>NW_019154127.1:12694405-12837580 GCF_002288905.1 Enhydra lutris kenyoni
TCCACGGCAGTGTCACCCCGTCCCCCGCATCGTGCAGTCCACGGTAGCGTCACGCGCCCCAGGTCCGGCAGGGCCTGAAGAAGCCAGAGGGCCGCCTCCCCGGCCTCCCGCGGCGACGCCAGACCCGATCCAGACTGCGCCGCCCGGAACCGCTCAGACCCGGCTCCCCGCCTCGGACAGACCGCGGAGTCCCGGGAAGGCTTCCTCAGGCCAAGCGGATTCTCTGCAGCCCCAGCCCCCCTGACCCCTGACCCCTGACCCCGGGTGACCCCGACGGCCTGGCGGTCACACAAGCAGCGCTTTCAAACTCCGAGGAAGGCCTCGAAACGCCTCCTTAACTCGTCTTGCTCCTTTCTTCGTGGGCATGAGCGGCAAAAGGCGAGCACATCGCAGAAGGGGGTTTCTTCACTGGAAAAGAAGAAGAACCTCCCCCGCCTCGGAAAAACCTTTCCGGGGAGACCCCGAGCATAATTCTCCCATCACGCCCCGGCCAACGCTTCCCACCAGCCACCGCGAGGCGTTTCCCGCCGTCTACGAGTGAGCCCTTCCCATCAGCCACCGCGAGGCTTCCCATCAGCCCCCACGAGGGATTTCCCATAACCCCCGGCCGGGAGCTTGTGCAGACGCGTCCCTCGGTGAAGGAGGGAGGGCCGCGAGGCCGGGCCGCGGGTGAGTGGAGAGCGGGAGGGTCCATTTCCCCAGTGAGAAATTCCCTCCTTGCCTTTCCCAAGTAGAGGCGACAGAGACCCGCCTCTCGCAACCTCCCTGCCCTCCTCCAAAAAGAACGAGCGGAGGAAACACGGTCCGGGCCGGCCCGCCGGTGAGGGGGCCCTGGGGGACCTCGGGATTGCTCCAGAGGGGCTGGAAGTGCTGGCAAGCCCCCGGGGTCTGCCCCCTCCGTCCACACCTTTCAGGCCACCTCCAGGCGGGGGGGCTGTAGGCCTGGTAGTTGCCATGGCGACGAGCTCTTCAGGACCCTCTTGAAGCGGCCCTAAGAACGGGGGTGGGGGGGGATCGGAAGACCACAGACAGGCCTGTCCGGGGTGGTTGAGGCTGCAGCAGCCGCCCCCAGCATCAGCCGGGCCGCTCAGCAAGGAGGATTCAGACCTGTCTTCACCGTGGAAGTGTCGGGCTGTCCGTTAGGGCTGCTTCCGTCCTGCGCACGTAGGCGTGCACCGCGCGCTTACCCCAGGGCGGGCCACTGTGCGCCGCCGACGATCGGGCGCGGAGACCCGCCGTGTCCGTGGATACCTTAGAAACAGGAATGGCAACTTCTTTTTTTAAAACAGAATTTTCATGGCATTTGGTGGATACGAGCCAGATGCCAGGCTGCACTCCGAACCCCTCTTCGAGGTTCTGACGTCCGCGTGCCCGTCTCTGAAATGGAGGTGCGGCCGCTGCCCTCCGAGCACTGTTGGGGTGTCCGCGTAAAATGTTCCCGGGGAGCCTGGCACGCAGTGAAAGTGGGTGTCGGCGATCCACGCTTACACCGTGCTTGCTGCTCCTGTAGTCCGCTGGGAGCCTTCTGCCCGCCGGTCTTTGGGGAACTTTCAACTCCGTTTGATCTTCGTGATTTTCTTTTCTTTTCTTTTCTTTTTTTTTAAGATTTTATTTATTTGACAGAGAGAGAGAGATCACAAGTAGGCAGAGAGGGAGAGAGAGAGAGAGGAGGAAGCAAGCTCCCCGCCCAGCAGAGAGCCGGATTCGGCACTCTATCCCAGGACCCTGAGATCATGACCTGAGCTGAAGGCAGAGGCTTAACCCACTGAGCCACCCAGGCGGCCCGATCTTCATGATTTTCAATCATCGTTCCTTCCTGAAGGGGATCAAACTGCCAACGATGGCTCAGCCAGGTGCTCACTTGTGGGGATCAGAAGTCAGTCTGTGCTGAAGACTCGCGTTCAGTAGCGCCGATGTCCGCGATGGCGGGAAGAGACCGCAGTCCTTGCGGTTCCAAGTGACCACTTTGAAGTTCATGCCTCCCGTGCATGTGGCAGCCAACAAAGAGGAAACAGCCGGCCACACACACACCCACCGGAGTTATGTGGGTTCGTGGAACGATGTCAAGACGCTGTCATCAAGACACAAACCAGTTCTCGTCTACCCAGGAAGTGAACCCATTCAGTAATGCAGCCCAGCCGGTGGGGCACAGAGGTTAGGGGAGTCAACAGGGCTGCACATGAGCTGTCCAGAAACTGGGCAGACTACGGTTTTCTGTTGGCAGCCACTCAAGGGAAGAGCCTGCAGCTCGTCCCCACTCCCCTCTGTTGCCACACAGCACAGAGCAAGTGTTCGGACGACACACACTTACCAAATTGCATGTTAGGTATCGTTTTGCAACAGAACTGTAGTTTATGCAACACTTGGAGAAGAGAAAAAAAGTAGAGCATATCAATGTTTTGTTCCTTTTTTCGTCTGGTTTAGAATCTTGTGTTTTTTTTTTTTCTTTTATTTATATATTTATTTATTTATTCATTCTTATTTTTTATTCTTTCTTGATTCTCCTTACATCAGATTCAGTTTTCCAGGGGCTCTCTCAGTACATCAGTGAAGTAATTGTAGCTGAGCATGTGCTGAGCCCCTGGGTTGTCTATTAGGGGGCTCTGATGGAACAAGAAAAATGTACAGACCCATCTGGGACAAATTCAGCATTAATGCACACTCTTTAAAAAATTACCAAAACTCTGATCCCCCGTGGCTTCCTCTGGATCTGTTATTCTAAAACGGTGTCATTCTTACAAATTAGTGGATATGTAAGGCCAGTTCTACTCTGGTACCAAAGATGACCTTGCGAGGGGCCATGGTGGTGGAGGGCGAGGCCAAGGTCCAAGGGACTGTACCTTCCGGGGCCTGAGAATGCATCAGGCTCTCCGAGGCAGGTGCAGGGCAGGAGCCTGCAAGCCAAGTGACCTTTCCCGGAATAAGGCTTGCCCTGCCCGACTTGCGGGAAGGTCATGAGGATAGAATGAGATCATGAGGATGAAATGCTCGGGAAAGGCCACGTGCTGTAGAAATGGAATGTGTGTACTCAGCTCGGGTTTTTAAATCCGTGATCACACACTGCTTGATCCGTACCGAAGAATGCACATTCCCTTGTGTCAGTGATGGGACACAGTAAGGCTATGAACCCCTGTGAACCCGCTCCCCAAAATAAGGAAGTGAATGAAGAGATGAGTAGAATCACTGTGAACGTCTGAGTGCAAAGATCTCTGTCCACACCTCAGATCCCACTGTGCAGGATTCAGCCTTGGAGGAGCTGAGGGGCCCTGGGCTGGGAGGAGGAGTAGGGAGACTAAATACTACCCCGTGTTGCCTCCTAGGATGGCCGGTCCCGTGTCGCTGTCCAGCAGAGTGACTGATGCTCGAGGACCCCTCGCCTGCTGTAAGTCATTTTTCCCGGCTAATTTGGTGGGCAGAACCGCATCTCATGGTGCCTTTATTTTGTACTTCCCGGATTGTTTGTGAGGATAAGCACTTTCCCCCACAGGCTTATTCTTCACCTGCGTTGCCCGTGTGTAATTCTTTAGATCATTTTGCTACAGGACACCCTCCCAGATCAGTGAATCTTCTCTCTTTCTGGAACGCGATTCTCGCATTTCTCTACCTGGTGAACCACTCTTCACCTTGAACATCTGACCCAGATGCACCCTCCTGGGGACGCCGTCCTGCCTGCTCCCAGCCCTTGGCACCCCCCCTTCTCTCGGCCTCTGCTGCAGTCCTCGCACCCCTGTGACTTGTGTTTCCAGGTCAGCCTCCCGCCATGCCCCAGGGCCTTGGCCCCCACAGTCTAGCACAGAGCCTGCCCTGCAGTCAAGGCTCACAGTATTAAAAATTACTAAGTGATGTTGGCAAAATCGGTAAAATGTGGTGAAGTATGCAGCCACTTACTGGCATTTTGGTGTGAATCCTTCCAGGCCTTTAAAATGTACATATATTTGTACTTAATCGGACGGTTTCCTTTATCACTTGCTGTTTTCAGGGGCTCTTATATAGTAAACGCGTCAGCTTCTTCAGAAGTGTTTTAAATAACAGCAGTATTTCACCTTGAGGGCCTGTCAGCATTATCTTGACTCAGTCAAAGTTTGATAATAGAATGAATGGAAATGTTTAATTCAGGTTTGAGGGAGGTAGGGAGCGGTCCTTAAGGAGATTGTACTCGTTTACCTTATTAAGAAAATACCGTCTCAGGGTCTTTTCCGGGTACCTCATTCGTCCCGGCCCTGGGGTGACCACCGAAAGCACTTCCTCGGCTCTGGGCGCAACCTGCCCCTCTGCTCTGGTACCCTGTCTCTCCTCCCAGGGCCTGGCTTTTAATGGTCCGGCTGGGAGGGCAAAGCTCTAAGCCGCAGTGGACCAAATACCCTAGTCAGAGCGGCAGAAACCTTTTCCCTACCCCTCCACAAGGAGAGCCAGGAAGATTTTAAATGGGGCTGGCAGTTTAAGGTTTCCTAGGACTGGCATCCACGCCATCTGAGCCCTAAAACTTGGCCCTGAGGACCGGGCTGGGGTCCACTTTGGGCCCCACTAGGCTCCAGGCTGCCAGCTCTAAGCATTGCCACAACTCCTGACCTCAGTGTTATTTCTGGGGCTGAGTGAGTGGCCTCTGCGTAGGGACCCTCCGCGTTTTCCCCGCTGCACGGAACAGAAATGGAAAAATCCCCACGTATGAAGCAAGTTAATTTGGGCAAAGATAACTTCATCTCACCAGTGCATTCCTTGATTAGTTCCTTACTACGTCCAATATATTGTTGGTTTTCCAGAAGTGACGATATCAAAGAAAACATGTGATTTTTTTTTTCTTTTTTAAAGATGTTATTTATTTGACACAGACAGGGATCTCAAGTAGGCAGAGAGGCAGGCGGTGCGGTGGGAGGTGGGGGAGCAGGCTCCCTGCTGAGCAGAGAGCCTGATGTGGGACTCGATCCCAGGACCCTGAGATCATGCCCAGAGACGAAGGCAGAGGCTTAACCCACGGAGCCACCCAGGCGCCCCGTGATTTTTTTTTTTTTCTAAAAGAGTTTTTATATTGTTGTAACCGGAGATTTTGTAACATGTTTAAGGGTTTGGGGGCTGGGGTGTTTGGTGGCTTGAAGCTGTCTGTAGTTTCCGGCCGCCTAGATGACGAGCTCCTGAGAATAGCATCCGTCCTTCCCTCCTTGTAACATAGATGGCGTCGCGCAGAGCCAAGCACTCGGTTGCTCGGCGACCCTGCATTAGAGAAGACACTGAGGAGCATTCCAGGGTGACACATCTAATACATGCTGCTGGGCAAGGCAAGGAGGACGGCCAGCATCCTTGCAGGGAGCACAGGCGCTGGCGGCCAGTCCCCTCTGATCCCCCTCCCCCAATGTGACCAGGCGTGTCCCCTCACAGATGCTCCTGAGTTTGCTGGTGAGAGGGCGGTGGCTGAGACATAATCCACAGGAACTTAGTAGGCACATTTGGATTTAAAACTTGCATTCCTTTTTGCTGCATAACCCAGCCTTCACAGGACTTACATTAAAGACAGGAGGCGGGAACTCAAACTGCATTTTTAGAAGAAAATGGCAGGTCAACCACGCACGCTGCAGAAAGGGACTTTGTAGCTAGTTCTCTCTTCCCTGGGCACCCGGGGCATGGCCACGGATCATGGCACATTCATACAGACCCGCTGTGCCTTCCGGCACTTAACGTCACCACTGCCCACCTGGGAACAGTCACTCAACAGCAGGGGGTTCCTCCAGGGTCTCCTGGGGGCCAGGCTTGATTCTAGGTGGTGAGGATTCATTGATGGACAAACGGATAAAAAAATCTCTGCCCTCACAGAGCCCACATCCCAACATGTGACCTCGTTCACCTTCAGATCAGCCACAGGACGTCCCTGTAGATGGCTGGCGCCCAGGAGAGGACAGTGATATTCCTGTCCCCCCAAGATACACACAGTGAAGGGGGGGACCTGCAGGACATGCTTAACACTGGGAAGCTGTCCATTCTGTTCGTTATCCACAACATTAATAATTGAACAAAATCACCTTGCGCCCCTCCTGCTGGAAGTCTGACTCTGATGAGTGGAGACATAAACGAAGCTTCTCTTCTCCTTACTAAGTAAGCAGGTTCTGGCCTTACCCGTCCCTCCCTCTCTGATAACGTTCAGTGCTTTCCTGCTTTCTAAGCTTGCTGCGTTCTCACAAGCTCTGACGTCCAGACTCGCCAAAAGCGCCCTCCAAGGAGGTCCTCCCCCAGGGATGTCTGTTGCTTTCCCCGATGCGCCGTGGCCTGGCCTCCTGGTTCCTTCGCAGACCCCGAGCTCTTGGGCAGGAGGTCCTTGTTCTAAACCTCCCTTCCCATTGCAGCTGCTGGCACAGGGCTTCTTTGGCACACAGTAGGTCTCACACTTCGTGGGTCTTTCTCATGGAAGACCGAACCTACTAGAAGGTGTCAGAATCACCCCTTTCTCAATGCCAGGGGAAAGGAGGGACTCCTCCCTGCAAATTGGAGGAGACGGGGTGACAAAAGCTGACCCTTCAGCTTGGAGCTGCCCACCTTTGTCCTCTCTCCGTGTCACTCAGGCCACAGACACACTCCATCACACACACACAGTGGCACGGATAGAAACTTATGATCTCATTACTCTCCTGGAGGCCAGCAGTACCCACCCTCAGCCCTCCAGGCAGTGTTCGCTGCAGGTTTGCTTAAATCCTCTTGATTTTCCTCAAATGCCCGAGGCTACCTCCTCCCTCCATTTCAGCAACTGACTTTATCTTCTGCAACGGGGGACGTAGATAAGAGCTCCCAGCTCCTGCCTGTCCACCTAAAATGACCTCTGTCTGCATCTGTCCTTTTCCCATGGTCCCTTCTCCATCTCGGGGTTCGTTTCTCTTCGCATGTTTTGGATTCCTTGTCTTTCTGCCTCAGGTGGGACACATGTCCTTTAAGCTGACGGCCCTCTTTCCTGTGCACATGGACTCCCGTCCTGACTTCTGGCTTCTGTAGGGCGGGCAGCTCCTGAGAGAAACAGCTGCTTCCAGGTCTGGGGTGCGTGGGTGAGGTGCGCTCGGAACATCGTGTCACACTGGAAAACAAGGACATTATCAAAGCACCAAGTCATGGCAGAAGGACTCAGTGGCCAGTGAGATGAGGCTCCCACCGGGGGTGCCTGGGTGGCTGCTGTCCTGTTGAGTGTCTGACTCCTGGTATCAGGTCGGGATCTCAGGGTGGTGAGATCAAGTCCCCCATCGGGCTCTGCGCTCAACACAGAGTCTGCTTGGGACTCCCTCTCCCTCTGCCTCTGCCCCTGCTCCCTCCTCTTTCTCTCTCTCAAATAAATTTTAAAAACCTTTAAAAAAAGAAGAAGAGGAGGCTCTCACCAGCCAAGATGGGCAAATGAGATGAATGCATATCAGAAAAAGGGCAGAACAACATAGAAGGAAACTGATAACTTTTGAGGCATGCTAGAAAACCAAGTCATTGTTTTGACAAGTAGCAGAGAATGGAAGGAATCCCAGTTTTATCCTGCCTTTCCTACCTGAACCACACCTCAGAGTTAGCTAAGTAGCTGGTGAGGACAAGTCTGTCTCCGTGGAATGTGCTACAAAGAAAGAGAACTCTCTAATTCTCTAACTCTCACTTCCAAGGAAGAATGGCCTTCAGCAGGGAACACCAACTGTCACCCATGTCGCGCTCCTCACTGCCCAACCTGATGGCCCCTCAAGAGCTCACTGCCAAGTTCAGGAAGGGCAGGAGGCAAAAGAACACGTTCGATCACATCACGAAGATGGAGCCAGCCCCATGCAGTGTGTGGGAAACTGCAGGACAAACAGCCCGGCCCCTGCAACCACGGGAACAAAGTGTCAGGGGCAGAGAGAGAGAGGCACAGGGCAAATGTCCAGATGGGGAGACCTAGGGGACGCATCCGGGCAATACGTGCGCGGTCTGCTTGAGTCCCCATTTAAAAACGAAATAGAGGGCAAGAACATCTGTAGCACCAGCAGGGAGCTGAGAGCATGGCTGGGTATTGGACGCTGTTCTGGGCTTATTTTTGTTTGCAGGGAGCCTTGATGAATAGGCTGGAACCGTATCTTTTAGAGATACATACTGAAAAGTTACAGATCCAGTGCTACAGTGTCTGGGGCCTGCTGCAAAATACTACCGGGGCAGGAGGGGGGTCGAACAAGGAGGAGACTCATTTGGCCGTGGATTGGTAGTTGATGAAATTGAGTGATGGGCACCTGGGGCTTGCTTCCAGCGTTCTCTCAACTTCTACATACGATCAAAAACGTCCAGACATTTAAAACCTATGCTTCCTGCTCCCCAAGTCCTTCTCAAGCTTTGGACTCTTTTCTCCTCCCAGTCACGGCCAACCTTCCTGAAATGACTGTCTGCTTTCTCCTGCCACCTCTTCCGCACTCCCCACTCAGTCCTGCCCCACAGCGGTCTGCCCACCCCCATGGAAGCTGCAGTCCCCCTTCTTCTCGGCGAAGCCTGTAAACCTGACTTCTGTGCAGCATCTGACTCTGTGGCCCCCTCCATCCCCTTCTGGAAACTGCCTGCTTTGGGCCCTTGGACATCATCCTCTTCTGGCCTTCCCCACTACTCCATCTGCCTGGCCCCTAAGTGTTGGTACCTCTGGATTCAGTCTCAGCCTCCTGCCTGGGCAAGGTCCTACTTCCCTGTTGTCCGTTGCTGCCCATACCCAGCCTCCCTCACCAGCTTAGGATCCTTCCAGTGACTCTGAAGCCACACCTCCAGCCCCCTCAACATCTCCACTGAGAGGTCCCCTGGGAACTAGATGCTCAACAAGTACAAATAAATTCTTCTCCCACCCTCCCCCGCAAGGGTGATAAGCTCTGTGTGCCTCTCTCCATGAGGACTCCGCCATTCATTTTGCTGCCCAAGCCTGACACCTGGGGGCCAGCCCCGGCTCGCTCCTCTCCTTGCCCCTAGACCTTTCTCCCACCCATGTTCCCCACCTGCCATAATCTCGGGCCATCCCTGCTCCTTGACTAGCCTGCTGCCTTGCTTCTCAGGCTTCTGTGCATGCCGGGTTTGCTCTGCACGACCGTGTTCTTCTCTGCCCATGCTCTTGGCCAACCCCTTGTATGCTCCCGAGACATTACCTCCTGTGACCGGCGAGCCAGATCAGGTGACCCTCCTTGGCACCCTGTGTGTTTGCCGCTATAGTGTAACCGTGTTGTGATTGCTGGTTATCTGTGTGACTTATTCCCTAACCAGATGCTCTTTCTGGGGGAAGGGGGATGGAGATCATATCTGTCTTTGCCTCCTGGAGCTGTGCTGGGCTTCCTTGCCTCTACCTCCCTCTCTGGGTTTCCTTGTCTCTACCTCCCTCTTGGCTTGGGGCAGGGGGAGAGTGGGACCTGAGAGGTAGGACTGTTCGCTCCCTGCTCCCTCCCTGCCAGGCGCCACCTGAAACCAGCTAGGTCCCCTCCCAAGCCCCCTCCTGTCCAGCAGCTCTGGCCTCAGCCCCAGCTCCCCAAATCGGAGCAGCGGCTCACTTCCCTGGCCCCAGCGCGCTGGCAGCTTCGTGATGTTGCTAGCCCACGGGTGCATTCCCACACTGACCTCCCTCCGCCCCCGTGCCCTGCTTGGCCTTCTCTAGTGGCCGTGTGCCAGCTCGGTGCCCTCCCCAACCTACCCCTCGCCAGACTCTGGTCCTTCCCAGTTCCACAGAACGTGACCTTATTTGGAAATAGGGTGGTGGCAGATGTAGTTAAGGCAAGGTCCTATTGGAGTGGGGGTGTGCCCCAGATCCAGTATGACCGGTGTCCTTGTAAGAGGGGAAGCACAGAGACACACATGGAGAGACGTGAACACAGACACATGGGAGACACCGTGTGATGGTAGATTGGAGGAAAGCATCTGCAAGCTAAGAAACACCAAGGCTGGCCAGCAATACTGGAAGCAATACGGGAAGCTAAGAGAAAGGTCTGGAACATTCTTCTGGGGAGGCTTCAGGGCTTGCACGGCCCGGCCAGCACCCTCATCTCAAGACTTCTGGCCCCCGTAACTGGGAGACCACGGATTGCCCTGTGGTTTGAAGCTACCCGGTTTGAGGTCCTTTGTCAGGGCATCCCTGAGACATGAATACAAGCCCCTCCCTCACTCGCGCGTGAGTTTCCTCTCGAGGGGCCCAGCTGATTCCTGCCGCACGCTCTTGCTCTGTGAACTTTGCAAAGTCAAGGCCCCTTGTTATTCCGACGCCTCAGTGCCTGGCACGGGGCTGAGCCCCTACGGCAGTAAATACCTGCTGGGTAAGAACCAACGTGCCTCATTTGGTCTGTTCCTCTTTTCCTAAAATAACATCAGAACAAAGTCAAAGCGGACATGGACGTTTCCGGTTAAAGCAGAGCCCCAGCCAGGCGAGGTGTGTTCAGCTGACAGCCCCACATCTGGCCCCCTTGGGGTCATCCATCTGGAGCCAGGCCCCGGGCTGTGCCCCTCGGTGGCAGCCTCAGGGCATACCACCTCTGGTGCTGCACACCTTGTCAGGACTTTGAACCGCTGGAGTGGAAAAGTTGAGCAGGATTGGAATTCATTCTGTTCTCACAGGAAATTTCCATATTACATGTCAATGAAAGAAAAGGAAGAACCATTAGATTCTTTATCTTCTCAACTGTTACAAAATTTGTGATTGAAAAAAACGGGGTTAGAGTCACCTAAGGCGCCTGGGTGGCTCAGTCGGTTAAGCAGCCTGACTCTTGATTTCCGATCAGGACATGATCCCAGGGTCGTGAGATGGAGCCCCTCGTCTGGGTCCGTGCTCAGCGGGGAGATCTGCTTGAGATTGCCTCTCTCCTCCTCCCTCTGACCCTCCCACTCTCTCTCAAATAAATTAATAAACCCTTTTGTAAAAATTTCTAAGAGGTTACCTAGTGGCACAGAGTGTCTCAGTGGTGACGTGCCAGCTGTCCCCTCCATCCTGAGCTTGCACAGTCATGTGAACCATAAAGCCTGGAATGTTCCTCGAAGCGATCGCAGGTTCTCATTTCAAAGTGCAAACTGCCTTATTTGAAAGTTTTGTACAAATTTATTACCTCCCCTACTATATTTTCTGGGTGTTATGATCATATAAAAGATTAGTATTTTATAAAAGATGAATACTTTAACTTTTTTAAAATTAAAAGACAAACACTTTTGGCAAATAATCCGTAGACCATCTTGGCCCCCTCTGGTTTTCCACAGTGTGCCGCACAAATACCATTTTCTCTGAGACAGCTTTGCACACAGACCGCTGCCTTCCAAGTCAGGGCACGGCCTGAGTATCTCCCCAGCCAGATTCAGAAATCACTAGGACCAAGTCACCGTGGTCCGTCAGGACAGACGGGTTTCTGCGGCCCCCAGGAAATGAGAGGACAGAGCTACTGGAGCCGGAGGAGAGGCTGAGGTGGGGTGGGCAGGGCAGACCCAGCAGTGTGTGAGAAAGCGCGCCTCCTGGAGGTGACGGTGCTGTCCCCAAGCCGGGGCAGGAAGCGGCAGGAGCGTGGTCAGGCCTTGTCCCCACGGGACACAGGGGCACCGTGAGGGGTTTCGTCAGGAATGGCAGGATCCCAGCTGCTTTTGGAGGGCAATTCAGGGCAGCTGGGAGAGTGGGTGTCTGAGGAAGAGCCCGGGGCTGGGAGAGCTAGGGCACACTTTCCATGAGAGACCAGGACGCCCGTGGGAGCAGCAGAGGAGGGGCGGTGTGGGGAGAGATGGGAGCCAGGCTGGGCTGGTTCGGGGATCACCAAGAACGGGGAGTCAGGAAGGGCAGAAGGAACTGGTGCTCGGAGACCTGCCAAAAGAAGAAAGAAGCAGAGAGGCCTGGGGCCATCTCACTTGCAGGAGGAGGGGGGCCCGGCAGGTGTCCTGTGGCTGAAACCTTGGGGCCCCTGAGGCTGGCAGGTTTCCCTTCTGCACGGAGAATGCTTCTCAAAAGCCAAAGGGAACATTTGCATGACTTGGTAGGTTAAGTGTCCCACTCAGCTCAGGTCATAGCTCAGGGTCCTGGGTTAGAGCCCCACCTAGCATCTGGCACTGCACTCAGCGGGGTGGGAGGGATTAACTTGGAATTCTCTCTCCCTCTGCCTCATCCCCCTCACCTCCCCACGCCAAGCACACTCTCAAAAAAAAAAAAAAAAAAAAAAAACCAACAACAACAAAACCAGAGAAGTGGTACCTTCTACACAACTCAGTGAACGGGAAAGGACAGCAGACTGTTCTAGAAACTGGAACAGGGCCCCAGGGGAAACGGTGAGGCCTGGCAGGGGAGGAGGAAACCTTCTCAGGGCTGGCCTGAGGGAGATGTTGGGCAGGGCAGACCGATGTGCCCAGACCCACTGTCCCTACAGACCTCCAGGCAAGTAACAGTGAGACCTCGGATTACTTTTAGCCAGGGGCGGCCTCCTTCCTGGAATTTTTCTGCAAAACCTGTTCTCTGCTTCCCTTTGCTCTTCTTGGGACGTGCTATTCTGGGAGCTGGGTGCCTGGGCCCAGTTAGGGTGCTGTGTCTACTGTGGGTGCCTGTGGGAATATAAGCGGCCCCTTCTGGGGTCTGCCCAAGGACAACTGTGGGCCCGCAGTGAGAGTGGGATTCAGAGAACAATTGTCCTGGGCGGTAGTGAGAACTGTGTGTGAGGGCACAGCGAGGTGCCCTGGTCGCAGGTGACAGGAGCCAGGTTGGGCTTCTCCAGGCCACCCCTCCGAGCTGCGTGTCATGCACACACAGGTGTGGTTCGGGAAGGCTCAACAGAGCCTGTCCGTGGGCCCCTTTTCACTCAGGAGCACGCTGGTTTGGGGATTTCTGACCCTTGAGAAGGAGCCACGAGAATAAAGGCCATTAGTCCCAGGCACCCCCACTCTAGCGCTGGGCCTTCCAGGGGGACCCTTGGCTTTGCGGCTTGTTGTTAAAACCTACCTTGAGGGCTAAGGGCCCAGGGGGGCTCCCTGTTGGCCAGTGCAGAACAAGGCAGTGAACGCGCGCCAGCCCGCCGGCAGGTGCAAGGACACAGGCCCGGCGGTCAAAATGCCGAGCTGGGGCGGGGGACGCGCGCCTGCGGGCCCCAGCAGCCCGCGGGCGGGCAGCGCCACTCGCGTGGGGGCGCCCCTGGGGCTGTTTGGGACCTGGGCGCGCCCCGGGGCCGGGGATGGGGGGCGGGGAAGGGGATGGGGGAGGGCGGGGAAGGATCAGAGAAGGGGGGATGAGCAGGAGAGCGAGGGCCGAGCCGCCCGCCGCGGCCCGGGCCCCGGCGCCCCGCCGGCGGCAGGAAAGTGAAAGGGGCGGCGGGGCCGGCGGGGCCTCCGCGCGCCGCCCCAGGAAGTCGCCAGCAGGAAGCGCCCGCGGCGGCCGGCTCGGGCCGCGGCGCAGGTGAGGCGCGGGGACAGGGACAGGGCGGGGAGAGCGACGCGGGGACGCTCTGCACCCGCCGGGCCGCCGGCCTACCGGTCTCCGGGTTTGCGGCCGTGCAGCACCTGCCGCGGCGGCGCCGGCCCCTGCGTTCCGGCCGTCTCCCGCCCCGCCGGCCTTTGTGCTTGGCCTTGGCCTGAGCCGGGAGTCTCGACTCCTGCCTTGCCTCGGAAGAGACCGGAGCGGCCCGGGGAATCCCGGGCAAGGGGAATCGGGCGAGCCGAGCAGTCCCGCGGGCGCCCCTCCTCACCCTGCCCCGGTCGCGGTGACAGCGGGGGTCCGGGGACCCCGCGGGAGGAGCCCCGCGCATTGGCCGCCGCGCCGGGGACGTGGGCGTGTCACCGAGTCCGCCTCTCCCGGGGACCCGCCGCCGGGGAGGAGCCGGCGCTGAAAGGCGTCGGGGAGGCTCGGGGAGCTGGCGCTCTGGGCCTCTGGGCTGTTTGTCTGCTGAGCAGCTGGTTCCCGGAGCCCGTGAGCCTCCCAGCCAACACAGTGACAGCGTCCTGTGGATCGATTGGAAAGCGCCCGACAGCCCCCCACCTGTCGACCTGCGGCCTTCGGGCTCTTTTTTGCCTCTCCCCGACCTTCTGGTGCTCCCCACCCTCCAGCCACGCAGCCGCTTCTGGCGACCCGGTGACTCCGAGGGACCGTCCGGATTTGCATTTGAACGGAGGACACTGGAAAGCCCTTTTTCCAGCCCCAGGTTTGCATTTCTAAAGGTGGAATTCCAAAGCCTGCCTCTCCTTCTGTCTCCTGGGGCTAGGAGGCGGCCAGCTGCAGGTTGGGTGCCTCCCGCCTGGGACCAGAGATTGGGGGCAGTTGTTTGAGCTGGTCACTGTTCAGGGTCTCTTCCTGGCGCCTTCCTTGGTCTCCCTGTAGGTCAAGAGACTCCAGACCTTCAGTGTCTCCCCATGTAGGCTGGGACCCCCACCGGCAGGGTCTGTTTGTGCATCACCTTTGACATTCAGTGGGTTGGGGGTGGGGGAGAGGAGGTGATGCAGAGAGAGAAGTGCTTTTTGTGTTTAAACCCCAGGAAAGAGATAGTGGGCACTGTCAGTAATGTTTCGTAGAGAATAGAGCCTTTAAAGTAGAAGCCATAGAAAGTATTTTCTCTAGAAAGGAAGTTGTCTTCATTCTCCCCCTCTCCTGCCATTCTCTTCTCTCTCTCTCTCTTTGCAGAAAAAAGAAGTAACTTTCTGGGGGGAAGTATACCTTCCACCTGACTTTGCCTTAAAATAAGATCCACTTTGAAAACTCTCTTTGAGTAGCTCATTTAACATCTGTACAGGGCTGCTGAGGTTTACACAGCGCTCGGTTCCGGGAAGACCCTTTCAGTGTCACTCTTGTTGAAAGAGCCCACAGAGCAGTCCTGGGCAGCCAGGTCACCCACCGATGGCCCGAGGGCACGGCCCGGGAATGCTTTTTTGCCTCGGGTTATTCCTCTTCTAGTTGCGGGGTTTGGGCGCTTTCAGAAGGTGGGTATAAAACCGTGCCTGTTAGCAGATTTGACTGATCTGCTCTGGGAGGTGGGAGGGAGCTGAATTCCCCATCTGATGGTAGCATGACTCTGGAGAGTGTGACTTCTCTCCGGGAATAGTGACTTTCAGGAGACCCTACGAAGAGCGGACAGGGGAAAGAGTACGTCTTCTTTTATGCAATGGGGCTGTGTGCTCAACGCAGGGTGTCAAGTGCCTCGCCTCGTTCCCCTGTGCTCTCCGGGGACAAGGGACAGGCCGGAGGAAGAGAAGAGGGTGGATGCGGCAGAGAAAATCTGGACCTGAGTTTGCGCAGTGTCCCGCCCCTGGGCAAGCCGCGGTCCTCCTGGGAGGGGAGTGCCATGCCTCCCGCTGGACCTCACAGGGCTCCACGGCTCTCCATGCAATCCGTGCTTCTCGGGCCACGGCCTGGCTCTGGAGGAAGGAGCCTCATTCAGTTGAGCTCTTAGCATCCCACGTGTAAAATCCCTACCTTTACTTCTAGGAGAGTGAAAGCACTTGCCTTCACCCATTTCACAGGGGAAGACCGTTCAATTGTTTCTGAAAAGAAGTTGAGATTTTCTTAGCCTGCTGGTTTCCAAGGCTTTCTGGATTTTTTTTTTTTTTTTAATTACAGGTTTTGGGGCACCTGGGTGGCTCAGTGGGTTAAAGCCTCTGCCTTCGGCTCAGGTCATGATCTCAGGGTCCTGGGATCGAGTCCCGCATCAGGCTCTCTGCTCAGTGGGGAGCCTGCTTCCCCCTCTCTCTGCCTGCCTCTCTGCCTACTTGTGATCTCTGTCTGTCAAATAAATAAATAGAATGTTTTAAAAAATAAATAAAATTTAAAAAATAATAAATTACAGGTTTTCCCACAATTGAGGTTTATTGATTGACTGATTCAGAGGGGAATACCATCTAGAATATTCCTAGACAAGCCACACCTAGCGAAGCAGTGTTTGGACGGAGGAAGGAAGTGGACTCTGGCCATCCCTTTTCAGGCAATGTAAAATTTAAATCCTTTACTCTGCGGTCACAAAATTGTTTCTCAGAGTATATAGAGGCCCGGACAGGAGCCCGCTCATTTTGAGCGGAGTTTTAGTAAAATATTCTTTAAATCTGGATTTTGAGCCAAAACATCTTTGAAGCATTTGCAGAGACTGGTTTAACACGTCTCCAGAGCGCTCGCTCTGTGCCAAGTTTGAACCTAAGTCCCGGGAATGGGGCAGCCACACGCCACCCTGGCTCTCCTGGATTTCCTGGAACACCAGCTGCTTTTTCCTGAGCTGCTTCTGCCCGCCAGGCCCGCTGCTAAGGGCTTCCCATGGGTGATTTTTTTTCCTCTTCATAAGAACCCTAGGGCGCCTGGGTGGCTCAGTGGGTTGGGCCGCTGCCTTCGGCTCGGGTCATGATCTCAGGGTCCTGGGATCGAGTCCCGCATAGGGCTCTCTGCTCAGCAGGGAGCCTGCTTCCCTCTCTCTCTCTCTCTCTGCCTGCCTCTCTGTCTACTTGTGATCTCTCTCTGTCAAATAAATAAATAAAATCATAAGAACCCTAAAATGTAGGTGCCACCGTCCCTATTTTGTTAGGCGGGGACAGCAAGGGGACAGCATTGAAGTAATGTGCCTGGGATTAGCCAGCCCAAGGTCAGCTCTAAGGGGGTTGGGGAGGGCCAGGACCAGGGGTCCTGGGATGAAAACGCAGCAAGGAATTTGACGTTTTTACTAAAAAGCGTGCAGGGCAATCCCTGAAGAAGGCACCGTGTGTGGAGGGGGGAAGGGCCAGAATGTTGGGGGGGAGGTGCCCGGGCTCTTAGGAATGTAGCTGGAACCTTCCAGCGGAGCTGTTTGCTTTGCTTGTCTGTAACCCTAAAGAAGTTGTTGGAAGACATTAAATAAATTTCAGCAGCTTTAAACTGAGATGAATGTTTACTCAAAAGTAGCTTTAAAAAAAAAAAAAATTACATAACCGGTGAATTTTCAGTAAGTATTAAGACAGCCCAGGCCGTGCTCCTACATGCACTGGGTCCCGTGTTATCTAAGGCCTTGGTCCAAAAGATTCCTTGTGGCCAAGCATTCGAGGATAGACTGAGAAGTAACGTGTCCTGAGGTTGGCTTTGTGACGAGAGACCGGGCCTAATTGCTGTGCCGGCCGTCCTTGGTTCTCAGGCTTCCCTGGCCGTTCCTTCCCGTCTTGCTCTGCCATCAGCCCTGGCTTCGGAATGGGGTCCTTCCCCAGGACATGAGGCATCAAGAGGCAGTTAGACAGTTGGGTACCTTCCCACAGCACGAGATGCATTTCAGTTCAGTCACAAGGCCACAGTGAAATGATAGGCTTGACGACCTGCCATCTTGCCCAGGCCTCTGTGTCTCTCTGTTAGTGTGGCTTGGACGTGGCCTGGTCCACAGGGGGTGGAGTCGAGCCTGTCCCATTGCCTGGCATGCTCTGGTAATTGAGGACACGATATGACCACTGGGCACGGACTGGTTTCACATGAATATTAGTATTAGTTCCATACTGGTATTAGTTCCAATCTGCCTGCCCTCAGGGACAGCTTGTTCAAAGACCATAGACATTGCCTCCCCCTAGTAGCTCTCTTGGGGGGAGTTCGGTGTGGAGCTGGAAGCCCAGCTTTGATCTGGGCCGGCCGACACCCACTCCGGACCTTACGTCTGCCAGGGACTCCCACAGTGGCCCTGCCGGGACACCTGACTTTTCCACTGCTCATTCTTGTAGAGAGCCGAGCCTCTGCCTGAAGGAAGAGGGCAAGCAAGACCCAGCAGGACACCTCAAGGCACCTTCCGGTCGGCGGGAGCTGCAGGGGCCAGAGAGAAATACTGGAGCCCGGGTTGATAACCCACGCATGAAGCCTCTTCTCTTGTGACCAGAGCCCCGTGGTCAGTGCGGCGTAAATGGCTCCCCTGCCCCCAGGCATTCGCTTCATCGTCTCATTCTCCCGGGATCAGTGGTGAGTTCTGGCGCTCAGCCCCGTGGCCCGGTGCTGTGTGGGGGTGTGCGCACGGCTGGTGTCGTTATATAAAATGCGTGTGGATGCCTGGCGTCCCTGTGTTACTGTTGCATGGCTTTTCAGCACTGGAAACTGTGACCAGGAACTTTGCTAAGTTGTCCTCTGCGTTTGGTTCTGGCCATGACAGATAGTGTTAGGAGTCCCTCATGGTTTTCAGTAGTTTCTATAATAATCACGGTGTCCATGGAAAAACGACCCTTGGCTATGGGCAGGATTATAAAGTGGCTGCGGGGGAGATAAGTGTATGAACCCTGAGCCCGGTGAGTGGCTTAGCTGGGGCAGAACTTACTGAGAGAAAATGAAGTCTAAACAAGTTAGATGCAGACCAGAATACCGCTTCCTGTTTCAAGAACAACCTCACGTCGCATGCTCTGACAGCCCTTCTCACGGTGGAGTCAGGAATCTCACACCCCTTCGAGGAAGAAGAGGGCAAGGGCAGAGACTAGAGCCAGCCTCTCCGTCCCGTAGCCCACCCGCCTAAAAGTTTCTCTTTCCTGTTGCTCTCTACTGGGAAGGAATAAGTTTTCCTCTATCCTCTTGGGCTCCTTCCTTGGGGGCATGCAAATTAAACTACAAAAGACAGATGTGATCACATATGCAGGGGAGGTTACAGAAAAATGTGACTCAGAGGGCTTCTGTGCCATCTTAATAAGGGAAGAGGAGTAGGACAAGGACATATGTGGAAAAACAAATGACTTTTCGGAAAGGTTCAATGGGCCTTATGGGAACAGATGGGAGATAAGATAGTGCTGTGGGCCTTTCTTTAGGTGCGCTGCTGGTACTTCTCCTTTCCAGCAAGAAGAGTGTCTCCCCTGCTGCTCCCAGGGAGGGGTTTGCGACACTTGAGTTCTTCTAGGTGGTTGTGCTTGTAGGCAGGTTAGAAATTAAAGGCACTCAAATACCCTCGGCTCAAAACAGTTTCTGTGCCTTAGTGCCATATCCTATACCCCTTCATCTCTGCCACGACAGCCCGCTTGTGGCCCTCACACCCTTTTCTGCTTCTCAGGCCCCTGCTGGTTGGTGGCACCCACAGGTCCTCTGCGTCCCTCCTAGAGCCGTTCCCCTGTCATTTCATTTCACGTCTACTGGTAACCTGGCCTCGAGCTGTAGACACTTCCCTTTCCTCTAGTGGGCGCTGCCCTTCAGTTTTCTTGTCTGTTTTGTAACTTTGTTTTGATACAGTTTCCAAAATCACAGAAGAAAATTGTAAGAATATCACAAAGAACCCCATGTCCTGTATGTCACAAATTCATTCTTTTCTTTTCTTTTCTCTTCTCTTCTTTTTTCTCTTCCTTTTCTTTTTTCAGGTTGAGGCCCCAGGGCTTCTCACACTTTAGTTTACATGTGCATCCTCCCCCTGGGAATGTGTTAAAACGAGCATGCTTACTCAGGAGTTCTGGGGTGGGGCCTGAGAGTCTGCATTTCCCAGGGGACAGGATGCCCTGAGTCTGCAGACCGCACTCTGGGGGGCAAGGATGTAGCGTGTCTCTTCCATCCCTGCCTCAGACTTGCTCGTTGACCTTTACTTTCTAGATCCCAGCTCCCTTCCCCATAAAGGGAGAAAGCTGACTTGAACATTCCTGCAGAGGGCTGGTTATGTCTTTCTCCCAGTGGGCATTGCCCTTGCTGACACCACCTTGATTTCCTTTGGGGACCTGACTCCTTTGTGCGCAGTTGTGGGACTGAAGCGGGCTGGCTGGGTCTTGGGACCCAGAGGAGGGCCCCGGAGGACCAGCCAAGAAAGCCCTCGGCCTCAGGCGGGGTAGAAATCAGAACACAAACCGAGAGGAAGTAAGAACGGAGTCTATTAAATATACAGAGAGTGTGTGGATACAGACAGGGCATCCGGGAGACTCAGAAGGGAAGAAAGAGTGTGTGTCATGTTCGCTTGGGGCCTGGGGTTTTTACTGACGGTGGTCTGGTGCCCGTGCCTCCTCAGTAACCCAGGAACAGAGCCAGTGTGGAGCTGTCCTCTGTAAGTCACTTGTGCCCTGGAGCCGGGGGTTTTGGTGAATCCCAGGTCTTGGAGACGTTCAAGATGACTCCCCCGGTCACTCCTTAGATATCATCTGCTGTGCTGGGAAACTCTGAAGAAGTCATTAACTCCTTGGTGTTTACGTGAAAGACAGACATTATCTGTTCTGTCACAGATGTGTGGGGGGGGCCAAAGATCTAGCAAAAACCGAAGCTGGAAATGCAGTGAGAAAAGCCGTTTTTTTATGGGGTTCCTTTAGTTTCCCTGTCTCAGTAGGTGGGTAAGTCTCAGGACTTTGGGGTCCATTATGGCAGCCGACTGAGGCCCCTGAGGCTCTGTGCCCTTGACCTTTCTTCTTAGCCCACATCCCCCAGGAGGCAGTCTGGGGCCCAGGTGGGATACTGGTCTCTGTCCTGGGGTGCTGACTGTTGAGTAGAGTAAACCTTGGGTAGAGGGACTGTTGAATGTGGCCAGTCCAGCTGGGGCCAGGGCTCAGCTCCCAGACACACCTGCACACTCTGCCCCATTTGCTTCTTCCTCCACCCTCTTTGTATGTGTGTGTGACACACACACAGACACACATGCACACACACACGTATTTTTCTGAATAATTTGAGAGTCACTTGTAGTCATCATGCCCTTTTATTTCTCAATATGCTAGTGTGTGTTTCCTAGCAATAAGACATTCTCCTATAACTGCGCGTGAAGGTCAGAATCAGGAAATTTAACATGAGGTAATGCCGTGATCTAATCCACGGTCCATATCAGAAGTTACAGCAGCAAATGTCCCAGGATGTCTTGTCCCGTGTCCCCTGGTCCAGGACCCTGTCCACAATCACATGTTGTGTTCCATTTTCCTGTGGGACTCAGTCTCCTTCAGTCCAAAGCTGTTTCTTGGCCTTCCCTTGTCCTTCATGACCTTGACATTTTTGAAGAGTACCGGCCATTTCTGTCGTACACCGTCCCTTGTTTGGGTGTCTAGTTAGTATTTCTTCAGGACTGGATTCAGTAACGCTCTTCTGTTAGGAACAGCACAGAGGGGAGAGGACTTCTCGCTGCTGGTGAGGGGCTACAGATGTGGGCGCAGGAGGGGCTGGTTGGGAAGTAACGTATCAGGAAGACCAGGAGAGAAATAGGTACATGTGGTTCTGCACGTGTCTTTGATGCACGTGTGTGGTGTGTGTGTGCACACACGCATGTGTGGTATGTGTACATGTGATGTGTGTTGTGTTTGATGTATGTGGTATGTGTGTTGTGTTTGTGCATGTCTGATGTGTGTGGTGTGTGTGTATATGGTGTGCGTGTGTGTTGTGTTGATGTATGTGATATGTATGGCGTATATGTGGTGTGGTGTGTTTGTGTGTGCATGTATTTGCTGTGTGTATGTAAGTGTGTGCACGTGTGTGCTGTGTTTGCTCTGTGTGTGTGTGTGTGCGAGTGTGGGCTGTGTGTTGCGTGTGAGTCACGTGCCACACCCAGCCGGCTCAGAGGCCGTGGGTGCAGCAGCGTTTGGGGTGGGGAGCACTGGGTGCTGGGTCTCGGGCTCTGCGTGCGGTCTCCCGTGGAGGGACCCAGGCACCCCTGGAGTCTGGACCGATGTCAGGACTGGGGCCGCAGGCACAGTAGGAGGAGCCAGGACTATTTCATACCAGAAAATGACGAGCCGAGTCTGGAGTGACTTGAGATTTAAAATAAATGATGCTAGTGGTGGATTAGTCCGATGAATAGAACAAGATCCCTGGAGCAGCAGGGCTGTAAGTGCGTGCACGAGGGCGAGAAAGGAAGCCCCGTCCCCAGGGGATGCCTGCAGCCTCCCACCCCCCCAGGCCCGAGCCCTTTCTGAGATCATCAGGATCACACACTGCGAGGGGAGACCAGAGGGATAGGATCCCCGTGTCAGCTCCACGTATGTCCCCACAGACTCCGCGTTAGTTACACAGAGGGGAGAAGCGCTGCTTCCTGGGTGGCAGACTGGGCACAGGGCCGCTGGGGCAGAGGGCCGCTTGAGCAGGTGGTCCGTGCCAGCATCTCTGACATCTTGTCGGAGCCTTAGGATGCTCTGGGAAGGTCTCCCATCGTAGCTCTGTGTGGTTTCCTTGTTCCCAAATTAAGGATGCCTTTGGACTAATTCCCACGCCAGATCCTACCGCCCAGTAACTGTCCTCTAAGGCGTTTGTCTCTCCCGTTGGAGTACGACTCCGACGAGTAACGCTCCAGCGAGGAAACAGACGCTGTCCCTTCATCTCGGGCTGAAGCAGGCTGCCGTCCGGGAGCACACGCGAGGCTGGAGACCATGTCTGTGAGGCTCTGCAGGTGCACACCTGGCCTGTGCTGTCACTGCTGAGATGCACTTTTGCTTAGCTAGAAGCTTCACATCAACCCCAGCACCGTTCTTGTGCTGATCGATGTGAACAAGGCCACCGCTAGAGAGAACCGCAGAGTACGTGGCAGGCCGAAGAGTCAAAGGGTTCTGTAGCTCCCTTGTAATTGAACATGTTTCCTGTTCCCAAGCCTAAATGTGACATTGAACAAAAACACCAGTATCAGATTGCATTCGTGTCCCGAGGCCGCCGTAATAGCCCCACATGACAGAGGCCGCAAGTCACATACCCAGGTGTCGGTGGGGCTGCACAGCTCCCAAGGCTCCAGGGAAGGATCCCTCCCGCCTCCTCCAGCTTCTGGGGGTGCCTAGTGGTCCTTGGCCTTCCTTATCTTGGCTCTGCCTCTGCGATCACGCTGCCATCTTCCTGTCTGTCCTTGTATCTTCCATAAGGCCTTTATAAGGATGTCAGTCATTGGATTTAAGATCTCGTGTGGTCTCAGGTCATACGTGGGTTCAGTATGGCCTCAGCTTCACTAATTACATCCCCAGGACTCGATTTCCAAATAAGGTCACGTTCTGAGGTTTTCAGTTGGACTTGAATTTGGGGGGCACAGGATTCAACGCAGTGCAAAGTAGACGGTCACAGTCATCCACAGTCCTGCTTCGTAAAGCATAAAGGAAGACAGAAGACGAGGATAGAGTTAATCACAGGCTAGGAAAAGCAATCAGGAAGGTTGTATAGGACTTTAGTCCTATAACCCCAGGTAATCCCGTGGAAGTAAAATGTCTTCCAGACCTTCTGGAAGGGAACCATCAGCCCAGGATGCTGACTCTTCCCCTCCACGAATCCTGTGTAACCACGATGAGGAAAGGAAGGGAGGAAGGACCGATTTAGGAGTAGGGGCACTAGAGTCGGCCCTGATACTGGCTAAACAGAAGGTAGGGTTTTCTGGTTCAGAATCTCCAGGAAGGAGGCAGCAGCCCAGAGAATGACCGTGTAGGCGCAGGGAAGGGGGACAGCAGCCCAGAGGTGGTGGGTGGAGGCCCAGGTTGGCCACTAAGTCTGGAGAACCTAGACAGACTGTCATCTAGGGCTGCAGGCGTATCGGGGCCCCTGGGGCTCTTCAGATGTGATCTGGACACACACAAGAGCTCTTTATTTCTAGGCTTATTTATCCTACTTAGTAAATATATTTAATAAGGATCAATTACTTGTACATAGAATATTCTGTTTATGTCTGGGAAGAGATTGGAGAGCGTGAACCCAGAGCCCATTGAAATCAAGTCACTCTATCAAAATCCTTAGCTGGGTGACGATGACATTCACGTTCTCCTGGTTCATAACATACCTGTGACTCGGGGTCATGCAGCATCCTGGAGGGCTCGATTCTTCTCTGGGACCCTGATCTGGGAGGTGCTGGGGCTGACTCGGTCCCAGAACTTCGTCCGTGCTCCCTGGGCAGACTGCAGAAGGGGGCCCTGTGCCCAGGTGGGACCAGTTCGGGGTCCCTGCTGGGCTGGAGCCCTGCCTTCTGCCCTTCCGCCGCCGGTACCTCTGCCATAGGTGACTGTCCACTCGGGTGGGCACTCTGTCTGGAAGTCACTGGCCTTTTCAAGCCGGAAACAGGCAGGTTCTTCAGGGGTGGGGGCTGGCCTTGCCTTCCTGGCGGGGCCCCTGCTCTGCTCTCTTGCCAAGTTCTCTTCCCACTGACCTGTTTTCTTCCCCGATAAGTGCTTTTCCAGAGAGGGGTTCCAGCTTGGATGTTGGAATGAACTTTTCTCTTCTTGCCCAGGGTCTTCTTTTCTCTAGTCTCTGATTCATCTCAGTCTTGCTCTTGGGCTGCTTTTCGCATAAACCAGGAAGAGCACACGGCCGCAGGCCAGGCTTTCTGCTGTCATCCGCCTTGTTCATAGCGCGTCTGCGGTCACCAACTTTCTCATGGAGGCCAGTGAGACATTTATATTCCTGCCTTGCATGTGTCCTTCTTAAAAAGTTGCACAGAAGCTCAAAGTAAAAAATAAATATGCTCTTAAATGCCCAGGATACAGGCTTACAGGAAATTTGTACTACATTCTCTTACTAACCCAGTTAATGGTTTCTTTGTGTCTACTCTGTGAACTGTGTTCACCTTCTGCGTCCCAAATTTCTCTTTGATTGTAGTTATGTTTTTATGAGTATTTAAACAGTTTTAATTTGGACAAAGCAAAAGTGAAATTTTTAAATGTTATATTTTATGGTGATGTTGCAAATAGGATTAATAATTGATATAGGATTGAGGGACTCATATACATATAAGACGATTTAAAATACAGTTACAATGTATTGTTTGTTTGTGTGTGTATATATGTATGTATTTTCATCTTATTTATTTATTTTGATTTTAATATTTATTTATTTTGTATGTATTTATTTGATCCTTCATCCTCATCACCTAGTTCACCCTTCCCTTACCTACTTTCCATCTGGTGACCATCAGTGTGTTTTCCAGAGTTATGAGTCTGTTTCTTGGTTTGTCTCTCTCTTTCTTTTTTCCCCCTTTGCTCATTTGTTTTCTTTCTTAAATTCCACGTATGCATGAGATCATATGGTATTTGTCTTTCTTTGACTTTCTTCACTTAACTCTCTAGATCCATTCATGTCATTGCAAATGGTAAGATTTCATTATTTTTTAGGGCTGAGTAATATTCCGTATATATACACACATCCCACTTCTTTATCCATTCATCTGTCTGTGGGCACTTGGGCTGCTTCTCTATCTTGGCTTCTGTAGATACTGCTGCTCTAAATGTAGAGACACACGTATCCCTTTGAATTTGTGTTTTTGTATTTTTTGGGTAAATACCCAGTAGTGCCAATACTGGATGGTATGGTAGTTTCATTTTTAACTTTTTGAGGACCCTCCATACTGTTTTCCACAGTGGCTGCACCAGCTTTCCTTCCCACCAACAATGCAGGAGGTTCCCCTTTCTCCACATCCTTGCCAACACCTGTCGTTTCCTGACTTGTTCATTTGAGCCTTTCTGACTGGTGTGAGGTGGGATCTCACTGTGGTTTTGGTTTGCATTTCCCTGATGATGAGTGATGTGGAGCATTTTTCATGTGTCTGTTGGCCATCTGGATGTCTTCTTTGCAGAAATGTCTGTTCATGTCCTCTGCCCATTTTTAAATTGGATTGTTAGTTGTTCGGTGTTGAGTTGTATAAGTTCTTCATATATTTTGGATACTGACCCTTTATCAGGTATGTCATTTGCAAATATCTTCTCCCATTCAGTAGGTTGTCTTTTAGTTTTATTATTTCCTTGGCTGTGCAGAGGCTTTTTACCTTGATGAAGTCCCAACAGTTTATTTTTGCTTTTATTTCCCTTGACTCAAGAGGCATAGCTAGAAGGATGTTGCTAGGGCTGATGTCAGAGGAGGTACTGTATGTGCTCTCTTCAAGGATTTTTACCTCTTCAGACCAATATCTCTCATGAATATAGATGCGAAAGTCCTCAACAAAATATGAGCAAACCAAATCCAACAATATATGAGAAAAACCATGTGTCATGATCTAGTGGCCTTTATTCCTGGGATGCAGGGGTGGCTCGGTATTCAAAACAATCAAAGTGCTATTTCACATCAATAAGAGAAAGTATAAAAACCATCTGATCATTTCAGTAGATGCAGAAGAAGCATTTGACAAGCCCGACATCCATTGGTAAACCTTCATCAAAGCAGGTCTAGAGGAACACGCCATAACATAATAAAGACCTTACATGAAAAACCTATAGCGAACATCACACTCAGTGGGGATAAACAGAGCTTTTCCCCTAAGGTCAGGAACGTAGCAGGGATGTCCACTCTCCCCACTGTTACTCTACATAGACTGGAAGTCCTGGCATCAGCAATCACACAATAAAAAGAAGTAAGAGGCATCCAGATTGGTAAAGAACTCAAACTCTCACTGTTTGCAGATGACATGATACTATGTATAGAAAACCTGAAAAGAGTCCACCAAAAAACTGCTAGAACTGGTAAGTGAATTCAGTAGAGTCACAGAATACAAAATTAATAGGCAGAAATGTGTTGCATTCCTATACACTAATAAGCAGCAGTAAGTGAAATGAAGGAAACAATCCCATGTACAATTGCACCAAAAACAATAAAATATCTAGGAATAAACTTAACCAAAGATGTGAAAGGTCTGTACTCGGAAAACTATAAAACCCTGATGAAAGAACTTGAAGATGACACAGACGTGGAAAGGCACCCCGTGCTCATGGAGTGGAAGAGCAAATATCGGTACAGCGTCCGTACTACCCAAAGCAATCTAAGGATTCAGTGCCGTCCCTATTAAAGTACCAACAGTGTTTTTCACAGAACTAGAACAAACAATCCTGAAACGTGTGTGGATCCACAGAACCCCCAAAGAGTCAAAGCAATCGTGAAATGAAAAAACTGGAGGAATCACGATCCAGATCGCAAGATACACTATGGAGCGGTCGCGATCGGAGCAGTACAGAACCTGCGCAGAATCAGACACAGGTCAGTGGAATGGGACAGAGAATCCAGAAATGGACCCTCAACTCTGTGGTCAACTCATCTTCAGCAAAGGAGGCAAGAATAGGCAACAGGAAAAAGACTAAATGGTGCTGGGAACACTGGACAGCCACATGCAGAAGAATGGGACTCTTACACCACACACAAAAATAAACTCTAAATGGATGAAAGACCTCAATGTGAGACCTGACCCCATAAAAATCCCGGAGGAGAGGCGCCTGGGTGGCTCAGTGGGTTAAAGCCTCTGCTTTCGGCTCAGGTAATGATCCCGGGGTCCTAGGATCGAGCCCCGCATTAGGCTCTCTGCTACGCAGGGAGCCTGCTCCCCTCCCAACCCCGCCTGCCTGTCCGCCTACTTGTGATCTCTGTCAAATAAATAAATAAAATCTTAAAAAAAAAAAAAATCCCGAAGGAGAGCGCAGGCAGGACTTTCTCATCATTCTCAGACATCGGCCCTGACAGCATTTTCTAGGTTCGTCTCCAGAGACAAGGGAGATACAATGTAATCTTAATGCATCTTGTATTAACTTATGTCATCCCTGCCTCTGTTCTGTGTTGCAGGTACAGAGCCTTCATTTTTATTTTGACATTTTTGCTGTATGCAAGCTTCCACTTATCCCGAAAGCCTATCAGCATAGTTAAGGTAAGAAAGCATAAAAAGCACCATTTTGTTTCCTGCCTGTAGTTTCTGCCGGGAGCTGGGAGCTACTTTAGGAGCCAGTTTGGGAATGGGGGAGGGGCAGGGGCGGGGGGGGGGGGGGGGCGGGGCCATGGAGAAAACAGGTGGTTTTAGAATCAAGTTATCCTGCTTTGATTGTTAGTTTCTCTTTTCTGAAACAAAAATCTTGGACATGCTTTTAGGATTTATCGTTTTAGAGGTGATATGCTTTCGGTTGTAGTAACTGACAGTTGCAGAATTCTTTTTTTTTTTTTTAAAGATTTTATTTATTTATTTGACAGAGAGAGATCACAAGTAGACAGAGAGGCAGGCAGAGAGAGAGAGAGAGGGAAGCAGGCTCCCTGCCGAGCAGAGAGCCCGATGCGGGACTCGATCCCAGGACCCTGAGATCATGACCTGAGCCGAAGGCAGCGGCTTAACCCACTAAGCCACCCAGGCGCCCCGACAGTTGCAGAATTCTAAAGCTTAATCAAATATTTACTCTGTGACCTTCCATCCAAATACATCCCGTCTTAAACTGTTCCCCGAAGTGCCTCTGCCATCGCTGTCCTCTGATTCTAAGTCTGGCCATGGTGGTGGCTCTCTTGTTATTCTCAGAACCCCGAGCTTCTGTTTGAGTGACGGGAGAGCAGAAAGTTGCTCAGCAGGCATTTAACTACACTTTGAGAAAAGAAGATTAAAGTAGACAATCCTACGTAACAGCCAGTTACGACTGGGAAGAAACAGGTCATTTTCTTACCCTCTTAGAAATGACATCATTTTGCCTGTAAACTCTCAACAGGCTGTAGGCTGTTGACTCTTGATTGTAGAAGGAACAAGGAAATTGTCCAGTGCCAAAGACTGCCCCCTCCCTTGCCTAGTCGTGGGCAGGGACACGGATCCAGCGCTGTAATTCTGACCTTGGCAGCCACGTTTCCTACATTTCCACCTCGTGGTTGAGCACCGGCCTCTCGATCTTAAGGCCGGTGGGAGCGGCAGTGCCAAGCAGGGCTGTTGCTTCTGTGGACAGTTTTGTGTTCCCCCTTCTCCAGTAACGCCCAGGGGACGTTAAAACAGCATCCTTCTATGCAAAGGGTTCTGCACTACCTCCTTGACTAGTAAGCAGGAACCTTCTGCGCCCTTGGCATCCCTTAGCAGAATTCTCAAGTTTTTGATATACCAAGTTTTAATGGCTGTAGAAATGTTTGCAGACTTTTAAAAATGTGGTTTTCAAAGGAGAGACAAGGGAGAGTGGGCTTTAATGCATCCAACCAGGCACTCTAAAATCGTTCCAAGGACTAGCCACCACATTTATTTATTTATGTTTGAAGATTTTATTTCTTCATTAGAGCACACAAGCAGGGGGAGAGACAGAGGCAGAGGGAGAAGCAGGCTCCCCTCTGAGCTGGAAGCCCAATGTGGGGCTCGATCCCAGGACCTGGAGATCATGACCTGAGCCAAAAGCAGATGCTCAATCATCTGCGCCCCCCAGGCGCCCCAGCCGCTACATTTAAACATCACCACTCACTCTCTGTCTTCCTTGTTAGGGAAACACACGCACAGCTCAAGAAAAGGCAAGTGATAGAAGTGGAGGAGATTGTTGGAGAGGTCCCAGTGAGCGCCGTGGGGCTGAAGGAGCGGGCGTGCTTGGGGAGCCTGCCGGGGTTTCAGGATCGAGCTCGCCTGGAGTAGCCGATGGAGGGTGGGCTCACCATGAAGCCCCAGCCCAGGGGTCAGAGGCTCTGCTGGGACACAGGCGGCGTGGGGAAGGCGGGCTGCCCGGTGGAGGATCTTGGTGGCAGGACAGGACACTGGGACTCCACGTGATATCGCGAGGGGCCTCGCGTAGCCAGGAAGGGATGTAGCATTGCCGTAGGGCACACTCTCAGCTTCCCTGTTAGGAGTTTGGGGCTTACTGACGATTGGTGTCACGATGAGGCAGGGTCCTATTGGCCCTTCTGGAAGCATCTGTCGGTCACAGGGCTTGTTGTAGCCCGCGGTGTGACAGGGTGACCTGTTCACCATTTGACACAGAGTCCTCACAGTGGCCTGGGGACTTGGGGGCCCAGTCCCCTCATGCAGGGCAGTGCCAGGTCTGGTGAGTTGGGCAGGGTCCTGAGGCATTGATCTGAAGGGCATTGAAGATCTCAGACACGCCCACGGGCCCGCAGCCGGATTTTCTCCCACACACAGATTTTCCGACTTAGCGCCTTAGTTGTGCCTGGACACGGATGGGCCTCACGTGCAGTCTCCTAAGATCGATCCGGACGTCCCCCTACAAACGTCATCCTCAACTTTACAACGCCTCACAAAGCTTCGACACGCTTTCGCGCGTCTTACTTACAAAACTACAGCTAGGGATGATTCTGGTGACCCAAGGAATAGCTCGAATATCTGTAGTCTGTATTCGCTAGCACATGATAAGCAAAACAAAATGAAAATGTATTTGCTTACCTGGAATTGATCACCAGTGGTTGTGAATTATAAAATGGTTCACATCCCTCAATGACATTCGAAGAGTGGCATGACATGTGACGTTGCGGTGTAGCAAAAAGAAAACAAAGGTGGCAGTGATGGACGCGGGCCGGGAGGTGGTGGGTGCAGGCGCAGCCCTCCTCCCTTCCACCTGCTGTCCCAGCCCAGCCTCCCGTGCCCCCCGCGGGAATGGCGACCCCGACAGGTCTGAGTGTCAGCGCCCGGTCCTCTCTGGGTGCACAGAGCCTAGAAGGCGGAAGCTGTGAAATGCTCGGTGACAGATGGAAGACAGCTGGCGGCACAGCCCGGCTTTGGGTGGGAAGGGTTGCTCTCTAGAAAGGCCAGTGTCCTGCGATGAAGGCGGCTGCGGCAGAATGTCTTGGCAGGCCTTTTTCACCGAACAAAATCAGCCTAAGAATTTATGTGGCAAAATGTCCAAGGAAAGTGTGGAAAAGATAGCATTTTTAAGCCACTACAATCAAATTTTCATGGTATGGCATGAGAACAGACCGAGAGGTCAGTGGAAGGGCATAGAAAATAAGGCATGGTAGACAGAGAGGAGGGAAAATTGTAACTTCTTTAGCGAACAGCGTGAGCGCGACTGGTTGTTCGTCTAGAAGAACGGAGTTGAATCCCTACCTTACAAAAATAGATGGGTGGATGAAAGATTTAAGTGTAATAAATAAGTAAAAATCCACGAACAAAATTATGTCCGTTGGAGGGGTGTGAAGTTGGCAAAGCGGAAGGAGGACGCCAGAGGGGGAGGAGAGTAAGTTCACAGACAAGGAGCCGGAATCCCGCCAGACTGGATGAGCTGCGTGCGAGCTTGCCAGCGCCCGTGAAGGCCGGCGAAAGTAGCACTAGGTTGCCTCACACCCACCGTCTGGACACCCGACACAGCGCGCTAGCCCCGGGCACGGGCAGCAGGGGCAGCAGGGGCGGGAAGACAGCCGGGCGCCGCTGGTGGACGTGCAGGGCTTCAGCTCTCGGGGGAGTGTGCCACTCTCCGGGCCGTGAGTTTGAGCCCCATGTTGGGCATAGAGATTCCTAAAAAAATAATAATAATAATAAGCTTTAAAAAAATAAATCAGTATATCAACAAGTAAATAGATAAGCAAACCACAAACAAAAAAAGAATGAGAGCCACGCCGCTTGACACAGGAAGATTTCCGAGAAGGATTTTGAGTAGGAAGCGTTAAGGTGTCCCTAAGTCTGTATTAAAGGCTTCCGGCTTTGAAAGATCAGCCGTGAGCCCAAAGCTCTCCTCTCTCTGCGTGCACCTGCCGGTGGGGGTGTGTTTGCGCCACGGTCCCATGTCCCCTGTGTTCCCTCGGGGCACCTGACCGCACATGGGTTGTGCTGTGGGTGAGTCACGGCCGTCTGGTCCTCCTGCCGCCGGCCCTGTGCCCGGTGGCCCCGCAGCAGCAGAGATCTACTGCTCATGGTTCTGGGGCTGGAGACCCCCGGTGCCCGCGGGCTGGGGGTGTGGTCTAGCAGTCGCTCTGCGACGTCGCTCAAGTTCCAAGCCTACACAGCAGCCTTCTTCCGGGTAGCTCCGCTAAGGACATGGCCTGCGGCTGCATGGACGTGTGCGCCTTGGAAGGGCCGTGCTGTCCGCTGGTCCCGCGTGGTTCCCTTTCGCTGCCCACTGGTGGGGCGGGGGGCAGGGCCAGGGCTGGGCGGGATCTGCAGGGGGGACCAGTGCCCACACCTGCTTCCCCACCCCCACCTCCCCGGCCCCTCGTCTACACCCACGCCGCTCGCTGCTCCGGGGCTGCTCGCTGAGACCTCCCATCCTGCGGCCACCGTCCTGTCCCACCCCACCTTCCGGTCCCCGCGGCCTGTGCTCTGTGTTTTGTTGTTGCTGTTCCCCCGTGGGTCACACGGTGACAAGACGACCTCAAGGATCGTGTACCTGGTGCACTCCACACCACGTAGGCTCCCGATTGCTCAGCTTTGAGTGACCACCTGCCGTCACACGCGGCTCAGTTCCTGCTGTCGGAGGAAGCGCTCTAAACGTTGGCAAAGACGGCGGCTTTTGTGAAAGGGAGGGACGGGTCCCCGAATGCTGTCACGCCAACTGCGAGCCCGTTCAGCTGCTGAGCGTTTTCCTGATCACTTCATCTTGGTCAAATTTCCTTAATTTCCCCCCGAACACCAGGTTGGGGAGTAAAACTCACTGGAAGACGAAAGTACGACAGTGTTACCAACATCCAGTGGGTGGTGACTCGAGTGTCCCCAGGACCCTTGATGCCCAAGCAGTGGGAAGGCTTTTCTTGCTGGGCACAGTGTTTCAGCCGCCTGGAGGGGTGGAGGTGGTGCTTCCAGTGTCGGGGGCGGGCTGGGGAGGGGCTGGCTGTGAGTGGGGGACCCCCTGCCCGTGGCTGCCCGTCCCCACACTCTCTGAGAGGCCAGAGGAGCTGCCCCCACAGGGATTGCGGAGGCGGGAAGGCAGCACCCTGGCCCCGGTGTCGCAGCTCAGAGCCCACTTACCGCAGGACAAACCAAACCAGAATCGCTTTTCTGCTTGTTTCTGGAATAAGAAGGGATCCTTCCCGATCTTTGCCGTTTCTCACAACGGCTGCTTCCTGGGACTCTGACCTGATGGGAGAGGATGTGAAAACCATGTTCGGAGCAGGGGTCCACAGCCGCCTCCTCCCCTGCTCCCACATCAGGCCCTGCACGTGGGGACCCCCCCTCAGCAGGCAGGTCCCCCGACAGCCTGCCTGCAGCTTTCTTTGTGGGCAGTGAACGGGGAGGACAGTGAGGCACAGGGTCTGGCCTGGGGAAAGGCTGACTTCTGCAGGCGAGGAAGAGGAGCTAAATATAGAATCAGGGGAACGGAAATGGGAGACTGCCCGGGGCATGTGGGAGGGAGGGGCTCGGCCTCCCCAGCCTCCCTCCCAGTTCCCTGCGACATCCAGCTGGGCGAGCCCGGAGCACGGGCAGGGGCAGTGGGGCTCTAAGTAATCCAAGAAGGGCAAGAGGAAAGCTATTTAGCAAAGACTGAACCGAGTCTGTAAAGCAAGCCTTGATGATTTTTAGGGCAGTGTTTGAATTCTAGCAGAACGCCCAGTGAAGATGCCAAAGCCACAGGACCACAGAGTGGCCAAGTCCCATGGGCCGTGCCAGCTCTCAGTGGCGTGCGTCCATGCAAAACCAGGAGGCGTCCAGGCCAGGCTGACCACAGCCCTGGCAAGGGCAGCTGCCTGGAGGTGATCAGCCTCTTAGGCGACTCCCTCCCGAAGAAACGGTGTGGGCAAGGGAAGGTGGTGGGCAGGACTCCGGTTGCCCCCCACACCCCCTCCCCGAGCCTGGTGCACTGGGGTGGGGCTCCTTGCCCACTGCCATGTGTCCTGACCTGGAGGAATTCTCCTGGGAGCAGCTTTCCTGGTGCCCCCCAAGCCCCCTGCCTCTCCCAGGTGGCAGCTCAATAAGGAACGCCTTTTTAGGGCCCCTGCTCCTGCTAAGGGCCCCTCCCTGACCTCGAGGATGCCTCCTTTCTGCTCTCCCATCTGGAGGACTGCTTCCTCTGAGCCACTTGGAGTAAAGAAACCCAGAAAACGCTCAGCAGGTGGCAGGGAGCCCCATGGGAGGGGAGACGCGGGACAACCTGCAGCCCAGCAGGCACATGGAGGTTCCCCCAGAACAAGATGGGCCCCAGCCATCATGTGGCACTTTTCTGGAAGCGGGGTTCCTCTTCCTCAGCAGCCCCCGGTGTCCCTTGTGCCCTTCGCATGTCTCCTGTGACCGCCCCTCCAGCCCTTCCTGGCACCCCCATGCCCCACCGCAATGGCCACCTTTCCTCACGGGGCACCCCGTCCCGAGCGCAGTGCTGACACGTGGTGTTTGGCATCTCCAATCCCGGGAAGCGTTCTGTGGGTGATGGGGGCAACCCTGTCGGCGGGCGGGCACACAGGCAGGGCAGGAGTGGCCTGCTCGGGCCCCACACCCGCCCCGAGAGCCCCTGCGCCTCCCGCTCCCCTTCCCCCTGCCCCTGGCCTGCCTGCTGGCTCCTCCGGGGACGGCTCGGTGGGCTGGTGGCCTTGTGCCCTGGCTATTTGGTTCTCTGGGTGAGGTATCTGATTTGCACACAGCAACGTCCTCGGACCTTCAGTATCTAGCCTGGCGAATGTTTACATGCCCCCCTGGGCAGTCATCCCTTGGGCTCAGGTCTGGCCCCCTTCTAGCTCCAGGTCCAGGCTCCGTGTGCCCTGTCCTCTGTTGTTAAGTCCTCTGCCTTTGGCACCGTGTCAGGCTTCCTTGGTTGTGAGATCTGTCCTCATTGTCGCATGGACCTGTGGCTTGTGTCGTGTTCTGCTGGGCAGGGTTGGGTTGTAGACATCAGCACGAGGAGTCTCTGCTTCCACTATGGGCAGGCGGCCCCGGGACGGCAGCGGGCAGCTTCTGCCACACGGCTGCTCAGGGCACTCGTCTCGGGGGCCCCACGCAGGCCTGTGTGGCTGTGTGTGCTCTCAGGGCTGGCCACGGCCGAGGGCCCCACGAGTCTCAGTCGCCGCAGGCACTCTGTGGGTCCTGCAGACAGATCGCGCCCATGGGGCCTCACTCCCCAGGCATGGGGTTGCCCTGCGCAGGCTTTCCGGTGCGAGCCTGCAGAACCTGCCCTGAGCACACCTTCTCCCTCTGGCCTTTGACCCCCGCGGGTGGCCTAGGGCGAGCTGCACAGATACTGCGCTACCCTGCACGAGGGGCAAGTCCAGTTCAACAGCTGGAACCAGAAAGCCAGTGGCGCGCCCCACCGCCAGTCAGCAGACAACGAGACGGACTGTAGCTGGGCCCCGTTTGGTGAGTTCTCTGTCCCCCCCCATGTGCAAGTTGGGGTCGGGGCTTCCGGAAGCGCCCTGTCCTCCGGCTCCGCCATGGCTGGGCGGCTGGGTGCTGCTGGACGCCGGGCCTGCCCCATCTGAGCCGCAGAACCGCGGTCTCCCGTCAGCTGCCCCTCCCTGCGTGCAGAGCCGCTGCCATCTGACAGGTTTGCGGCCTGGGGGACCTGCTGCGGACCCCTTGTGTTTTGTCCATGTCGAAGCTGAGAGATCAACAGCGGGGAACAACAGGGGGACCCCTGGAAGTGGGGGGCGTGGAGCGGGGGCTGGCCTGGGGCGGCCAAGGAGCAGTCAGACCCACACGGGAGGCAGAGTGAAGGCCCCACGTGCTCCCCCAGACGAGTGGGGATCTCCTGTCATATCCACATTTGTTTAGTGACTGTTTGAAAATGTGGCGGCCCTCTTTCCCTTTGTCAAGAAGCCACCCAAGTGTTCCCCCAGGTTTTCTGTGCTGCGAGCAGCCCCGTTCTCCTGAGCGCACCGCCCAACTGTACAGGGCACGTGTGTGTTCTGTCGTCTTGCCCCGGAACACAAGCCGGTGCTGGGTGCAGAGCGAACAGTACTCACCGTTTCCTGTTGATTCTCACCCCTGTAGACCAGGACAACTACCAGCAGCTGCTCGGGGCCCTGGATTACTCGTTTCTATGCGCCTATGCCATTGGCATGTACCTGAGGTAGGTCCGCTAGGGTTCTCCGTCCCCTGATGGTTCTTGTCCCTCTGGGGCAAAACGCATCCGCAGGTTGCCTCCCTTCCTGTGTCTTCTCAGAAACGAGGGCAAAGTGAAAGCCAGCCCGCGCGGGGTGCCCTGCTGGTCAGGGCGCCGCTGCAAATCGCACGTAGACGGCCCAGGTAGTGTGCTGATCGGGGCAGACCGTCCAGGGACAGCGCTCTGGGCCCTGGGGTTTCACACGCACTGTGAATCCTGCCACGATGTGGTCACCAGGGGCGGGGTGCTGGTGGCCCCCGGGGATATGCTGCGGAGCGCGTCCTCCCCTCTGGTCTCCGGGGCTGCCGTCTGCCCACATGACCCCGGTTGCCAGTGTCAGAGCAGTTTCTTCCCCGCTGCCCAGCTCGGCCCCACAGGGTGCCTCACCGTCCTCCTTGTGCTTGGGGCACGGACCCCAGAGGCATGCTGCTGGGAATGAATCCGACTCCAGCGCTGGCTCACACGGCTTTGGGCCAGTCATTGCCCCTCTGTGGGCCTCAGTCTCCCCTTTGTGAAACGAAGAGAACGGTACTTAACTGACAGGATCGTGGCGAGGACCCAACGAACGCTCAGAACAGAGCCTGGCCCACGGAGCGCTCCCAGCATCTTTCCGTGTGATCATTACCCCATTCCAGATTGACCCGGGAAGGTGGAAATGGTATGTCGGTACCAGGACAGGTGATTACCTGATTAAAAACCGGCGTTGTATCAGTTCAGCCAGGTTTTAAAAAAAAAATTGGGGCTCCTGGGGGACTCAGTGGAGCATCTGCCTTTGGCTCAGGTCACGATCCCAGGGTCCTGGGATGGGGTCCCTGCTCAGTGGGGAGTGTGCGTCTCCCTCTGCCTGCTGCTCCCCCTGCCTGTGCTCTCTCTCTCTCTCTGTCAAATAAATAAAATCTTAAAAGAAAAAAATCGTAGGGACTAAGGCCCTTGGCTCAAGAGATTTTTGTTGTTGTTGTTCAGAGATCTTCAGAGGTTTAAGAATCTTGGGGATCCCTGTAATTGCTCAGCTTCTTTCCTGGAGCAGTCCCCCCGGAGCATGGCATCCTCTAGACCTGCCCCCGCCCCAGCTCAGGGCAGTTGGTGGGTGGCCGGTGCCCAGGCAGGCGGTTCCTGTTGGTGGCGCGGCTGTCCCCCGTTTTATCGTAGTTACCTAGCGCTGCAGAACTTGCCTGAACGAACGAATGAATAAGGACGGATGCGAAACCGTCTGTGTGTGCCCCACAGCGGAACACAGCCCAGCCGAGGAGAAGGCGGGGGAGCGTTCGGCTTCCTGGGGCATGAGCTGCAGCCGGCGGCTGGCCTTGTTCCATCTTGAGATCAGATACTGATACCCGAAGACCGCAGTCTTACCGGGCACCGATAACCTATAGTATAAAAAGACCCAAAAGTTCGAATGTGTTTTTCTCGGTTACTAGAAAATAGTATTTACGTGTGCTTCTCAGCTGGGAGCGATTTTGTCCCTCCGCAACATGTAGCAGGATCTGGAAGCGTGGTTGGTTGTCACAACAGGAGAAAGGGGCTTCCTGGCGGCGTGTAGCGGGCAGAGCAGGGCCGCTAAGCGTGCTACAGCACGGGACAGCCCCTCGCCGCAAGGAATGACCCCGCAGCACATCAAGAGTGTTGAGGTGAAGCCTTTAAATAAGGTGGTTTTATTGTTGTTTCACTGGCAAAGGTAGTGTGTCATGCAAGTCGCTAAGGAGGGTTATTACAAAATTCCATCTAGCCTAGATTCTGGAGTAGACTCGTGACTGTAACAAGGGCATCCACTGCTTTGCGTGGCCTTTACTGACATCAGGGCACGTGGCTGGTGAAATGAGTTGTTAGTTTGGCAGGTGAATCGTCTGCAGGGGCGCCTGTGTCAGCGCAAGCCTTTCCCAGTGGGGGTGGCGTGGCCTTTAGTCGCCGTACGGATCGGATGTGAGACGGAGCGGCGTCTGTTCCCTTAGGCCTTTTCTTTAAAAACGGAGTATAGACTAAGTTGGGCCCATTATCATACCGCAAGACTGAGAACATCTGTCAGCCCTGGCCGGGGGCATTACCTCCGTCCTGTGACACCGGACAGCACAGCCAGCCTCTCTCGGACACATTTTCTCTGCCCCGAAACCAGCAAGCTCAAAAACGTCACTTGCTTAGCTCTAGAATGCTCTTGAGCTTGTGACGTTTCTGCGCAACTTTGAATTTGGCCTGAATGTTATACCTGATTTAAACGGTTATAAGTATCTATCATAAATATTTACAATTATAAATTATTCCTAATTTTAAATTACTTCCTTTAGTCATTTGGTTGGTGCTAGGTAGATGGTCCCTCTCTGGGGACTTCAGAAGGAGAAGTGTCCTGCTGTCTTGGTTCTTGAGATGAAGGACAGAGTTGGAGATCGTTCCCTGAGTGGTCTTCCCGGGGCTGGCGGGTATCATTGTATTTCTTGTCTATACGACTCCGGGGTGGTTACGTGGAAGGGAGAGCCGTGCTTCTCAGTGACTGCAGGCGGCCACGATCGTCTGGTGTCCCAGTGTCTGTCCCTCACAAGTGGCGGTGACAAACCGCTCTACAGCGGCGGCTCTCCCCAGGCGGCCTGCTTGCCGAGGCGCGAGCTGCTCTGACAAGGGCAGCCGCCATGCACCAGGCCCTTCGCCCGCTCGGATCTCATGGGAGCCGTCCCAGACAGCTCTGGCACGGAATCGTCCCCCAAGGCCAGCTCGTTATCAAGTGACGTTGCTGGGACAGGAGCATCGTAGCCCTGGCCCCCTGTGTCAGCACTCGCGTTAAAGAAAATCTGTCTTCAGACCAGGTCACAGTGGTGGCGGCTGGAGGTCAGCTAATGGTAGAGCCCGTTCAGCACCGTGTGTGGACACAGGTGACTTAGCGACAGTTTCAGGGCCGAGAGACGTCCCGAGGCGACAGGTGATCCCTTTTCATGACACACCTCCACAGTCTGAACATCACCATTTTAAAATACTGTGCACACACACTGGACGTTGTTTATATAAAAGCAGGACTAACTAGCAGGACAGGTTTTTACTGTTTTGTTTTTTGAAGATCTTATTTACCCGTTCTGGGTGGGGCGCGGGGGAGCGCAAGCAGACTCCTCGCTAAGCACAGAGCCCGACGTGGGGCTCGATCTCAGGACCCCAAGATCATGACCTGAGCCAAAACCAAGAGTCAGACACTTCCCCAACGGAGCGCCCCAGGGGTTCCGGTGGTCTTAACTGGCAGCCGTCATGCGCAAGTCACGGTGTTTGAGGTTTATGACTTGACAGTCCGTGGCCCTTCCAGAAATAAAGTCCTAAAAGACGTTGCCGATGGCCAGTCTCTGGTTCGTGAGCTCTGCTGGACACAGTTGTGATGAAGTCTTCCTGGAAACTGTAGCGCGTTCGAGTTCTGAAAGCTCTGAGAACAGCGTGGAAATTTCCAGAAAGGTCACAGCTCCTTCACATCATGGGTGTGTCCATCTTCTCATTTCTCACGTTCACTTCTTTGTTCTCCATCCTCAGCGGCATCATAGGGGAGCGCCTGCCCATTCGGTACTACCTCACGTTTGGGATGCTGGCTAGTGGCGCTTTCACCGCCCTCTTCGGGTTAGGCTATTTCTACAACATCCACAGTTTGGGATTCTACGTGGTAACTCAGGTAAGGGCTGGGTCTGTGGCTTCCCAGGGGCCGGGTGTCTGTGACAAATCGGACTGGGCGTTTGGGCCTCGGGTCCCCACCCCTGCCACGGGAGAAAGCTGCGGGCTGGGGCAGCTCCGTGTCCTGTCTGCCGGCGTGGGAGGGACCGCACTCCCACCCACATCAGCACCCCAGCACAGGGACGGACGCAGGAAGCCTGGGAGCCCTTCCTCCCTCACATGGAAGGCTTTGAGATGCGTCCTGTGATGCATTTGACCTCTGGTGTCAGAGGGACGTGAGGTGTGGCTGGGGAAGGAGGAAGGGAGGGCTCCGGGCTTGCCAACAGTCAACAGGGAGGCAAGGAGAGAGCCCCATGGTGCTCCGAGGGGAGGAGAGGCCAGGACAGGTTCTGCCCATCCCGCGGGGCCGTCCTTCCTGCAGCCCCTGCTCCAGCGCTCCCCTCGGCCCCATGGGTGAGTCCCGACTGCAATGGAAAATGGCTTGTGAAACTGCGGCTCAGCCTCTGAGGCTCTCCACACAGCCTGGGGGTGCCATCCTGTCATCAAAGCAGATTGTATGTAATTTGCTTTTTAAAGTGTTGCCGCAGGACTTGAAAAGTTTGGGTGTTTTAATTACAACGGTGATTCACACTTTATAGTAAAATGGAGAGTTAGAGGGAGGGAATGAACAGTTCCCCAGAGTCCCAGCGTGTTCCTAGAGGGAAGGCAAGCCTGGCTGGCCCCAAGGCCAGACCCACAGTCATCCCGACTCCCTCCCGGAGGGCTGGCCCGCCCAGCGGCAGCGGTGGTGGGGGGAGGCAGTCGGCTGGACCAGTCTCCCGTCTCGTTGTGAACTTGCCCTTGATGCTCCTGAGACTAGAGCAAACCTGCCTCCCTCCTGAGCCCCTTCTCGGAGCCTGAGCTCAGGGCACTCTCGAGAAGCGGAGAAATGCTTGTCACAAGCGCAGGGTCCTGCCTGTGCTCCTTTCAGAGGGTCGGGATACAAGAAGTGAAACGTGTGGTCCGTGAGCCTCCCTATACACAGTTACGCTCACAATTACACACACGTGCACGCGTACGTGGTTTCAAACCCATCTTTGGCTCCTGAAGCTCCCATCAGAGTGTTCTGCTGCCTTCTTGTGGGAGTCTCCGCTGTGCTCCCAGACTTGCCAGCAACAGGGCGGAGTGAGCTTTTGTGAGCCGGGCCTGAGGACGGGGCACGCACCCTCTTGGGCTGGCGGTGAGCCCTCTTTCCTCTCTGCCGCAGATCATCAACGGACTGGTGCAGACCACCGGCTGGCCCAGCGTCGTCACCTGCCTCGGCAACTGGTTTGGGAAAGGAAGGTGAGCGAAGGTGGCCCCGCTTCCAGCGGCATTTGTTCTTTGAGAGTCTGGTGAAAACCAGACCACCTTCTTTCTAGTTATTCTTTATATTTACTGCAGAAAAAGCCACCTTTATTAGTTCACTCTATGAAGGAAGGCGACTGAACCCTCTGGGACTTGGGGTGCCCATTCCGTGTCATGGTTGGGGCGAGTCTGTTCTGCACAGCTGGTCCCCTGCGAGCCTGGGAGAAACTTGGAGCTTGGGGCCCTGCCCCACATCTTCTGAAGCAGAAGCTCTATCTTCCCAAGACTCAGAGGCACACGGCAGTGTGGCAGGGTCCTGAGTGGGTCACCCAGCGCCCAGCAGCAGAGCCGCACTCAGCCTCTGGTGACGGGACGCAGTCCGGATGACATGGTGATATCCATGTGACGCACAGCGTGGCCGGGCCCAAGGTTAGAAGTGCCTGAAGCCACTAAACACGGTATGGAAAGCAGAGCGAGAGCCCGGCTCCGCGAGCTTTGTTAGGACCCGCACCCGGCTCCTCCGGCGGGCTCTGTGAATGGGGGTTTCTCACACAGCTGCAGTTAGATTACGAAGGCGCAGATCTCATTCTGGGCCCTTCCAAGAAGCTCAGGCAGAGGCTTCTTTCACTCTCCCTAAGCGCAGACTCACTAAGCCCTGAGACAGGCGTGCGATGATTCGTCCCGAGGCCCGGCAAGAACGCTGCTCTGCGCGCGTCTCCCGTGTCCGTCTGCCTCGTGGCCGTGGCATCTGTCGTCCCGCTCATTTCCGTGGGGCCCTGACACGTCCTGGGCACCGTCTGTTCCGCACCCGCCGGCGCATAGCAACTTCTCAGCGTCGTGTGCCGTCTTGTGTTCCGTTGTGTTGCAGGCGGGGCTTGATCATGGGGGTCTGGAATTCGCACACCTCCGTGGGCAACATCTTGGGATCCTTGATTGCTGGCTACTGGGTGTCCACGTGCTGGGGCCTGTCCTTCATCGTCCCCGGGGCCATCGTGGCAGCCATGGGCATAGTGTGCTTTCTCTTTCTCATCGAGCGTAAGTACATGCGGTCTTGGCGATGACGTCCCGGCGGGGGGCTTTGGGGGGCCAGGTGTTAAGGGAAAGGCCCACAGTGGCCCTGGCTCTCCCCCGGCCGGGTGGACTTCCCTCTTCAGGTATAGATTTCTCCCGTGAGCGCTTTCTCTCTGGCTCTTGCTGCATTTCCTGTTGTCTCCTGATTTCTGGAGCAAGCGACGTGGCAGCTCCTCTCCTGCCCATCCCCAGCATCGGGCATGCGTGGTGCGCCTGGTGCCGGGAGTCCTGTATGTGAGATCTGCCACGTCGCTCACCCCCGGGGCCACAGCTCCCAGCACCTGCTCAGCTGTCTTGTTGCCACAAACGGGCATCTCCCCAGCTTGTTTGCCTTCTGACAGGGTAATATCATGAAATCACTGCGTGACTGCAGACCCTGTATCCGAATCAGGTGAAGAGTGTTCTGCCAGAAAATCAAATTCTTTGTTCCCTTCTAGGGAACAATGCCAGACTTCTGATTGAATTGGGTTTGAAATTAATTTTCAAATCGAGAATCTGGCAGGACAAGGACTCCTGGCCGTCAGTCCGGTGATAGGAAAGCCGCTTCAGCCGTTACGGGGTAGGGCACCTGGTCCCCCAAGCTCTTCTTGGAGCTGGATTGGGCATTTGCTGCTTCGATTTGCCTTAAAGCAAAATAAAATCATAGGCACTAGATGGCTGTTAATCCCAGGTAGGGGTGCTCAGGGGCTCGTTGCTGCCACCCATGTGGGCGTCAGCTTCAGCTCTGCATTGGGAGCTGCCAAATTCCTCCGGGACGTTAAGGCGTGTTTTACTCAGCTTCTCGGTTCTCTTTTCTCATTGCTTGCCAGTGTCACCAACCTGTGGCGTTTAATTGCAGTGAGTGTCACGGAGTTCCGGGAAAGGTCCCCTGTGTCACCTGTCCTCCAGGCTGGCCCGCTAGCACGCGGAGCTCTGTCACGGGGCATTCCAGCCTGTTCCTTAGGCAGTAGTCACCTGGAGAACAACGCGAGTCCTCTTGGCTCCTGCACAGGGGCCCCCGGGTGTGTCCTGCCCGAGGTCAAGAGTCCACGGTCCCTTTTCTTCTCTTCCTCAGCCAATAAAGGGTTGGTTCCAGGGGCAAGAGGAAATGCGCTAAGGAATGGGGTGTATGGCCAGAGACGGGAACAGCCGCTGGCCACCCGGATCTTAGTGCCCGAACCCGTTCAGCCCGGTTCTCCCAGGCGGGGCCTCGTCCCCTCCTCAGGGCAGGGATCCCAAGAACAAGGAAGCTGTGGTTTGTCTTTTGTTATAAAATGAGAGCCTTCTTCCCACCGGGCCACCCCTCCTGTGGCTTCCAAGGGGGTGGGACAGGGCGGAGAGGGTCCACACGGGGATCTCCTGGAGCCGCCTTCCCCCCACTTCTTGCTGGGGCCTCCCATTCCATCCAGGGATTGACCTACGGCCCCTGTCCTATTCCTGTGGTGACCCTGGATCGCTGCTTCTCCACCCTGGCCTGCTGGGGGACAGAAGTGCAATCCTTCAGCTTCCCCAGGCCCACCAAGCCTTGAGGCCAGGGGACCGTGCCTGCCAGACTGTCCCGGGAGGCTTGCTGTTACTGGGGGGACAGGCGCACACCTTGCTGTTAGTTGGCAGGGGACAGGCGCACACCTTGCAGACCTGGGCTTGCGTCTCCTGCTCCTCGGGTCCTCCGTGACCTGCAGGGTAGGCGGGGTGCTGACCCTGATGGGAGACTCGGGGCTCCACGGGCAGGGTGAGTGCGGTGGGACTGAGGCCTGGACTCAGAACCTTCCTCCCACCGCCCTCCTGTCCCCTCAACACATTCTCATGGTCAGGGATGGATTCACGCTGAGAGTGTCTACCTTCAGCCCTTAGTAGTACGTTCACTGCAGGTAACACGAGATGTCAGGTGAGCCCCTGTTCCTCCCTCCTTCCTGGACTCCCCACACCTGACCTCCTCCTCCCCAGCTTTCCATGGTCCGGAGCACGTTTCTCACTGCACTGGGTCCCCCCAGAGCCCGGGGTCACCCGATTTATCTCTGTCAGCTGGTGCCTGCTCTCCCCCACATACCCTGGCTGGTCTCCCCAGGACTGGTCGTCCCCGTCCCACCACCCTTGGCTACCTGCTCTCCTCCCCTGCCTTCTGCTGGGGCTGCTCCCCGGTGCCTAGCTCACGTGGCTCATGGATGCCTGACTCTGGCACTTCTCTGCCTTCCCACCAGATGTCTTCTTGCTGTCTTCCTGTGTGCTCCCACCGGGTGTTGGCATCTACCTACCCTCTTGTATCAAAATCCGAGGTTTGCTTTGTTAGTTGTACTGGAGATGAGACACCTTTCAGACTCCCCAAGTAACTAGTGGGCACGTGCCCTGTGGCCTTCTTCCTCGTCATCAGGAGGACATTTTCGGGGGAGAGGAGGCCACCATGTAACAGGAGTTCTGCTGTGTCCCAGGCGCAGGGCCAGGCTTAGGGCGGATATTATTTGGCAGATTTCCAGAGAAAAGTCTTACGGCTCAGGGGCTGTAGGTGACCTGCCCAAGGTCACACACTAAGCGGTGAAGTTGGGGTTAGCGGGTGCCTGCTCGCCCATTCAGACTTTCTCCCTAGGTCCCTGAGATGTGTTCTTACAGACTCAATTTAAAAAAAATATTTTTTCATTTAGACAATAATTTTAAAAAAAACTTTGTGTCCTATAAACACTGCCTTTTCGTGTAGAGACAATACATGTTTGAAAGACATTTTCCTGCAATGAGCTATGTAGGTGCTTCTGAAGTCTGTTTCTCAAACCTGGGTTCCCCAGAACCCAAGGAGTTGAACATTATTCTCTGGAACCTCGGGAACTCTTTCCTTAAAAGGAAATGGCACACATCTGGGTCTCCTCAGCCATCGTTGTTCCACTGCGTGAGCCTCCCCTGCTGATTAAGTGGGCAACTGGCCATTTCTCGTAGAACACGCGCTGGCCCACCCATAGCCTCTTCCCTCCCTCGCCGTGCATATGCCACAGCCCCCCTTCCTCCTCGCCTTCCCTCCTGCCCTCCTTTCTCTGCAGGCCTGAGCGTCCATGGGAGAACAGGTGGACGTACCCTGGGTGTTCCAGGCCCTTCTCTTTCCTGCCCCTGATGAGGCCCCCTGACAGGAGCCACGAAGAGGTCCCCAGCGCTTGTGCCTCCATCTCTGTGGCGCGCGCACTAGACCGCACATCTCAGCTGGGGGACCTCATCACCGCAGTACAGACCCTGACCCCTAAGTAGGCCTCTCCGCTTGGACGTCACACGGTCTGGGGACGTGCCCTCCCCCGCCACGCACCCACCGACTCCCTGCAGCCGTGGTCTGGAGGGACTTCTCTGCACGGGGACTTTGCTCTGGAGGCAGCTGGCCTCACAATAGGGGGCATTTCTGTAGCTTTCTGACTTCCCCTCGTGCTGGGACCCCGGGCACCCATGCACGAGTGTCTGAGCACAGAGACCCCGGTGTGTAGGGTCAGAACGCCCGGCTCCTCCTCCCCGCTCGGGCCCCAGCCAGGCTGGTGGCGTTCCAGAGAAGCTGTTTTACCAAAAGTGACAAAAAGACCCGGATTCTGGGCTGGGGGAGGGGCAGGGCTGTTGGAGGCCACCGCCTGGTTTCTGAAGAAGGGCATCTGCTTCCCTGGGCTCCTTGTGGCCGTAGGTCTGGCTGTTTTGTTTTGTTCCCACTAATTTGTATTTGTGATTAATCCCGTAAAGTGGGACAGCCCATCACGCATGGTACAGGTCACCCACCGCGCACGTCTTCACGGTTCCTCCCGATCTTTGTCCCGCGGGCCATTTTCCGAGGCTCGCCACTGCGGTGCGCACGCGCTCTGCTTGTTTCCGCTTGTCCCATGTGAAATCTTTCCCGTAGCGCAAAGCCATTCTCACGCGCGCGACAGTTCGCCTTTGCCAAAGCTCCCCCACCTCACCTTGCGTGTGTCACAGGGACGGAAGGACAGGGGTGCCGGTGGGGTGCGGGCCTTGTCCTTTTCTTCAACTGCTCCTCATTCGGTCCAGTCTCAGGTGGTGTTTTGGCTCTGGGGTGATTTCTTGGGTGGTGGGAACGCCCAGCCCCGGGCTCACTGCTGTTCCCGTTCGGTCTTGCAGATCCGAAGGACATCGCCTGCTTCTCGTTCCTGGCGGCGGTAAGGACCCTCTCCACTACTTGTTTTTTTGTTTGTTTGTTTGTTTGTTTGTTTTTTGGTTTTTTTTTTTAGGATTTTCTTTATTAGAGAGCAAGAAAGAGAGCACAGCAGGGGGAGAAGCAGACTCCCCGCTGAGCAGGGAGACCCATGCAGGGCTCCATCCCAGGACCCTGGGATCATGACCTGAGCCAAAGGCAGAGTCTTATGGCTGAGCCCCCAGGAGATATGCTTTTCCCCTCCCTCATGCAGCGCTCTTTCTTGGGCTTCCAGACCCCATGCCCCACCACACCAGCTGGCCCCTCGCCTCTGCCAGACCTCCAGAGGCGCAAGCCCCCATCTGTGCCCTCCCCGCCAGAGATCTACACAGGCCCTGGTGGTCAGCGCCTCCCCCCAGCAGGGCCATCCCCTGAGGTCCACGGTCACACAGGCCCCTGCCCCCTGCCATCCCTGCAAGGGCCTCTGGCGGGCTCAGATGGGCCACAGCTAGGGTCATCTCCCCACTTCACCCCATGAACTTGCTGGGCTCCACATTCCCTGTGTCGGTCGCGGAAGCCCTGTCCTCGCTGTGGGCAGGCCAGATCCTCGGGAGTCCTAAACACGCGGGATATCACCTCCACCGCTCTGGCCCGTGGCACCAGCGTCTCTCCTCAGGCTCCTAAAGTAATTCCCCTTTGCTCCTGCAAAAGCCATGCTTCACACCTCACCTGGAAGATTTTTTTTTTTTTAAGATTTTATTTCTTTATTTGACAGACAGGGATCACAAGCCGGCATAGAGGCAGGCAGAGAGAGAGAGGAGCAGGTAGGCTCCCTGCTGAGCAGAAAGCCCGATGCGGGGCTGGATCCCAGGACTCTGAGACCATGAGACCATGAGACCATGACCTGAGCCGAAGGCAGAGGCTTTAACCCACTGAGCCACCCAGGCGCCCCGACCTCGGAAGATTTTTTTGAAGCAGGAGTCAGAGCGGGTCGCTGACTCAATTGAGAGCCTCCTGGGCTCCCCGTTTCCTCACCACCAGTCCCTCTGGGCGGCAGCCCCAGGGCAGGGTCTCCTCTTGGTCTCTGCCATGTGCTAAGGCCAGGGGAGCGGATGGCCAGAGAGTCCTGCTTCTGTCCATTTGTCAATATGTTGAGCTTTTGAGCACAGTTAATTTGAAAAGAAGGGTTCTGGTACCTTCCTAAGCAAATATAAAAACTCAGTTTTGAAAGTCACTGTCTTCAAACAACAGGCGATATTTTATAACATTTTAAAAGCCATTTTCCTTCCATGAGCATGGATTTCAGAGTTTACAGGGATCCAGGTTTCGTTGTGCTGAGAATTAACCCTTACAGCTGGCCCAGCAGCTCCAGTCCGTGGTGCCCAGCCGAGGGAAGGGCCACACGTGTCTCCTGCACGCACTGACCCTGCCTTCTGAACCGTCTACTGACCTAGGGGGACCTTGGTTCCTCTCTCACCAGAGGAGAATGTCACCCAGTATTGTTTCTACAGGCTTTTCCTTTCAAGGTCGTTTAAAAACATCAAAGCCAGGGCGCCTGGGTGGCTCAGTGGGTTAAAGCCTCTGCCTTCGGCTCAGGTCATGATCTCAGGGTCCTGGGATCGAGCCCCGCATCGGGCTCTCTGCTCAGCGGGGAGCCTGCTACCTCCTCTCTCTCTGCCTGCCTCTCTGCCTCCTTGTGATCTCTGTCTGTCACATAAATAAATAAAATCTTAAAAAAAAAAAAATCAAAGCCGTGAGGGAAAGTGAAGTTGACACACTCAGCACCGTGGCGCGTCCTCATACCCCAGTCCTCGATTATTGTTCCCGAGAGGATCCTCTTCTCACTTTCTTTTATCTGAAGGTCTAGAGCCCCCAGTTAGGCCTTTGTTTTATTTTATTTGTTTATTTGAGGGAGATTGAGAACAGGAGCACGAGGCTAGAGGGAGAGGGCGAGAGAGAGTCCCCCAGACGCCCAGCGCGGAGCCCAACACAGGACTGGATCCCGTGCCCCCCAGCTCGTGACCTGAGAGTTGGTCCCTCGACCGACTGAGCCCCCGGCCCCTTGGGCCTGTGGTTTATTTTAACCCTGCGTCTTACTGGCCCTGGGCGGCTGTTTTGAGAGGCTCGTGCGGAGCTTCCTACGCTGCATTCAGATGCGGCGTCTGGCTGTTGAGTCCGTCACTGCTAAGCGTGCTTTTCTGCCCCCGCAGCCGAAGGGCTGTGAGAACGGCACGCATAGGTTCCGGCTGCAGAAGCAGATCTTCACGGACGACAAGAACAAGCTCCCGGTGAGTCGGACCCGCCTCCGCTGCTTCGCAGAGGTCAGAGCCCAGCCTTGGTGAGAAACTTAGGTCTCGTATTTCTCCTGTAAGACCCGCGTTTGCTTGTGCGGTTTCTTTGGGTAGCTGGCTGGACTTCAAGTCTGTCGTCAGCCTGAAAGCAGCGCACCGGTCCCACGACTGCGGGCCGCATTCAGTGTCCCAGGCACGCCCTAGGTCAGGCCCACCTGGAGTGTCAGCCACGGGGTCCCCCCTGTCCTGTGGACTCCCATTCTGGGGGGCAGGTGTGGGATACAGACGGGAAGCCAGCAGGTTCCCGCAGCAGCTAAATGCCAAGCACGGAGCCCGGGGGGGTGGGGCGCGAGCAGGCGCTGGTTCCGGCCCAGTCTTGGGAGCCGCCCCTAAGCAGGGGGCATGGATAGGGCTTTGAAGGAGGAGGGGTGGGTCAGCACCGACCTGGGCCAGAGGGTTCAGGAGATGGACAGGGAGGGCTGGGAATGGGACGTGGGCCCAAGAGGTAATGAAGAGAGTCATCTCCCAGGCCTCCACCCTGACACTCCCATGTTCCAGAAGGGGAAACTGAGGCAGAGTGCTCAGGGACCTGCCCAGTCCTGCTCAGAAAGGAGGCCTGGAGGCAGCGCAACGGGCCCCTTGGCTTTCAGTGTCCTTCCGACCAGTCCTTCCTGGGGCTCTGCCGCACAGCTCTGAGCCACCGGGACACCTCAGACTCGGTTTTACGCACTGAAATTACAAGCTCTTTTCTTTTTAAATCAAACACCTTTAAGGATAAATGTACCAAATGGGCTTCTTAATTTTTTTTTCTTTACTGCCTACAAAAACTTATTTGTGGTTGTTGACATAACGGGAAAGAGAAAAATGATGTCTTGTACTTCTTGGTTCTTGGAATTTAGGGAAAGTCAACTGCAGTGCTCTAATCTCTCTACTCAATGCTCAGTGTGCATTTTAAAAAATTGGGTGTCTTAGTTTGGGCTGTTGTAACACGAATACCATAGACTGTGTGACGTAAACAACACACATGTCCTTCTGGAGGCAGGAAGCCCCAGATCTAGGCACGGGCGGGTCTGGGGTCTGGCGAGGCCCACTTCCCGGCCGGCTGCCTTCTCCTGGGACGCTGGAGAGAGCACGGGGGACACAAACTCTGGGGGCCTCTTCTTACAAGGCATGGACTCCGTCCTGAGGGCTCTGCCCACCACAGTGGGGCTCGGGGTTCCACTCAGGAGCTTCGGAGGGACACAAGTACCGGGTCCACGGCATCAGATGTTAATCGATGTCTGACGGCTGTAAGTCCTGCTCGTTACTGAACACTAACCTTCTTGAGGCGAGCCCCTGTGTTGTGGCACTGTAATGACCGGTAAAGCCGGACGCGTCTTCTGGTATCAATTCCCTCTTCCCTTTCTGGCTCCTGCTGCCAAAGTCTGTTGACTAACGTGTCACCGAGGGGCCCCGGGCAGGCCTTGTTTCTTCCGGTCTGGCCATACCACAGGCCGACCCTGTCGTACCCACGACCACGCAGGTTTTGGTCCCTTGTCTCTTACACGGCAGGAAGGGCTAAGGCGCTGGAGGGGGCTGTACCCCATGGGGGTCACCAGCCAGGATGCCCCCCAAGCTCGGCCAGACACCCTGGTGTCCCCTTTCCCAGAATGACTGGCTCAGATCCCCTGGGCTCGGAGTTACGCGTCACCCACCCCCTCATCACCGCCGCTCTGTGCCCGGCGGGACGCTGACTGCCTTCCTGACCGGCTTGTGTGAGGATAGGGGCCGGTGCGGAAGCAAGGACAAGTGAAGAGGAAGGGGCTCCAGCGTCACGGAGCCAGGAGGACCCTCTTCCCTCCTTCAGGTCTTTATGATTACCTCTTGGTGGTCAAAATTTGTCACCTTGTAGTCACGTGTCATTGCCCAGCCTTGGCTTCTCTGAGGATCCTTCTGATCGGCTGTGGCTCAGCGGACACTTCCGAGCATCGAGTGGGTGTCTCAGTGCTAAAGGTGCCTTCCACGTGGCACGGCAGTGGAGCCACGAATCTGGGGGGTGCCCTCCCAGCACAGTGTGGCTGCGGGCCCCTCTGGGCATGGCGTGGGCTTCTCACTTGAACATCAGCATGTTATTACACACTTCCCCTCACCCCGCTGTGTGCATGTCTCCGTGTGTGTCTGTTTTAATCTTGGGGAGCCCCGTTGCTCTCTGATTCCGAAGCCTAGGAATGGGGCTCCCTGGCCGAAGAGGCCCTGCCCACTGCCGAGGGCGCCACAGGTGCTGTGAGACCCTGCAGGGCCCTTGGCGCACAGCTTCCCGTATCCTGCTCGGCCCAGGGGGTTTCTGGCTCTGTAAGGAGGCAACTCCGCACCCCTGGTGTAGTTTGGAAAACCCACCGTGACTTCCCAGTTCCCCTCTGCACCCTCCAGACACTGCAGAGGACTGGAATTTGGTAGCTGGGGCCCTTTCCAACAAAGGCCGAGCTTGCTTAGATAAAGACCAGAAGTGCTGGATCTGGGGCTTTCCACCAGCCCGACGAGTGGCCCAGAAGTGCTTTCCAGAACCGGGAAGGGGCAGGCGGGTCTCAGTGTGCAGTACCTGCTCCGGGCTAGAGGCACTCTTCTGTTCGCTGGGCAGGAGCTCTTCACTGTCTGTCCTCTGTGTGTCCGGTTGCATGCCGTCCCCTGGAGAGCCTGCTTAGTGTTCACGAGCACCTGTCCTAGCCTGAAACCACAGAAACCCCAGAGGAGAGCGCCGGCAGTAGCATCTCTGCCATCGGCCCTGACAACGTCTTTCAGATACGTCTCCCGAGGCAAGGGAAATAAAACCAGAAATCATCTGTCGGGGTCTCTCAAAATCAGCTTCTGCACAGTGAAGGAAACAACAAAATGAACAGAAGAGACTCGCAAATGACAAATCTGATAAAGGGTGAGTCTGCAAAACCCGTGAAGAACTTAGCTCAACACCACAAAACATACAGTCCTATCGAGAACAGGCAGAAGACATGAACGACATTTCTTCGAAGAAGACACCCAGACGGCCAACAGACACACTCATCATTGGGGAAATGCAAATCCAGACCCCCTGAGATCCCACCTCACACCCGCCAGGATGACGAAAATCAACAACATGAGAAACGACAGGTGTTGGCAAGGATGCGAAGAAAGGGGAGCCCCGTGCGCTACTGCCGGAAATGCAGGCTGGCGCGGCCGCTCTGGAACACAGTGTGGAGGGTCCTCAGAGAGTTACAAATTGAACGACCCTGGGACCCAGCAAGCGCTCTTCTAGGTATTTACCCAAAAAATACGAAAACACTAATTCACAGGATACAGGCCCCCCGTGTTTATAGCAGCATTATCTACAGTAGCCGAGATACGGAAGCAGCCAAGTGTGCACTGACTGATGGATGGGGAAGGGAGAAGTAAGGGGTGTGTGCGTGCGTGCGCGTGTGCACGCACGTGTGTAGGAATATTACTCAGCCATAAAAAGAATGAAATTTCCCTGTTTGCCCCAACATGGATGGAGCTAGAGGGTATTATGCTGAGCAAAATAGAGAAAGACAAATACCATATGATCTCACTCATGTGGAATTAGAGAAGCAAAGGGGAGGAAAAGACAAACCAGGAAACAGATTCTTAACTCTGGAGAACACACAGATGGGCCCCAGAGGGGAGGTCGACCGGGCAATGGGGGAAGGGGGTAGGGATGAAGGAGGGCACCTGTGGTGGTGAGCACCGGGGTCACATGGCAGTGACGAACCACTGTGTTGTACACCTGAAACTGTAGGCAACTGTACAGGAATTAAAATTAAAAAGTGCCTCATTGAAATAGTATAGTGAGTGTATTGATAGCTACACATGGGTACCAATTTGACTGGAAGTAATGAATCTGAAAGTGGTTTTTCCTATAATTGGTCTGGAAGTCTTTATTTTTTCCTATAGTTCATACATTTCCTAATTTAGACTCTTCATTTGCAAGTTTGCTAGAATAACATCTTTTATTCAGTGAAGCAATTTAGTAAGATTTGTAGAATTTCATGAGTGTGGGGACAGTACTCATGAAACCGATGAAACCACACATTGTTGACTGGTTTCTGTTGGATCATAATTCATACCTTAAAATTCTTCAAAACAAAACGAAACCTGTCCTGCAATTTCAGCCTTGACCGCACACCAGACTGACCTGGAGCCTGTCCCCTGAGATGGCTGTGACCAGCCCGGGGTGTGGCCGGGGCACCAGGCTCCCTCACAGCCCCCGAGGTGGCCGTGTTTCACTGTGATTCACAGCCATCAGTTTGGTCTCCTGAGCGGAACCGCTAACAGCGGCATTCTAGAGAGAGAAGGTTCTTTACTGTAGACTTTGATCCTGGTTCTCTGTTTCCGTGTGCTGTTACGGAGCTGTCGTTAGGAGGATGGGCTGTCCCACTGGGGGTTGTCATCCTCACTCAGAAACATCCGCTCATATGCTTAAATGTGAGTGTGTCCCCATCACCGGGCCACGTCGTGGTTGGACGCCCGCTTCTTGGTGTTGGGGACCTTGGGTCGCCTTCTTTCCAGTGTGCCAATTTCTGCTCTTCCGTGGAAGGGAAGTGTAAATATCACGAGAGGACCATGACAACGCATTATCTCTTTCTTCTTTCCTAATTTAAGTACAACTTAAAACTTACCTAGGTTGTAGTGAGATAAATACAGTAAAACTGTTTGACTTTGTGGAAAGCATGAGATGCACAGAAACATTTCTTTGTAAGTCTTGGACCTTTGTGGTTCACTCACAAAGAACATCTTTAGATCATCCTAGCTCGACTTGACCCCCAGCCCCGAACTGGGGAGCGCTCTTCTTTGCTTTAATGAAGGCAAACTTTGCCCTCCAGGACTGTCCAGGATTGGAACTCACAGAATATTGGAAGTGCTTTATGAATTTTAAAATAATGTTATTTCTGGTCACAGGTGTCCATTGTGAACTCCTTAGTAAATACAGGGCCATGTAAAGAATTTATTGACCTTTCCCATAATTCTATCATTCCGTGATAACCATTGTCAATTTGGAATTCAGCTGCTTTTTTCCCCTATAATTAGATAGATCCCTCTAGTTACCTAGACACGTAATAGGCATATACTGAATGTTTTTTAAGATCATAATGAAAAATGAAGTTTTGACTTTTATTATTTAATGGGACATAAACGTTAAAATCTCACCAGCTTTTTCCTTCCTTCCTTCCTTCCGTCCTTTCCAGCCATAAAGAGATATGTCCTTTACATGGACGCCCTTGACCAATGTTCAGTTTATGGTGTTTTCCCAACTTTCAAATGGTTTTTCACAAATAGAGTCCTGCATTGCTGGGTGGAAGGATTTTGCGTGCTTTTAGTTGTTTCCCGGAGACACGCGGGCGCTCGGGACCGTAAGGCGAAGACGTGGTGAGGAGCTCAGCCCCGCATGGCCCCACGACCTAGCTGAACAGCGTCCTGCTCAGGACTGGCCTTGCTCAGCCAGGTGGTGCCCTGCTGACAGCTTTTCTTCTCTCTCTCCTTCCCGATGGGATTCGCCTCCAGGACCCCGAGTTGCAGTGCTTGCTGCCGTCCGACGGGAAGCACCCCGTTCATCAGAGCCACGTCGTGGTCCTCCCAGCCGACGGCGGAGGCAACATGGCCGCCATCAGCTTCACCGGGGCCTTGAGGATCCCGGTGAGTACCAGCGCCCAGGAGGCGTTTCAGAAAGGGGCATTTGTGCCTACGGTTGGTTGACGATCAAGCTTAACAGCAGAAATCCGTGGTCACATAATCCATGAACTCTTGGGCATCAACCCGAGGTTGCCAGCAGGCAGTCATGGGACGGAGTGAGGCCGCAGTGTTTGCCTCACACTAAGCTTTCAGTTTTTCAAAATCAGTTGCCTCCGTGTAGAAGTACACCTGTTTCACAGACAAACAGGGCTTCCCCTCTCCACTTGGGAAACCAGAAGGTCTGGCTCCAGCAAGCCCCTTGTCCCGTGGCCCAGCCCCTCACCAGTGCTCCCCTCCCTGGTCCATGAAGACCCTTAGTGTGGAGCCCTTGGGAGGCATGTCCCCGAGTCCTGCTGTGGGGTGTGGGTGAGCCCACTCGATTTTCTTTACCCTTTAAAGTGCTTTTAGGAGACCAGAGCTGGTGCATTGCCGCCGCACATGCTAAGGGAAGAAATAAGGGGGGGCGGTGTGCAGAGCCAAGGGAAGAGACAGAAGCCCCTGGGGAACACACGCTGATGGTCCTGGGACTCTGCTCTCGTCCATCATTTAAAGATCAGGTGCTGGTCTGGGTGAGGCGGCGGGCTGGCTCCAGGCTGGTGGGCACGCTGGTGTGTGGTCAGGGTGTGAAGGAGGTCCAGGGAGAGGCTTTTCTGCCCAGGGCATGGAGATGTGGTGAGATCTCTTGTTGCTTTGGGTTTTTCTTATCTGAAATCCATGGGCTCCTTCAGCAGAGCATCTGGGGGACCCACAGAGGACACGTGGGAAATGTGTTCTAACATGGTGAGGCACGGCAGGCGATGAAGGCAGAGCCCAGGGCAGAAGCATGGGGAGGGGGAGATGCCCATGTCAGACACTGCCCATGTCAGGGAGGATATCCAGACCCGTGCAGTGGCCAGGCCTATGGACCGCACCTGGAAACATCTGGACTCCCGCCCCAGGGTGTGACAGGCAGAGGAGTTCCTGCAGGTCTCACACACAGACGAGACAGCCTCGCCAGTGTGGCCCTCGGTGAGGAAGGGCTGAGGGAGCACAAGCCCAGAGGCCCCTCAGCGACCGGGTGAGGCAGGAAGCATAAACGGTGCGCCTGGGACCTGAGAATCCGGTCATCGAGGTGAAAGAACTTGGGAGAACGTGTGCTTGAGAGCAGAAAGTCCTGGCGGCTGGCCAGCGGGGAGCGTGGAGGGCCTGGCCGGGGCTCCCGCAGCCACTGAGAATGTGGGTCGGCTGCTTTTCAATAGAAAGTCGCCTTTCCCGTGTGATGGTTAGTAACAGCTAGTAACTTGCCAACCGGGGCCTTCCTGTGCGGCTGCTCGGCCGGGGTCAGGGCGCGCCCAGTTACAGAGCGAAGGAGGCACCGTGGCCCGGTGCAGCCACGGACGTGCTGGGTGTCCCAGGCAAGTGTGTCACCCACGCTGAGCCTCCGTCTCCTCGTCTGCAATGGGGCTCAGGGCCTGGCGTTATACTTAATGTTCCGAGGATTAAACGAAGTCACTCAGGGCAGTAGTGAGGCCACGCAGGGCATGTGGTCTGCGCCATCAGCCCCGCACGCATCCTCGGACGGGGCTTGCCACTGTGAAGCACAAACTCAGATAATTTCACAATCACAGAGATAGAGATCTGTGTTCTCTGCCTGGTTTGGTCCCTGTGCGCACACAATGTGACACCTTAGCATTACCCCGTGTCTCACCCAGACCTCCCGGAGACGTCTGGAACGCGTGTGTCACGATGCCATGCCTTCCCAAGAGTAGAGCTCAAGCAGAACACAGGACTCTCACAGCAGCCGTCAGACTGTGGGCCCTGGGGTCCTCGTCCAGACCCACATTTCTCTTCCCAGTGTCTTCTCCGAGCCCCCACTTCACCGGGTGCAGGTGCCGGCAGGCATGCGCACTGTGACAGGTGGGAAGCCCTGTCCTGTGTGCTTGTTGGCCGCTGCGTCGTTTGCAGGGTTTCCAGCAAAAGGAGGGAGAGCACCGCGTGCACCGTGTAGAGGCGGCCCTTCCAGGTTCGCTCTTGGAGGACTCCTTCAACAGCTGAGTTTCCAGAGCGATGTGGTGTAGGAATCAGGTCAACACGTGCTTTCATGGACTCTGATCTGACGTCAAGAAAATGGTCTCAATCTGCAAAGACAGGCAGGAGCGGCCAGAGTGGCCGTGGGCGGGTCCTCCACCCCACACCCCCGGCTGCCACCACCCAGTCCTCGGGCAGGACCCAGCCCCGAGGATGCCGGCTCCCCTCTCGCGGCAGCGTCGGCAGGTGCCCCACCAGACGGAGATGGCGGCTGTTTTTACGGGAGTGAAGTAAACTAGACTTGTGTTGCATGTTTCCACAAACCTGCTGTGTACACGCTCGGGGTGAAGACCGGCTCTCTCCGTTTCAGGGTGTGATCGAGTTCTCTCTGTGCTTGCTGTTCGCGAAGTTGGTCAGCTATACGTTCCTCTTCTGGCTTCCTCTGTACATCACAAACGTGGGTGAGTATCCGTTGCTGGAAACACCGATGCTACGTTCCTGCCGTGGCTGTGATCTAGACGCCCTTTTAGGTCTGATTTCTAGAGTCTCGTGAGACGTACTTTTGATCAAACAGTGTGGTTAGTAGAAAAGTAGAGGCCAGAAGAGAATTCGGCTACGGAAGCCATAATAACCGTGATGAGGCTTAAGGGGCCCCTCTTCCATCCCAGCTGTGGCTGCTGGCGCTGTGGGGCCCTTCTATCTGGGGCAGCCCGCATTTCAATCTAGGCTACACCGAACGTCAGGTCACACCCTCCCACGTGCCGGGGAGGCCCCCGGGAGCGGAGATAATAAATGCTGAGTCACCTGACCTGGAAATTGCTCCTTGGAGAGGAGCGCTCGTTCTGGGGACAGCTGGCAGCCTGTCTCACGTTTCCTCAGTCTGGCCACAGCTAAAGCTGCAGATAGGACAGAAGGCACCAGCCTGTGGGCTCCACGCGCCCCTGTGCTGTGTGCGACCACGGAGGGAAGTCAGGGGTCATCGGCAGTTCCTAAAAGATGCTTGAGTCCAGGGGCTGCAGTCACGGCTGAATCGGGGCGGGGCCAGGCAGGGAGGGCCCTAGAGCCTCCGGGCCGGGAGCTGGGGGTTGCAGGGAGAAAGGAAAGAAAGCAGGGCCCCCTGGAAATGTGGGTTCTGGGAAGGTGACAGCGAGGGGAGATCTGGAACGTGGGGCTTCGCAGAGCACAAAACCACTGACGGGGAGGAAGCCCTTCCTCCGCCCTGTGGTCCTTCTGGCCGGACTTAGAATCAAATGCCACGTGACAGGTGCCCGGAGAAAGTCACAGTTGAGAGCGCGTGTATCAGACGTCCTCGCCGACGGGGGCAGTTCAGAGACAGTGAGGCCCCACAAAGCTTACGTGGGTGCAGGAGCGGTGTTGGGTCTGGGGGCCCAGGGGGACGGAAGCGCATTGGCAGGCAGGTGAGAGGAGAGGTTTGGAAAACCCCCTTACGCAGATCAGTTCTGAAGTAAAGGGGCGTCTTTGGTAATAGCTCCCTTCCTGGGGCAGGCTCTCCTTCCCCCCGTAAATCTCGGCAGCTGTGGGGAGGCAAAGAGCTTTTCCTGAATCTGCTGCGTTTTAATTACTTTAACTCAAAATAAATCTTTTTAGATATTTATTGATTTATTTAGAGAGAATGCAGGATGGGGGAGGGAGGGAGAGACCCTCAAGCAGACCCTGCACTGAGCTCAGAGCCTGACACGGGCTCGATCTCACAACTCCTGGGATCACAACCTGAGCCGAAAGCAAGAGTCGGACGCTTAACCGGCTGAGCCACCAGGCGCCCCTTTAACTCAAAAGGACCTTCATGCCAAAGTGGCCCGTGTTGGGGCAGCCTGCCCTGGGCCCCAACACCATGGATTCCTGACGGTTGTAAGGACCAGCAGGGGTGGCCGTGGGCCCGAGGCAGGAGGGCTGGGTTTCCCAGGGACGGCGGTTGAGGCAGTAAGGGGACCACCCATGTGAGGGGGCACGGTAAGGAGCTGCTCCCTGTCAGGTGACTCCCTAAGGGCAGGCAAGCCCCGTGCAGTGTAGACAGGCATCCTACTTCTTTCTTCCCTTGTTCCCTGTGACTGCGGAAGGGGTGACGTTTTCAGGACTTTAGTCAGACATTGCTGCCTTTTCCAGACCCAGTGATTAAAAAAGCCAAGTCCCTTATATGTGGCACTGAGGACACCAGGAAAGGCTGGGCTTGATCCCAAATGCTTTCCCCGCCCACTTCTGCTACTCAGGCCAACCTGAGCCCTCTGGGGAGCCCCGCGTGGCTTCCTCCGCTGCTGTACATGGAGCTCCAGTCCCTCCAGACCTAAAGCCTTCAGGTCAGCCGGCCAGTGCCCGTGGCACTCCTCTCTGTGCCACGTGGTTCTTACCGCCTTCTCTGCTGCATCCCACACTATGGCCTCCCCTGGGGGACACCAGACCAGAGGGGATGGTAATCTGGCTGAGCTGGGCAAATCCTCATTTCTTGGTAAAGAGCGGCGTTCATCTTTTCTGCGAGTGTACCGACGTGGCAGGCTGCGGGGTCAACTCCCAGCTGCTCTCGGTATGAGTCACCCTGGGGAAACCAGAGGGTGCCACGTGGGGTCTTCCTTGGCTGTGACTTGCTCACAAAGACACGTGTCATTTTCTCAGATCACCTGGACGCCCGACAAGCCGGGGAGCTCTCCACCCTGTTTGATGTGGGCGGGATCTTTGGTGAGTCCCTCCCACCCTCTTGTCCTTGGCCGGAAACTTGGGGGGCGGTAAGTGAACGTCTGGGCCCGTGTTCTCTCTGAGCTGACTTACTATCGGGAGGAACGCATGTTCCCCAAAACGTCGCATCACCCGAGTTGACGTATGGCCGTCCCTCTGGGGGACGGTCCCCTGTCCCGCATCTGACTCAGAGCCCAGAGTGGTGCTCCCTGGGGAGCAGGGGCCCGCCTCGAGGTAGGCGGCCGGCTGGCATATTAGCGCCCTCGAGGTGAAGGGGCTTCGCAGCCAGCCTGGACCCAGACCCCAGACTTGCCCTCTCTCTCCCTGGGAGATGCCCCTGGGTCGCCCCCGTCTGCCCACAACCCCACGGGGCCTATTCACTGGGACGGCCCCTTGCTAATGGTGAACGTGGCCGGGGATGGGGAGGAGGACATGGTTCCCTTATTGCTGCTGTCCTGTACCCTCCGCGTCCTCTCAAGGGGCTCTTGCCCTGGGGACCCGGGCCGCTCCGGTCCTCACCTCTCTGTGTTGCAGGTGGGATCTTGGCAGGTGTGATCTCAGACCGACTAGAGAAAAGGGCGTCCACCTGTGGCCTGATGCTGCTGCTGGCGGCCCCGACGGTGAGCCTGGGCCCCGAGCCTCCAGAAGCATCCACCCTCCCCGCCAGCAAACACTGTCACGTCCTGCCCAGACTCAGCCCCATTCGTGGCTCGTGGCTTCTGGGCACAGACTCTAGCCTCCGAACCCCTTAGCATGCCCCACAGGCCTGCTGGGCTCCCTCCCCCAGGTGCTTCCCGTGGCCACTTCCCGTGTCAGGGGGCAAGTGGCCGGCCTAGCTCTTCATTCATCCCTGGCTCCCTGGGGGGCATTCCTCCCCGCCCCTCTCCTCTCCCCAACAGGCTCCTGCTCAGCCTCTGGGATGCCCCACCTCCCTGCCCTGCCCCACTGTCGTGCTGGATTCTGCTTTTCATGCATTTGGTGGCACACGACCCTGGGCAGGTGACCTTCCCTTTCTGGGCCTATTGCCTTGTCTGAAAAACGAGGGTGCCGGTAGCACCCCGTCCCAGAGGCAATGCAAGGGTTTCTAAGTCAGTACCGTTTTCCAGTCGTGGTAATTTCAGGCATAATGCCGTCACCCATCAGCTTGCTCTGTAAGCGTCTGCGCGTCTGCCACTCTGCCAGGCCGTGTCCCCAGGACAAGGCCCAGCTTGGGGCCTGGGACCCTGCCCCACACAGATCCTCCGAGGGCCTTTACTGGGGAAATATGTGTGGCCCCTGCCGCAGGACCCCTTCAGCACTGCAGCTGTTTGCGGGGGAGGGGACAGTCGCACGGAGCCCAGGGAGAGCTGCCCAGGGAGCTGAGAGCGGGAGGCGCCGTCGGAACCCGTGCAGGGGCTGAGCCTGGGGACTCCCGCGGGCCGCCCAAGAATCCCCGCCTGACTTTTTAGAGAGACGGGCTCCGGGGTGGTGTTCGGCCGCCTCTGGTAACCCGCGGTTCCCCTGTGTTCCTGCCCTTGCCAGCTCTACACGTTCTCCACCATCAGCAAAATGGGCCTGGAAGCCACTGTCGGTAAGTCCGTGCGGCTTTTCTCCTTGCGCAGTCGGGTTCCGTCCACGCAGCTCACGGAGACAAAGCGGACAGCACGGAGGCATTTGGCTGGGCGGGCTGGAGCGCTGGTGTGGCCGCGGCAGGCCTGTGTCCCTCTCCCGGTGGGACACCTGCTCCCAGAGGGAGGCCTGCCCGTCCGCAGGTCAGAGCGTGGCTGTGGGAGAGCACAGGCTGCTGCTCCGGGGCCTCGGGGAGCCCCCCAGAAGGCAGCAGGCGGGGCCGCAGCAGCCTGAGGCCTGTCCCCCATGTGGGCGGGAGCGGGCCGGGGCCGGGCAGAGCACAGCCTCCCAGCTGGCTTCCGTCAGCGGCCGTTCTGAGAGCAGTGTCGGCCGAGGAGGGGCTCTTCTTAGCTTCCCCCTGATGATGCCTCTGGCAGCTGGTAAATATTTCTTCTGTCGTAACAAGCTGGCAGCAGGGACTGGAAAGGAAGCATCCTGTGTGTGATCCCATTAGAAGTCTCTAGAAGGCAGGTCGCTGACGCGTGGGGCCGTGGGGCTCCCCATGATCCACTGGTCCAGAGGCTTCTGCCTAGAGTGTGAACCAGAGGCTAGCTTGAGAAAGTGAGCCTGGGGGGTGGCGTAGACGCGTGTGTTCAGAACCGAGCGTGTTATCCTGCCCTCAGGAGCTCAGCTGCACTGGGTCTCCGTGTTCCCCTCGGGGACTACCACCAGCGGCTGTGGGCGCTGAGAGAGAGACAGCCCTTTTCACTGCAGAGAAGGCCGTGGCTGGAGTTAGCACACCGCTGGCACCGATGACAGGGAGCCCTGGCACATCCAGGGCACAGTCATGCTTGGGACACGAGGGTTCTGCTTGCTCCTGGGGGGTCCCCAGCTGTCCCTGTTGAGGGTCGAACACGCAGGAGTACCAGGTCCTCCGGACACAGCTGGAGCCTTTGCGGGAGCGTGAGAAGACCTACAGACCTCCGTGGGCAGGTGTGAAGGCAGATGCCCACCACGCTTGGCCCAGCGTGTCCGCTCCCCAGACGCGCGGGCCGCCTTCCCAGCACCCGCCTGCCTTCCGCTCAGGCCGGCCCCACCTGACACTGGGCTGCTCACCCCAGGGCAGCTGAGGCTGGGGAGGCTCTCCCCGAGGGCACTGCTTTGCTCCTAAATGCCTCCTCTGCTTTCTGGTTTCCCACAGCCATGCTGCTCCTGAGTGGGGCCCTGGTCAGCGGGCCGTACGCCCTGATCACGACCGCCGTCTCCGCCGACCTGGTGAGTGGCCACACGGCTGAGCACAGAGCAGAGGCAGGAGCCCGTCCTCGCTGTCGTTCTTGGCAGAGACAGTCACTCTCAGTAAAACTGTGTCTTGATAGAAGCAGTTTTTCTCTGGGAAGGAGTCCGTGCTTCTAAGTCTCTTCTGAAACAAATGCAGGGAGATGCTGTCCCCGGTCCATCCCAGCAGAGCTGAAGGGGCTCGTGTGAGGCCTGAGGTCAGAATCCAGCTCGCTGGCCCCCTCCTCTGTGCTGCCCTTGCTTAACCCGGGGGCTGGTGACCCTGCGCCCCAGCGCCTGGCCGCGGGGCTCCAGATCAGAGACCCAGTGGGGTCAGCTCCCCCTTCACCCGGCCCCTGCTGAGCCCGGCCGGCCCTCTGCTGGTCTGCCCTGGGATCCAGAGGAACTACCGTCCCCACTCCTCCCAGAGGAAGAGGGTGCTGACGAGGCGACCTAGGACTAGCGATCAGGAGAGCCCGGCCCCCGTGCTCTGGGACCCCGGGGAGGCAGGACCACCGCCATCCACCTGAACAGACGGACGTTTCACGCAGTCGTCAGGTGCCCCCGCCTATAGGGAACACCACACCAAGATACAAAATGCCCTTTAAAAAGCTGTTTTCCTAAATAAACGGGAGAAAAGAAACAGATGCCCCGTAGAGAAGACTTCACTGGGTGCTCTGTCCTCAGGGAGGGGGGCACGCCTCGCTGCCCTTAGGTGTGGGCTGCACACAGCGACTTCCTCCCAGTGCAGGGCAAACCATGCAGCTACGGGGAGACCTGACAGACCCTCCCCACCGCCGGGGGACCAAGGTCGGCACTGGCAATGACAGGGTGTGACGCCTGCGCCCTGGGCACGTGCCATGAAGGTGGCACCTCCCCTGTGGCCTCCGTCCCCAGACCCGCCACCCAGCACCCCAGCAGAGGGGCACTCCGCTCGCGATGGCGTCCGAGAGAGGGCAAGTGTCAGACGCCGCCAGGAGGCGCGATGGCGGAACGTCGTGTGGTGTCCTGGACAGAAGAACGTCAAAGTAACCTTTAGCTAAAGGCCCGCCTGTTAGGTGATCCTGGCGCATGGGTGTCGGGACCTTCGCCGCAGCAGCTGGGACGCGGGAAAGTGGGTACAGGGCACGTATACCCCGTGTGCGATCTGGGCCACATGTCCGCGCACCTGAGACTGCTCCAAAAGTAAAAGCTCATTTAAATTCATAAGCAGGTCCCCAGAGCTGGTCCGTCGTCGGGTGGGCAGGACGGCCGGCTTCCTCGGGCCTCTGGCCTGGCGTCCCCCCGCCCCATCGGGCCTCCGAGGCCCCTGGAACTTCTCTGCCCCCTGCCCCAGGGACACACCTCTCTCAAGTCCTTCTAGAATCAGACCCCGAACTTCCCGGCCACTCGCTCATTCTCCTACTTGGCAACCCAGGCGGCTGCGGACCCCGCACCTGCCCCCACCCCTCCTCCAGGGCCAGGCATCTGCCCGACACTGCGCCCTGCTCAGCGGCTCCTGCCCCGTCCTCCCCGCCCGAGACGAGCAGAGGCCCTGCTGTGCCGGGTCAGCAGAGAGAAGCAGAGGAGGGGCATGGGGGAGTCCAGCAGCAGGCCCCCCTTTGTGCTGAGGGTGTACCCATGCTCCTACCTGCATGGGGCACACAGAACATTCTTGAAGGGTCCACACCAGACCACTAACAGTCGTCTGCCCCGTGGGATCAGAGGACAGAAGAGGGACTCCCAACTCCAGAAAATGTAGATTATAGCTGGGTATCGCTTCCTGTGTGTGCTTTGTTTTGTATACTTCTGTGGGTACACACACAAGCACCTGTAGTTACCGCCTCGGGTTTATAAAGCGTCTGGGCACTATCTCTCCCAGTTAATTTTTCTTCTTTATCGTCCTCAGTTGGTGCTTCTTTCTCCCATCTCTCCGTCTTGCTTTCTGAAACCCGGAGCTCCTGTGGGTCTGTCGTTTAGGATTTGGTGACTCCCACATTGGCTTCTTGGGTCCTGCCTGCCTCCCCACCCTCCTGGGCATTTGCTGAGAACTGGGTGGGCATTTAGGTGGTCCAGAGCCATCCCGCACATGTCACAGAAAGCCCCTCGCAGGAACGGGGACGTGGGCGTTAGAGCTGGCGTAGCTCAGGGCAGGGACGAGTGGCGTGCGTGTGTCTGTCTTCAACATTGGCTGGTGGGGTGTGCTGAGGAAATATTTGCTTAAGGAAAAATTCTGAGCACTCTTTCAACCAGAATATGTTTGGACAGAGATGTCTGATGAGGTTTTACTGTTGAAAACCCTTAAACTTCGTGTATCTTTCCAAAGTAAGTTGGAATAGAGTAGAGTTTAAATTTTCTGATGGAAAAACACCCCATGTTTTAAACTGCTTTGCCAAGTTCAGGCAAATTGCTGTAAGAAGGTGCGGGCTCATTTCTCGCTGAGGCTGCTGGGATGTGCCTCACGTTTGCTGTCTCCTCTCTCCTAGGGCACACACAAAAGTCTCAAGGGAAACTCGCACGCCCTCGCCACTGTGACTGCCATCATCGACGGGACTGGCTCTGTAGGTGCGTGGGTGTTTTTAGTTCTAAGAGTTCATCATGGTCATGGGGGAACCACACTGTCCACCTTGTCACATCCCGATTAACCAGATGCCAAGGATTCCAGATGTTTTGGTAATATTAGGATGGGCTGGCCTTTTTTTTTTTTTTTTTAACTGCATGAAACAGTCTTGACACTATTGTTATGATGCTTATTCTAAAAGAAAGCTGATTACTGGGGCACCGGGCTGGCTCCATCGGTAGAACATGCCACTTTTGATCCCAGGGTTGTGAGTTCAAGTCCAACATTGGGCATAAACTTTACTTTAAAAACAAAATTCAAAAAAAGAGATTATTTTTCAAGAATCAGAGATTATTTTTAGTTTGATAGTATCCTCATGCTAGTAAAAGTATCTTTTTTTGTCTACAAATGAGTGGAACACCGTAATTTAAAAATGCAAAGGTTGATATGGGATTTGGGCATCAGAGTCTTATAAATGGCAGAGTCCAGAAGAAAGAGGGGTGTGACACGACGGTTCTCTGCAGACACAGGGAAGGAAAACGTCAGCAAAGACTTACAGGAGGTCCCCTTTCTTAGCTGATTTGACAGAGGGAACTTAATTCAAAATTTAATCCCGATACACAATACGTGTATAAAATCTAACTTGGCAAAACGGGAAATATCTCTCAGGTCATAAATGTGGTGCTCACATGCACTCGATAATTTACTAATAATTTTTATGAATGGAAAAATACAGGACTCAGAGTCACTTAAAGTTCAGTTAGTCTTTCAGCAGAGTTGCTAATTCACGTTAGTAATTTATGATAAAAACCAGCCAAGGGAAATTTGATGAATGCCGTTGCCACAGAGCTCAAATAATTGTTATCGACAAGTTTAGATAACGAAAAAAGGAGGTCTTAACAGTTGTTACTGTGAAAAACCAATGTTTGCTAGGACCAAACCATGGCACGCACACAGACGGTAGGAGTGCGCGGCACGGCGGGAGGACCATGGGTGGGAGGGAGAGGACAGGGTCCCCATGTTCGGCCTTTTACAGACATGAACAGATCCAAAGTGTGCGCGGATCTGGGGGCCGTGGGCGTGGAGGCGCGTGTCCGCGGGTCGCTGGCTGCACAGGGAGGACGGGCCCGGCACTGGCTACGAGTACTTTCCCTCCGTGTGAAAGAACGCGTGCTCAGGTTTTCACCAAAGTCAGCCGCTGGCAAAGGGGGCTGCGGGCCGTTGGTCCCTGTTTATCCCTCCCATTCAAGATGGACAGAATCTAACCCAGTACAAACGGCAGGAACACTCACAGGTCCCCAGGCATACAAGAGTCCGGTGTTACCAGCCTTGTTAGGGTTCTTTTTTTTTTTTTTAAAGAGGCTCTTTTTTTTTTTCTTTTTTAAGATTCACTTATTTATTTGAGAGAGAGAGAGCATGGTGGGGGGCAGAGGGAGAAGCAGACTCCCCGCTGAGCTGAGCCCAATGTGGGGCTCGATCCCAGGATCCATGAGATCATGACCTGAGCCGAAACCAAGAGTCGGACACTTAACCAGCCGAGCCCCCTAGGCGCCCCTCGTGCCGGTTCCTGAAGAGCGAGCGAGCAGCGGCATCCTCTGGAGGAAAGGAAGGTGGCAAAGTGAGCAAGTCGCTCACTCAGAGACTGGCGGGGGGAACCGAGCCAGTGACAAGCGCGTTCTTACCGACCAGTTAGCAGGCTGCCATCAACATTCTTGACCTTTCTCGAGCCTCCTGCCAGGAGCACATGCACTGCGACTGCCCCTGACCCTGCTCCAGGCACCTGCGGTCCTACGCTGGTCCCTCTCCAGACGTGGGGAGCTGAAGCTCGGGAGGTCAGCTGCTGTGGCACGCGCGGCTACCCAGGAGGATCTCGGGGAGCATCCCGGTGTCACCTGCTGCCCCGGGCTCCCGCAGGAGGGGGCTGTGAGGGAGAGGGCTGGCTAGATGAGGAGGGACACCTGGGCATCTAGGACAGTCTCACAGCAGCAGACGCAAGCTCTTGCCAGATGCAGGCGGCTCGGTAAGAACACAGTTCCACCTGAGCCGGGCTGTCCTTCCGTACCGGTGTAGGACCCTGAGGATTTTCTCTTGGCGGCGCCCACCGCCCTGTGTGTAGCTGGATGGAGACAGCCGCCGTCCTCTCCTGGACGCCCACTGCTGTCTTACTAACGCGGAGCCTGAAGTCCTTCCCGCCTCCAGTGTCGGCAGCCCCTCCTCTTCTGTTTCGGGGCACACGTTTCCCCTACTGCTGTCTGGTTTTAATTCTTGGAAAACTGATTCATCAGAGGTTAACCTTTCTGGGTTAATCCTTGCATTTTTTTTCTTTTTTCCTTCTCTCCTGTCTTTTTCTCTTTTCTCTGCTTTCAGAGCTGTTCTTGACTTGACTTTCCAACCTCGTCTTGGAAAGTTGCCGTAATGTTAACATTCATTAGTGTTTTTCTGCCCTTTTCATGCATCCCACTTTCTGTGGGGTTTTTTTTCCAGTTTTATACCTTTATTTGACAATCAGTGATTAGTTCTCATTCCACACATTTTGGAGATTTTAGAGATTTTGATAGATAAGCGACGTAGAGAGCTTTCTCGAGAATCATCTTGTTACACTTCTTGGACAGCCGCACACGGACACAGTGTGGAACGTTCCTAATCCCTTTGACCAGACAGCGTGGTCAAGCCTGGCGTCAGTGTGTACGTCTGGAGTTCCCGTCTCCTTCACGGCAAATTTCCAGATCTTTCTGTGTGCCAAGGGGCACGCATCTCAGAACCCACTCCGTGGACGTGCTTGTGAACCAGCGTTGATGGTGTGTTCTCTGATCACTGTGCTGTTGAAGGCAGAACGGCCCTGGTCACCACCCTTCTCTGTGGGAGCCATTGTGTGGCGTCGGAAAGAAGGGCGTGAGTGCTGTGGGAGAGGGAGAGCCTAGTGCATCCCGTTGTTTGTCGCAGCATGTGTTAGACTGAATCGTGTAATTGCTGATACTGGTTTTCAGGTATAAATGTGAGAATATCGTGTGGTTCAACTTGATTTTCTGTCCATTTTCTGAGGGTATTAGGATTTTCTGGGCATTTTAGCCTCCCCAGTTTGCTTGTTTTCTCTAAGTCACCCTCCTCCCTGCTTGTTTGGGGCTTCCTCAGACCCAGATGAATCTGGCCGGCCCTTCACGTGTTCGTATTTAAGACCGAGCCACCCAGCACTTCCTAGAAGCCCTTTGTGCAGGGGATGATACCAGCCGCTGGTCTTCGCGGCCACGGGATCAGACTGGAATCTGGAGGAGGAGAGCTCCGGTGCCCGCGGGGGTGTGGGCCTTGGGACAGCACTGCCATCATTGTGTGGGGGGTGGCTGCTTGGTGGGGGTGCTGGCCTTCCCTGCGTTCCCCGACTCAGTCGCTGCCCCATCCCCACCCAAATCCCCGAGCCCAGTGCCTCTGCCCACAGTCTGAGGGGCTGTTCTCTTGCGAAGCGGGGGGGTGGCCCCTGGAGTGATGCTGACAAGGAGAAAGCTGGGATCCGGAGAGTGGAGGGACATATCCAATAATTCTTCATGAAAGAGTCTCACCCACAGCCCCCCTTCCCTCCCTTTACCCTCCCCTGCCTTGCGTGTGTGGACGGGCCTGCCTACGAGCAAGGAGTCCTCAGGCCGCCTCTCTCCGAGCAAGGAGACCGGAGCCTGTGTCCTTGTCGTGCCCTTGAAGGTCCATCCTCCAAGAATGGTGCCGTCTCTCATCTGCCCTTCTCGTTGTGGGCTCGTAATTTGTTAAATTCATTTGTGGCATATGTCGGTGTTGGGAGGTGTAGGAATGAGCACAGGTGAGCAAGCCACTGTGTTCACCGGAAGCTTCTCTGAGACTTAACACACACGATCACTTCTCAGGTAAGAAAGTAGTAAGGGCTGTCTGTAAACAGTTGGAACAACATTAGTGCATGCAAAGTGGGAAGGACCCCGTACTCCTTCCTCTCGGGGTCAGGTGTCAGGGTAACTTGCTGTAAAGTCTTTGTACTTCTTAACGGGCCGAAACGATGGCGCAGCCCGTGCGCGGGTCGTAATCTATTCCCGTCGCTTTTCAGACAGTAAATACCCAAACTGTGGCAGCGTTCTTGGGCGTCTTCAGGCATTTTGAGGAGTACTTGCTTGCTTTCGTTTAAAAACGAAAAAGCATTTTGACATAATTTTAGGCTTACATAAAAGTTGCAGAAATGCTGCGGAGATTTCCTGTATCCTGCGTCTGCTTCATTGCCTTTCCCACGCGCGCACGTCTGTAACATACGCACGCGCACACGCGAGAACATCATACGCGGGTTTGCCCGGACCGCTTGGGGGCAGACGACAGACACGCACTCCTTCACCAGGGGCCGTGTATTCGGTGTGTGTTCCCCGAAGAGGGAGAGCCCCGGGCTGTACGCCCAGCTCCCTGCTGTCGCAGTGAGGACGTCCGCCCGGGCACGGTGGCCGCACCTTACTCCTGCCTCGCTACACAGTTGCGCACTTCGTACGTGCGCGCTGGTCAGATCGTGCATCCGGTTCGGGGCTCTTCCGTAGTTTTTCTTTGGGATAGTTGGACCAAGAGAATGAACGTTCGGGGTCAATACGAATTTTCAGATTTGTTTCCAGAGACTGGTGCTGCCAGCCACGCCCCACCGTGCAGGGTACTGGAGGGCCTTCTGCCCCACCCAGCCTGCGAGGGAGAAGGAGCTGCTTCTACCGCGTTTTTCATTCACGGACGGGGAGGTGTTGAGCACCCGCTGTGTGCGCACGGGGTCTGGGTGCGCCTTCCCGAGTCTTCTCACGCGGCTCACTTGTGTCCGTTTGCCCCTCCCAGGAGCGGCCCTGGGCCCTCTGCTGGCCGGGCTCCTGTCCCCGTCTGGGTGGAACAACGTGTTCTACATGCTGATGTTCGCGGACGCCTGCGCCTTACTGGTGAGTCTCTCTGGTTGTCGACCGCACGCTGGGGATGCTTCTCCAGGGGAGCTGCGGGCCTCGGGGAGGCTTGGCCTGTGCTCGTGATACGAGGCCTGCCTCTGCGTGGTCGGCGCACACGTCCTGCTTGCGGCTTTGGTGGGACAGTAGGGAGGCAGAGGGCAGGGGCACCCTGGCGTGGGGCCCCAGCCGTGTCGTCCGCCGGCTGTCGTGTCGCTTCCGCGGTGGCTAGATGGGCATCGAATGGCACCCCGAGACAGGACTGTCGAGGGGACCGGAGGAGATGGCAGGCCGTGACCCACCTCCCGCACGGTGATCCCCCTCGCCCCAGTGCCCCCGCGTCCAGCAGCCCCGTGTGGAAGCAGCCCGACTCCCAGCACCCAGGGGGATGGGAAAGAAGAGCGGAGGCTGCGGGGACAGGCACCGAGACTCAGGTGTGCTGCGGGACAGACAGGACCCGGCCCGAGTCAGAGGCGTGCAGCGCGCCCCGACAGTGGCTGGTGGGCAGAGTCCCCTCCCGGAAGCAAGTTGGGGATTTGGAAATCTCAGCTCCGTCGATCACACGAAGGCTCTGAGTTTTCACTCCAGGGCTCCCGGTTTCAGACAGAATCCAGTGCCACCTTTCCACTCGGGGCCTGTTGGGTTTGAAGACACTGCTTCTCAGAGTGTTTGTTTCTGTTGGTGCCTGAGGGTGTGGCTACGTCAGCGTCCCCAGATCATTTCAGCTCCATGGCGGTGAGACTCCCATCGGGAAAGGCTGTTCGAGGACTGGAAACTCTCCTTCTCCAATCCTGGGAGCACATCCGTCCCTTCTAGCCGCCCAGCAGCTCCGAGGAGAGGCAGGGTGTCCACAGGGCCCACGGCATCGAGATAGCATAGACGAGTACCGAGGCCCTGGCTGGAGGCACGGGCGAGTCGCCCACTCAGGAACGGCGGGACCGCTGCTTGTGCCCCTGGGGAGAGGACAGGAGGTGTCGGGCTGGGCTCCAGCGGGCGGCTCACCGGCAACACGGGCACGTGGGTCTGAGAAGACGAGGACCAGACGGACGTACAGTAAGCAGGCGAGACGCCACGAGAGCTGTCCAAGGAGGAACGGAGCCCGTGGGCACAGATGGCGAGCTCGGCGAGCAGACAGCGCCAAGTCCGGGGGCAGCTTGGACAGCGAGGCGGAGGCTCGGTTGGAGGGAGACCACGCACAAAACGGAGCGCACACGGGTGGTCTGCTCTGAGCCCCCCAGGCGGCATCTCGAGACCGAGAGGGGGCACGGCGCTGGCGGGGCAGCCACAGAGCGTGCAGACCAATGTCTCTCAGCTCCAGAAGGACAGAGATGAGAACGTGAACATACCCGCAGGCAGAAAATAACCGGAAGGAGGCTGGACCGGCCCCGGTGAGGCGAGCGGTGTCAGGAGACGGGCCGCCCCGCAGCGGGGGCCGGCGGTGGGGGGATGGGCATGAACTTGGGACGCATCAGTCGTGTGTCTGCTGGACCCCGCCCGTCTGAGGCTGAGAAGCTCGGCAGCCCGGGCAGGTCACCCAGTGGGGTCAGATCTGGGCGCCCTACAAGACTGGGGAGCGTGACCGTGATGGCCGTGCTGTCACATGTGTGGTCTTATACCTGCGGACGCATGTCATGGGGGCTCCAGGTGGCTTGTGTCACCCGCAGACACGGCATTTCATCACCTTTGACCTTCAGAGTCATTGCCCGCGTCCGCGTTATTTCGTGTCACATGATGCACCGGTCGTCTTCCTCCCTTCTCTGCCCTCCCCTCCCCTCCGTCTTCCTCTCCCTCCCCTCCCCTCCCACCATCCGGGTCCTGTAACGGGAGGCTCCTCCTTCACACGTGGGCTTCGGTGGCACGTGCGGCGGTCCGGTTCCAGCTCCCGCGGAGCAGGGGCACGCTGGTGAGCTGGGGGCTCAGGGTCCCAGCTGGCCCAGCAGAAACGTCACTGTCACCGCCAGCCCCGTACTGAGTGCCTGACGCGCTCCCTGCGTTCCCACTCCAAGTGCACGCGCACCGCTCGAGGGGCAGAGAGAGCAGCCGGCCGTGCTTCTCTGTGGGGGACACGCCGGTTCTCTTCAGCCTGATCTCGTGGCATACAAGGGACTTCGAGCTCCTGCTGGAAACGCAAGCCTCAGAGACAGAAGTGTCCCAGCCCCCTAGAGCTCCGACCTGAGCCGGGTCCGGCAGAGCCACGTGGGTTTTCAACCTGTGCTGGGCTTCTCCCAGCCCGCCATCCCTCTGGGCCCGAGGGCACCTGCCACCTTGGAAGAGGCGGGGACCACCAAAACCAGGAGCCTGTTTCCCCGCACACGGGGCCTCCTGTGGGGCTGCTGCTGGCGCGCAGAAAGACCAGACCCGCAGCCGCCAACAGCAAAGCCAGTTCGCCGGTGTCCAGAGTCCGGCTCTGGAAAGTGACTCGGCCCTGTGAGCGGGAGGGAGCTCGAGGGAACGGTGGCAGGTGACGCAAAGCTGTCCCTGGTTTATTCCCGGAGGCCGCAGGCGAGGGTCCCGGCAGAGCCAGGTGCCCCCCCCCCCCCACCCGCCCCAGTGTCTCCACCATCGTGGGTCACCTTGTCTTTCTTCCGTTTCTGATTCAAGTATCTTATGGTTGGACTCATTTCATTTTAAACATTACTTGGTCCCAGAAATGTTAGGCTGAACTCTGTCCTCACAGCCTTAGCTCCAGGAGCGCGGCGTCCGTGGGCCTCTGAGTCCTTTCTGTCCTGAAGGAGCCTCAGAGTCCCCACAGGCAGCCCGGCAGGTGGCATGGGGACTGCCTCTCTGGACGCAGGCTCCCTGCCCACAGTAACCGCTTCTCCTCTCTGGGTGCAGTTCCTGATCCGCCTCATTCACAAGGAGCTGAGCTGCCCGGGGTCTGCGGCTGGGGACCAAGTTCTGTAAGTGCCTCCCACTCCCGACTTCCCAACGCCAGGTCAGAGGCCGCACTGGTGAACCCACCCACTGACCCTGACTTTGCACATCTCATTCACGCTCATTTTTCCCAATGTTGGGGTGGCAGTGGCAGTCATCTCTCCCCAAAATCTGGGAAAAACCTCAGGGAAATTGCCTTCTTTGTTGTCTCAGAGCTGCAGCTTTGTGACAGAGATAGTCCCAGCTACGGGTGTCCTGCTCACGCTCCTGTCTTCCATCCTCTGTCCCCTGGAGCTGCCCCCTCCGTGTGGCTTTGGAGACCCCGCCGGGAGGGAGAGAAACTGGCTCTGCAGGGTTTGCACGTCCAGCCCGGACGCAGCGTCTGGCCTGTGACCGTCGCTGGCTGTGTCACCAGCTGCCCTTTTATCCTCTTCCAGGTTCAAGGAACACTGACCCCTCGAGTCCCCTGGAGGGAGGCTGGGCCTGTCCTTCACACACTGTCAAGGAAAAGTTCAAATAAAGGATCCTGTGTTGGAAAGAGCCGTTTCCCTTGCCTTTTGCACGCATCCCTGGAAAAGACACAAAAGACACCTTGAGAAGTCCGGGTCCTGTTTTGGGCGAGCCGTGGGACTCACGACGGCGTCCAGGAGGTGTGGGAAGTGCTGTGTCCACGGCGGAGCCTGGGACGCCCCGCGGGACAGGCGGGCACCCCAGCAGCTGCTCGGGACTGGCGGGGGGTGCTCGGGAGCCGGGGTGTCTCGGGTGTCCCGGTCTGGAATGTGAGAGCAGGTGAGCGCCACGCTGGCGGGGACCGGATCCCGCAGCGGGTGCCCGAATGCAGCTGGCGCGGGGCCCAGCCTCTGGGAGGACAGAGGAAACCACGCCTGGGTCAGACACCACGACGGAACTCAGAGCTGCCCCAGCACCCAGAGGACTGTCGCAGCGTCTCCGCCTGCTCTGCGGCCCGAGCTCTAGCTGGCGGGAAGCGAGCAGCCATGAAGCCGTCCAGAGGCCCCGGGAGTGCCGGCCGGGACACCCGGACACGTCTGGGGTCCGAGCTCTGAGGCTGCCGCTGCTGCAGTCCCTGCAGGTCTCGGGGATGACATGGCTTAGGGGGCGGGCGGGCACCCAGACACCCGGGACTGCCTCTAGTGACGTAGCGCCGGTGCGGGCTTATTTATTGAAGACGTGGTATGTGTTCTAGAAGTTTTAGAAACATAAAGGGCATGTTGTGTTTATTAAGAGCACCTGACTCTGCTCTGGCCACTTGCTTTCCCGCTTGTTGCCAGGAAAACACTCACCTGCTCTTTGAAATAAAATAGTCGTTTTTAGAAACCGGTCAAGCAGAATGTCGATTGCGTCTGCTCCCGTTTCCTCTGTTAACAAAAGAGAACTCCACACGCTGCGTGTTCCTGTTTTCCGGGGTCGGACGCCGTCCCGAGTTCTGCGGCTGGAAGCTGAGGCCGTTTCCAGCAAAGCGGGGGCCGCCCTGCTCAGGAGCGGGCTGAGCCCAGGCCCCGGCAAACAGAGTCGGGCTGTTTTGAAAATCATGCATTTAAGGGACATTCCGAGGTTTGTCCTCGACGCACAGGACAGGGCTGCACCAGAAACTGCACGGAGCGGGGCAGGCTCTCAGAGCCGCTCCCCAGGCACAGGCAGTGGACGCCTTCCCGGTCTGCGTGCCTGGGCCTCGGCACAGAGTGCCCGCGGCGGGAATCCAGCCCGGTTCCCCGCCGTCCCCACGGAGGCTTCTGCTCCGGGCTCTCTGAGGAGGACCCGAGAGATGAGGACTCCGCTGGGGGCCGTCGTCCTGCCCGACAGGCTCACTTGCATAATAGCACAAGTCACTTAGCGCTGGAAAGTTGCAGTAGCAGGTGGAGTGCGGTTCCCGTAAGCACGGAGCAGACCGTGCTGTTCCTCGTGCGAGGCTGGCTCCGCTCACGGGGGTCCCTGCCCCTCTGGTTCCTTCCGTCTTGTGTCTGTTGTTCACCTCGAGCCCACAGGCTAGGTCGCTCCTTTTTGCCTTCCCTCCCCATCCTGGGCTTCGTCACCTGCCCCGCGTGGCCCAGGGCCCACGTTCACTGTGCCCCCGGCAGCATCCCGCTCACCCTGCGGCCTCTGTGCCGGGGCTCCAGCTTCAGCATCGACGACACGGAGAGGGCAGAACCGGACGCAAACGTGCGTTCCCGGACGCACAGAGAATCCTTCCTAACGACACTCCGGAGCCCGCTGCTCCCTGCCCCGCGGAAGGATCTCCCTGATGCCTGAACTCGGTCCTATTCCCAGGCAAGGCCTGTAGTCAACGCCCCCCCCCGCAACCCCTGTTAAAGCACAGCCACCAGCCTGGGTGGTTCGGCCACAGGACGCTTTGGGGTGATTATTTTTCCCAACTCTAGGGGCTGGGGTATTCGTCTCCACAGCCCACAGAGGAAAGGCCACTCTGCACCCCCGAGCCTGTGGGGGAACCTGTCATGCCTGTTGAGATGCGGAGTCGACATCGGAAAACGCGTCCACGCAGCTTTGCGTAAAGCAGTTTAGCTGGGACACGCCGGAGCCCGGACAGAGGACATGGAGGACTCGTCCGCACTGTTAAAGGAGAAGGCATCTGGTCTAAGCCCAGATGCCCCCCTTCTGCTAGTACGGGCTGTGTTCTCATGGCAGTGTGACTCTGCCCTCCAGGAGTTCTCCTATTCGTATCCGGGAAGAGAATTTCTATTCAAATCTGGGGGGGAGGGGGGAGACCCAGGACATCTGAAACAAGAGCTTGTGACGGGCACTGGAGGGCCAGGGCCGAGTGCAGGAGCAGAGCCCTTCCGAGGTAATGCGCCTGGGAGCTCCCCCTCCCCGTCAGAAATCAGAACCCCCTCTCCAGCTGCCTAATGAGACCCAATAAAACAAATTACTAGAAAAAATGAACTGGAGCAACACGAGTCCTAATGCCTGTTGGGTTGAACAGACATTGTGCCAGTTGCTGTAGGGGTTGTAAATGCTTCCTCGGGTCTCTATGTGGGGACCTTCCACAGTCGGTGGCCGGCAGTGGCCCCGCGCTGACTGCACCTGGAGCGGGAGAGAGCCCAGCTGAGCAGGTGGCCGTGTGCTGGGTGCTGGCAGGGGTGCTGGGGTCCGGCGTGCTGCGGGGTGTGTGGCTTGGAGGCTGTGGGTGCAGTGCACGGGGGATGCTGTGAATTCTTCACAGAGTGTCACGTGGAGTGTCCCCAAGAAGCCACAGCGGCCTGACTCCTGGGACACCCCCGAGCCTGGCAGCCGAGCTGGCAGGTGTGTGTCTCCAACCAGGGTCAAGACCACGTGAAAACGTGGGCCCTTTCCTCAAAACCCAGGGAAACGTGCTGTTCAAGGTACTGAAACGGTCCTTTCTTCTGCTCTAGGAGGTGGTAGGGGTGGTGGGAGGTGGGATCGTGGGGACAAGTGGGGAGCGTCTGGGCTCTGATCCCCCAGCACCTGCTCCGCTGTCCCACCTGACTTGTTAGAAACCACAACGCAGAGATCACATGACTCAGACCGTCAGCGCAGCAACTGCAGAACATTGAACCCCAAGCACGGGCTTCCCAGGAGCAGAGCCCGTGTGGCTGGAGGGTCACGTGCCAGGACGCTGTCCCACTGACACTCCGCCCCAACAGAACGGAGACTGATGGGGGTGGGCTGGTCCTAGCCTTGCCTCTGACTGCGCAGGCCGGTGTCCAGGGGCAGTGGTTGCAGGAAGGCGGGGTGTGCTCCCTCTGTCTCCCCTTCCCTGGGGGTCCTGCCTTGATGCCACGCGGCAAGTTCAGGTGCTACCCCGTGAGCTTCCTTTCCGGCATGTTCCACATCCTCCTCCCACCGACGGTTAGTTCCCAGGCTCTGAGCTGGTCCTGCAAAGCCCGCCGTCAGGCTCCAGACAGTCCGCCCCCTTCCCTGACCGTTCACCAGCCAGCGTGGGGTCACGGCCACCGAGGGCTCGTCCTTTGTGTGCCTGGGGCTGCCGGCCCTGTTCCCGTCCCCGGGCCTGTCCCCCTGCAGTGTGGAGCTGCTGGCCAATGCAGAGACACTTCACCCAGTCCTTGCGAGAGCAGAGGTCTACGCGCCACAGGAACCTTCCCGGGAACACGTTCCTGACGAAGGAGCCGGGCTCCGTCAGGCCCCGGACACCACGGAGGAGCCGCATGCGTCACAAACGTGAACCCCAACTAACCAAAACGGGTGAGTCCCCGTCCCAGCCGACACAGCCCCAGGACGGGGCAGGAACATCCTTTCACACTCATACCCCGGGACTGCGTGAGTCCCTGTCAGAGAGCCCTGTCCCTGCTGAGCCACTGCAGGCCCCGCCGTAGGCAGAGGGGCCACGTCCTGCCCCTGAGGAGGCGGGCAGGGGTGGGGCTGCGGGCTCAGTTGTCCTGGCGGGCAGGGGTGGGGCTGGGCAGCACCTCGGCTTGTTAATGCCCCAGAGGGCCGTGCCTCAGTTTGAGGTTCTAACCTGAGGCCTGAATCAGACACTCTGTGACCTGTCAGAGCTCGTACGACCTGCCCTGAGGGCATTTCGGGTGGCTGGGCCCCGAGTGGAGGCACAGAGAGGTCGCCTGTGCTCACGGCCTGAAGCGGGTCAGGGTCTCGGGCCGTGGCGTCCACACGGCTCCCTGATCAGCTTCGAGTCCAGCAAAAGGAACGGCTTGTGCACCAGCCCCGAGAGTTTCCTTTGTATATTTTGAGACTGAAGCGAGAGTCACGTAACACCACAAAGTGTGTCCTTTGGTGGCTTTCGGTGCCCAGATGATGTGCGACCACAGCTCTCAAGTCTCAGAGCTCGTCACCATCCTGGGCCCCGGTGGTCACACCCCAGCCTCCTCCCCCAAGACCTTCACATTTTAAATGAAGGTTTCCTAATGGATTGTCTCCAGGGCCCCTTTTAGCCCCAAAATGCTGGAGCTAAGTGTCTGCAAACTGGCACTTCCTCTATTCACCCGCTAATTCATTTACTCCTTAAACAAACATTAGGAAGAAACCGGTAGGCGGGAAAGCGTGGTGTCCCATCGCACTGTCCCGGCTCCTCTGAGAAGCCTCGCAGGGGACCGTGGTCTGGGTCTGCTGACCCCAGAAGACCTCCCCAAGCCGTCGCTGTCCCCAGATCCGAGTCCCACATAGGCCACCAACAGCTCTGGTTTCTCCCTCCCACACCCACCCGCCTTCACCGTGGCTTCATTCCCCCACAGCCACACCACCCCCGGCACCAAAGCGTCCATCGAGGCTGCTGCGCACGCGGGTGGGAGGGACACGTGCACGGAGGCTGCACTTTACACCGACTTCCTGGGAGCCGGACGCTCCGAGTCGCACAGCACAGTTTCCCAGCACATTCCAGAGCAGTGCGCACCGACCCGTAAGGACCAAGACCTCGGCGTGCTCCTTGCCTGCACGGAGAGCCACCCGGCTCGGTAGGATCCCTGGACGTCACGGGTGGAGACGCTGGCCGAGAACGGAAGGTGGCTCTGTCCAGACCAGCTCCGTGAAGCCGGAGTCCTCGGATCCCTCCTGCGCCCGCACCCATGGCCAGCGGTTTCCAGCCCATCAGAAGGGTCTTCACGAGTTCCGCACATGGGAACCGCGAGGAAGGGCGAGTGGGCAGGAACAGCGCCGTGTGAGCCCACACACAGCCTCTCAGTGCACGCACGTGTACGTGTGCACGCCCCCCACCCCCTCCCAGGCTGAGGCCCCAACACAGTGGTCCTAAACCTGCTTCCCCCTCTTCTCACCGAATTTTATTTATCGTTGATCTCCCAGGAGCGCCAGACAGCTCACAGCGCTGGGACCTGCTGCCACCAGGATTAAACACGGGTCGGTTTAGCTCCCGTTTTATAATTCTGAGTCAGACTAAGCAAACGGCCTAAGATAGGCAGATCATTCTGCCCAAAACATGTCCTGATGCCTGAGAACAGTTGTGACGGACCCCGTGTGGGTTCGCACCGATGGCACCACACAGCGGGGCTTGGGCAGGCGCACGAGAAGCAGGAGGCCTGTTGGAAAGGGCCAGGGAGCTGGTGTTCCCTCCGTAAGCTCGGACCCCACAGACAAGTGCATCCTCTCCGCCCTGCCAGCCGGAGCCAGGCCCTGGGAGCACCCCCGCAGCCTTCACAGACAGGTCACAAATCATAAATTGTATGGCCTTGGGACCAGTATCCAGGGCAAGAAATAGAGTATTACCAGCACCCCAGAAATAGTCCTGGGCCCTATTATAAGTCTGCTTTATTCTGAGCACACGGGTTTGCATGGAGCTCAGCGAGTCTTTCCTTGTGTCTGTGGGTCACAAGGGCTGCTCCCTGCACCATCGTCCTCTCTATGGCGCTGCCCATGCTCTGGCCCCTGCCCGACGTGCAGACCATCTTCCAGGCTCCCGCAGTCTGGCTCTTGGGGTCAATGCGGCTAGGCTGCCCCCCCAGGCAGCCAGACACTAATTCAGGCGTTGCAGGGAGGCCCCGGTGGGTGTGTGAACACTTTTTGGCGGCGGACGCCAAGTCCGGACGTTCCCTTGGATGAGCGGGGGGCCGCCGCCATCAGCCCGAAGGCCTTCGGAGCACAGTTGAGGTTTCCCTGGAGAACGAGAAATCCTGCCCGTGAATCACAGTGTCAGCTCCTGCCCAAGAGTGTGTGCGTGCGTGCGTGCGTGTGCACGTGCACGTGTGAGCATACGTCTGTATGTGTGTCTGTATAGTATGCATGTGTGTCTGTGTAAGTGCGTGTACCTGTCTGTGTGTCTGTGCACTGTGTGCACGTGTGTGTGGTATGCGTGTGTGTCCCCAACCGTGTGTCCCCCACTGCTTGTTTCTGGGGGACCCTGACGTAGACAATGTCTCCCTGTATCATCCACGTGTCTGGCCGTGAACGTGTCTTATTTTTAGACTCAGGAGCACTGAAGCTAACTGTGAAAGTACAGGCTTGTGGCAGGGAGCGGAGAGACCCGCTCGGCGGGCCGGCGTCGCCCAGGACGGCTGTGTTTGGAGTCCATGTTTCTGAGACGCGTTCTGAGCCCAGCACCCGCCGCCCCTCCGTGACCTGGGATGTCACCAGCTCTACAAGCTGTCCTTTGGAGCCCCTTGTCGTTGAAGCCAAGCCCCGTGAAGGCAGCTCCGGGGAGCCTGGCGGCAGGATCGCAAACCCAGCAGGTGGGCTGGTGCCGTCCATTCGTTCACACATTCCCTCAACACACACGCTTTGCCCAGTGCCAAGGGAGCGTGGGGACAGTGACAAGCAGGGTGAGCCCGAGCCGTGCACCCGCGGGGCTGTACCCTGGGAGTGGGGGGACCACAGACCGCAAACCAGCAAGCAAGCGAGCCGCGCCGTTGAGGGAGGCCAGCCTCCAGCAGAAACTGGCCGCGCTGAGGGCACGGCAGAGGGCACAGCGTTATCCGAGAGCAGACGGCCTCCCGTGAGGGAGAGCTGAGCAGAGAATCCAGTGTCTGATGAGCCGACCCAGGGCGGGCAGCTGGCAGGTACCCGGGATTGGGTTTCTCCAGACACGCCTGGCCAGGGGAGGGGGCCAGAGGCATGCAGGGGTGGGGAGGGGGGAGTGGGAGGCCCGAGACAGCCCACGGGCTTCAGAGGGGGTGCGGCGGGCTGCTGGGCGTGAAGCCCTGATGGAAGGCCTGTGCCGACAGGGGGAGGCGGCCAGCGGGCCCTGGGCCCAGACACCCTGGTGTGGGCGCAGACGTGGGCATGACCGGGGCGAGGCCGCTGATGGTGGCCCAGGGGCTGCCCCACGCCTGGGGGCCCGGCAGGCACACTGGGCTGCTCCTGCCACAAAGGCTGGGCCCCGGGTTATGTTTCCTTTTGTTCTAATACAGCCCAGAATCCTTGCCGCCACGAGAGGGCCCCCAGCGCTCTCACAGAAGGACCTGGGAAGGCCAGCCCAGCGTCCCCAGGACCTCCCCCTGCAGGAAGTATCTGGGCCCTGTTGGGGGGCCCTGCCATGCCCATTGCCCAGCAGACCCCTCCAATCGCGTCCCTGGGGTGTGGGCTGTTGGCTCGCCTGTCTGCCTGTCCCTTCCAGGGCACAAGAAACCCAGAAAGCCTGTGGGCGGGCAGGAAGGGAGGAGGTGACCAGACGCGGCCAGGTACCTGTGCCGTCCACTCCTCACCCCTCCTCCTAACGAGGAATGAAGGAACTCGGCCCTGAGGAGGTTACCACGCCGAAGCCGGGGTTAGCCTCCAGGGCCCCGGCCTCCCCACGACTTTCTTTCACGGCCTTGCACACTTATCCGGGAAGGGCCGGGTCACGGAAACAGACAAGATCACGGGATGAGCTGCCATGCCCGGCCTCACCCGTGAGCACGGGCTGAGCATCCCCGCGAGGGGAGGGGAGGTGAGGGGAGGCCCTCGGTCCCAGGTCCTCTGGCTGCACCGAGAATCAAGCTGACCTGAGGCAAATACAACAGGAAAAAGAAAACAATTTTTTCATATGCGCTCGGCCACCCCGTAATGAAATTAAGAGAAAGAAACCAGCAAGGCAAGCGGGCTCCGCCTTCCTGCACATGGAGACAATGTATCAGAGAGGGATTGGCAGGACCAAGAAAAGTAACTGGGGGACCTTCCGGTAGTGAGGAATTCTATGCAGAATTGGGGCTGGGGTGGTGAATTAGCAAAAAAAAGTAACGAGTGTTGTTTGTACAGCCTCTGGGCCGTCCATGTCCCACCTCTGGTGACGAGGACATGTCCCTTCATCCTGGGACAGGGAGGGCACCTTCCACAAGGGGAGATTGACCTCCTGCCTTCAGGGGACGAAGGGGGTCTGAAGGTCCCTCCTGCACAGGCTGGCTCTTAACTCACTTCTATTGAAACTGGTCAGTACGCCCAAGCGGCCCGTTTCGGAGGGGTGCGTCCGTGACCCCGACACCTGCTTCATTTCCACCTGGCCTTTTCGTTTTCGGTTTATAATGCGATGTATTTTCAAGCAAATTCTAAATTCATGTCATTGTGCCCCAAGCCCCTTTCCCGCCTAAGCCAGCCACTTACCTCAGTGCTTTGTCGTGTGGGAGCAAAGATCACACGTCCTGATCTCCCCCACTGTCCAGACGAGGCCATCAGAGAGGTCGAGCGACCTCACACGGCAGGTCCCCCAGGATTCGATCTGGGGCACGCTTGGGCACACTGGTGCTGGGGGACCCAGCCCAGGAGGGGAAGGTGTGGTCCTCCACCCCAGGCGCCCTCACCTCCCCAGCAACCCTGCCCGTGCCAGCTGGACATGACCAGAGGGGAGGGCACATGTGCCCAGGAGGAGCCCGGGGCGCTTGGTCCCCACCCATCTCCTCAGCGCAGGGTTTTATAAATCTAATCGCCTACTGTCGAAGGGAAGAGAAATGAGTAAGAAACTCCAGTTACCACTAACTTTATTTTTAGAAGCGGCAGGATGAAATGAAAAATGAGGTCTCTAGAATACCAAGTAGGGGAAATGATAAATCGATTCCTCCAAATTATATGAAATGCAAGAAAACCGTCCAAGCGGCAGTGACTCAGAGGAGCCCGGGGGCGGGCTCTGAGCAGGTCCGGGAGCTCCTGGAGGGCTTTCAAGTCAATGACAGATGGGAGGTGTTAGTGACACCCTCCAGGACAGAGCCGGCTCCTCCAGAGCGCCCTGGAGCATTTGCAAATGCAGCGTGGGGGGCACGAAGAGTTAGCGCCTCGAGGGCTCCCCAGTCCAGCTGGAACAGAAATCCAGGACCCGTTCCCGGAAAGGGGACCCTGCGTGGGCAGCAGAGGGAGCTCTCCGGGCTCTCAGGCGCGGACAGGTGTGCGCGGGGGCTCGGCGGGCCTGGAGGGCTCCGAGCACAGCTCCCAGGCCCCACTGTGCGCAGCGAGCAGGAGTCAGAGCAGCGGACAGACCACAGAGCACTCTCCCGACCGCCGTGTTACTGGGGCTCGTCCCCAACCCTGGCCACCGCATCACCATAGCTGCTCCCCTTGGTCCTTCGGTCCTCTCCAGCGGCCTCCCATGCTTCTTGCCAAGCATTTCCAATGCGTGCCCCTCTAAGCCCGTGGATCGGTGGTCTCGCCAGCGCCCTGCCTCCTTCAGCCCGCATCCTGGGAGAGTGGTGACCCACGTCCCTTTGGTGCTGGAGCGTGTAATGACCCCGTGCATGCGTGTCCGTCCAGAGCTCCTGGACGGAGTGCTGGCGGCCCCTGAGTCTGGCTCGGGCGTGAAGCAGAACGGGCGGCCCCAGTGTGTAAGGAGGGCTGGGGGGAGGGCAGCGAGGAGACAGCCGCCAGGGGCAGGAAGAGGGTGACTTCTGGGGGCGCAGGGACGGCCCGCTCCATAGAAGTGCTGCCTGAGGGTCCCCAGGGGAGTGGGGGGACAGGTTTTGCCCCTAAGGGCACCACGTCCCTAAGGGGAGGCGGCCAAACCTGGGTTGTAGGAGTGTGTGGTGTTGGCTGTTGGGTTCCGTGGGGAAGGTATTGTAAGAAAAAGATGAGCTCGGAGAGCACAGCTCTGGTGTGTGAGCAGGGATGAAAGGGAGCCGGGAGTTAACAAATTCAGAGACCTGCGGGTTAGACAGAAGCTGCCACTCACGTACCAACAGCAAAACGGTGACATTGAGACGCGCCAGCAGCGGCTGACTGCCAAAGTCCGCGGCTCCGAGTGCGAGGCCCAGCCCACCCCCGGGACTGCTGGCGGCCAGCACCAGGCGCCATTCGGGAGGGACCCAGGGACCCCAAGGAAGGGTGCGGCTCCCAGCGGAACTTGTAAGGCTCGGGACCAGCCACGATCTTTCCCCGTAACTGCAGTAAGAGGTCACCTGCCTTTTTAAGGGGCGGGTACCCCCCGAAGAAACCCAGCCAGGGAAACGGTCTCCAGTTCCGCGCAGGAGCTCTGTTCTAGAAAGTCTGCGTGGGCACTGAAGCAGCAAAGACTGAGCCCTCGCACCCAGGTGGTTCTCTCAAGCCCATGCTCATGACGATGTCATCAGTCAGCACACGGCCGGCTGGACGCGAGCTTCTGTTGAACGGCACAGACTTTGCGTGTCCCGTGGACGCATGAACCCTGACCTCCCCGCCGACAGCTCAGTCACCCACCCCCGACGGAGGCCCATCTCTGCCCGCGTTTTCCCCGTGAGGTGCGTCCTAGCACGCCAGACCTCACTTCCCATCCTGCCAGGGGACCAGCTTAAACAACAAAAAGCACAAAAATGTGAGAAATGCTCCACGACGCCAAAGAGGCCACGGAGGGGAGACCTGCTTCCAGCGACGCCTGAAACAGGGCGGCGGCCGTCGTGTCCAACCTCCGCGGGGAACGCGGGCGTCCAGCCACTCACGGGTTTTTGGCCAGTCCCCTTCCTGTCTGAGAACAACCCGGAGCATTGAACAGGGACTACAAAAACGTCTTCCCAAGCAGGTGAATTTGAAAATACAGAATCCACAATTAATGGGGTTGGACTGTGTTGGGGACCCTTTGCAAGGACCTGAAAACCACCCCGGGGCCCCATTCCTGTAGGAGCCGCAGGCAGCCTCACAGTGCTCAGCCCAGATCAGACGAGAGGGACCCCAGAGGACAGGGCTGCGGGCCAGAGGCACGGGCTGGGGCACTTCCCAGGGGGGAGAATCAGGGCTGAACCCAGGAGCTGGGATTCCAGGATGGGCCTCAAAACCCTGGCTCCTTCTCTTGTCATCCTGCCCTGCCCCAAGTAAGTGTTTGGTCACAGCCACCCCCACCCCCACCCCCATTCCACCATTTTCCAGCAAGTGCAGGTGGGGAGTAACCAGTCTTCATCTCATCCACCCACAAATCAAGAAGCGGCACATCTGGACCTGGTGGGGCCAATGGGCGTGCGTGGGGAGGGCTGGACGGGAATGTCGGGCGCCAACGGAGGGACTGTATTTCCTGGGTGACGAGCGTGACCCCCGACCAGAGGGACAGATGCCCGGGCCTCAGGGCAGCCCTCTGGGACCCAGGCTCTCTCGCTCTGGGAATGGGTGTCGCAGGCAGGCTCCCCGCAGGCAGGCTCCGAGTTGGAGCTTATCGGGAGGTTCCCTTGGGGTCCAAGCCTGAGGGAAAGGGGGGCAAAGGGACACGGGGAGCCGCAGTGCAGACCGACCACAGCTTCAGGACCCCCACGTGGGGAGCTGACCAAAACCTCCCGCAGGTTGGCGGACACCAGCGGGAACGGCCGAGCCTGCCCTCCCTCCTGGGTGGCGGGGTGCCTCTTCGTGGTGGGCGCTCGCTGGGCATAACCTGCTCCGCAGCCGTCTTCCCACTCCTGTCCCTGCTCCTCACAGCCCTCCCCATCCTCTGCCCCCGCTCAGGCGTCCACTCCCGCCCTTGACGGGTTATTTCTGAGTCCCCCCACCTTACGACGCCGGGGGCGGGTGATGGGATCTGGCTCACCCTGAGTGGGCCCCGAGGCATGGCCACGCGCCCGTGTCTTTTGGGCCCAGCAGCTCATCCGCAGCTGCTTCTCGAAAGGCACAGAATTCTCTCCCGCAGATGGCATGGCTTTGTTCCCAAACCCCGGGGGCCTGCACCGTGACTCTGACACAGGCTTGCCGTGAACGCCGCGCAGCGCTTTCCCCACCACCGACACCCGTGATAACACAGGGTCCGCCTGGGGCTGTTTGCACACGCCGGGCCCTCCTGCCGAGCCCTCCCTGCCCCGGTCTCCCCCAAAGCCGGTAGCTCTCCCCACCAACAGTAGATGGGCTGGGGCCGTCTCTACAGCTACGGCCAATCCCAGGCGCCGTCTGTCTCTGGTTTTGGGAGACGCAAAATGGGGTGATCGGCCCTTCCCTCTGGTGGTCCCAACGTTCTGGCTGGGCCCCCCAAGAATGTTACTAGTGGGGTACCCCTCTCAATTTTCTTAGGACCTATCTTCCACCGGCAGGAGCTCAGGCTTCTCAAGATTTCTGATGTGTTTGCAACTCCTTGCTTGTCGCCCTACCAGCGAGATGTCATCGGGTGTCGTAGACCGATGTGATGTTCTCCAAAATGCCCAAGTCGCCCGTCTCTCTTTGGGCCCCACGAGGGCGTAGAGGGTGTGAGAGAACACAGCCCCAGAGCAAAGCAAAAACAGACACACAGTCCGCATGAATGTGGACTGTTTCTTCGTGGGGACAGAAGAGAGCTCAGCGGTGGCCTTGTTAAACAGGGATGTGACAGAGGCCACCACCCTGCCTCCTTCAGATCCTTAAGCGTAGAGCTAATTCCCACCACCACTTTTCACCAGGTCACACGCGGTATTGTCTCGTGTTTCCCATCTTGACCGGGGGCAGGGGCCTTTCCAGAGGCTTCCATTTGTCATCCCCCCAGGACAGTTGATTTGACCACCAAGGACCTAAGGAGAGTTTCACCCACTGCCCCGTTTGTCCGTCTTAACTGTAGTTTGGGGATGGGAGACATGGCCGCTCCGGCAGGGGCACGGACCGAGTGGACCCATTGGACGTCAGTGCTTGGGCAAGACCGCATTATTGCCCAGTCCCCGCACACCCCACTCTCGTGGGGGTCATGATGAGGCTCTAGGTCTTTAGGCACCAGGGCAAACTCCATCTCTACCCAGCAGGCCTCAGGGTGTTTGGCTGTTCCTCCCCTGCCCCCTGCCCCCTGCCCCATGTGCAGTTACCCGAGGAAATGACCACACGTCTCACTTTGCGGAAGGAACAGGACAGTTGTTACCAAGCTCTTCAGCTCTGCTGTTTTGTCATCCTTTTCCCTGGGGATCCAACCTGCTCTTCAGCCAAGAGCTCCCAGGTCTGAACACGGCTCAGGTCTGGGAATAGGACAAAGGATCGTGACTTCTGCAGGGCACCTGTCACCCCTCCACGTCATCCATCCTGCTTTCTTCACGGGTCTGAGCGGAGGGCTACCCTTGCCGGCTGCACGCGTTCTGCCTCTAAGGATGCAGCTCCCCCCAAGCTCCCTGCTCACGCAGTAATCACACCCGCTGCCTTCGGACAGTTGGCCCTGACGCCCGCCCTGTGGCTTCCATCCCCTTGTTCCCATTGCTCTCAGTGAGCCTGGGTCTGCGGGCCCCTCCTGCGGTGAGCCTGGGTTCAGTGGCCTCGTCTGCAGTGAGCCTGGTCTATGGAGGGGGCCGCCACTGACCCCTGAGCGAGGCTGGTGATGTCCCCAGCAACGCACTTCACGTTCACGCCCCCGTGGTCAGTGGAGTCGCCTCCAGGGCCTCCCGTAGAATCCAGCCATCTGGTAGACCTCAGGCTTTCCATCGTATACTCATCCCAGCAAGCCCACGTCCAGAGCTCTGGAGAAGGGGTACTCGGTCCACCATCTGCCACGGCAACTGTGGGTTCCCATCGTACTCAGCAGGGGCCTGTGCTTTTCCAGGCTTCTAGGGACCCTCCTCGTAGAAAGTTGGGGACATCTCCTCCTAGGTCCTTGCCAGGGAATGAAATTCTGACACTACAGAGAAGGCGAGGGAGACGGCTTACATTGTCTTCGAGCAAGCGGGGCTGGTAGCGTCTATACCAGGAGGGATGGCCCACTTCTGCAGACTTGGGGTTCTGGGGAAGTTGGGAATTTAGGATTTTCAGGTGAGTCAACCTGGAAGTCCCTGTTCAGGGTGCCAGGATCCCCTTTCTTTCCAACCACGGCCTTGGAATAGCAGACCCACCTGGCTTGGGTCAGGGATCTAACCTTCTTTGGAACCTGGTTCTTGTGATGACTGTGTCCTGGGTGTGGCTCAACTTTCTCTGTCCTTCTGCCCCGGCCATGATCGGCCATGGAGTGTGGGCTGCCTGGGAGGCGTGTCCTTGGGTCTGAGACAGTCCCTGAGGTGCCAGCCTTCCCACATCTGAGCCCGCACGGGTGCATCTCTGCGTCTGTTTCTGTAGAGAACATTCCAGAACTCCCATTGGAGTGGGACCCTGTGACCAGTTACGGCCCAGTCACGAGCGGGCGTGCGACACCATATTGCGTTGGAGCATTCAGTTGCGAGGGCATGAAGCTCCTGCGCTCTGTCCCAGGGCCGTGCTCTCTGACTTACCGCAGCAGATCTGTTTCTCATTCACACGACGTGCCCTTCGCGGGAGTATGGGGGCTCCTCTCCGAACTCCCAGCTCGGGGGGCCAAGCTCAAGGAATAGCCAGCCCTTGGAAGGTTGAACCACACCCCAGGGGACAAGAGCTCTGATACACCGGGGTTCACAGCTCGTGGGCCACGGCCAGTCACGTGACCCCACCAACCACGAGGAGGCCTGGAACCCGCACCTGTCTGAGGGTCAAGGCCGGCTTCCACAGGTCGGCATTCCCTGGGGTTACGTGGAAGTGTCCAGGGAGCCCAGCTTCTCAGATGGAGCCAGCACAGGGCAGGACCTTCGGTCCAACACTACGCAGAAGTGACGAGAGCCAGCGTCACTGTTTTGCTCCCAGTCTCCAAGGGATACCTTTTAACGTGCCGCGTGTGGTTATGATGCTTGCTCGAGGTTTTCTGGCAGACGTTTTATCAGATTGAGGAAGTTCCCTCAGAGCCTAGTTTGCACAAATGAATGTTGACATTTTGTCATGCTTCCCCCATCTCTTGAGATGATTCAACCATTTCTTTAATGGTTGTAGGACTAGTCACATTTTGTATTTCTTATTGTGCTGGTTTTGGTAAGTTATTTTCCTGGAAATGTTTCTATTTCATCTAAGTTTTCAAACTTATGGGCACGAAGTGTTCAAACAGTCCTCTTATTATTTCTCTTCTCTTTAAAAAAATATCATTTATTTGAGGGTGCCTGGGAGGCTCAGTTGGTTAAGCATCTGTCTTCAGCTCAGGTCATGAGCCTGGAGTCCCGGGATCGAGCCCCGCATCAGGCTCCCAGCTCAGCAGGGAGTCTGCTTTGCCCTCTGACCCTCTCCCCTCTCATGCTCTCTCTCTCATTCTCTCTTTCTCTCAAATAAATAAATAAAATGTTTTTTTTTATTATTTATTTGAGAGAGAGAAAGCACGTGCACAGAGGGAGAGGAGGAAGCAGGCTCCCCACTGAGCAGGGAGCCCAACAAGGGGCTCGATCCAACGACCCTGAGACCATGACCTGAGCTGAAGGCAGAGGCTTTCCTTTTCATGAGTCTCAGACTTTTGTTAATGTTACTAATCTTCCAGTCGTGTTTTCTGTCTTTGTTGGTCTTTTCTATTTTACATTTTCTGTCTATTCAGCTACTTTTGTTCTTCCCTTCTTTTTCTTCTTTCTACTTTGTGTTTCTTTTCGTTCTAACTTCTTGAGAAAATTCTTAGTCGTTAATTTCCAATCTTCCTTCTTTCCTAATGTATATAATCAAGCTATGAATTTGTTTTTAAGAACTATTTAACTGGCGTGCCTTGGGGTCTCAGTTAAGCGTCTGCCTTCGGCTCGAGTCGTGATCCAGAGGTCCTGGGATCGAGCCCCGCGTTGGGCGTCGGGCTCCTGCTCAGCGGGGAGCCTGCTCCTTCTCCCTCTGCCCTTTCTCCCTTCCTCCCCCTGCTTGTGCTCTCTCTCTCCGTGTCTCAGATAAATAAATAAAATCTTTTTTTTTTAAGAAAAAAAAAAAAGAACTATTGAATTGTTTCCCAAAGGTTATCTTTTGATTCAAAATATTTTAAAAGTTTTCATTGGTATTTCTCCTCCGAACTTTAGCCTTTTAGAAGAATTAAATGGCAAGCCTGGGGTGGGGGGCGTTTTCTATTTTTCTTTTCCTGTTCCTTTCTGGCTCAGTTGCATTCTGGCCGAAGAACGTGCTCTGCACGATTTAGCTTGTGAGACTCGTTGAGACGGACTTGACGGTCTATTTTGGTACATAATTCACGTGTGCTTGAAAAGAATGGGTATCGAGCAGATTTGGGGGGCGGAGTTCCACATATGCATCTATCATGTCATGTATGGATTTTATTAAGATATTCAGTATCGTTACTGATCTTTGTGCCTGTTACCTACAAGCCATGGAGGAGGTGTGGCGGCATCCTCCGCTATCGGTGCAATTGTGAATTTTCCTACTTATTTTCATTCTATCAAATGTTTTTAAGTATATTTCGGTATCGTGTCATTAAGAGCATACTGATTTAGAATTGCTGTATCTTTTTGATGAATCAAAGTGTCCATCTTTGTCTCTAGAGTTTGTGTCTCTAATGATGTTATGCCTGCAGTCAGTTTTGTCTGATACTAGACCATATACACCAGTTTTCCTTTTCTGAGTGTTTACATGGCATTTTCCCTATTATTTGGGGACGTTCCCCTAATATTTTGTTTTAAGCAATTTTTAGTCTTACATTTCAAATGTTGTAGGATGCAGGAAAATAATGTTTAGAGGAAAATGTTGAGTCTTAAGTGAGTCTTAAGTGTTTTCCTTCGATTAAAAAAACTCTTAGGGGCGCCTGGGTGGCTCAGTGGGTTAAGCCTCTGCCTTTGGCTCAGGTCATGATCTCAGGGCCCTGGGATCGAGCCCCGCATTGGGCTCTCTGATCAGCAGGGAGCCTGCTTCCCCTCCTCTCCCTCTGCCTGGCTCTCTGCCTACTTGTCATCTCTCTCTGTCAAATAAATTAACAAAATCTTTAAAAAAAAAAAAAAACAACAAAAAACCTCTTAGCCAACATCCTTTGTATTGCTTCTCCCAATTCTTTTTTTTTTTTTTCTCTCCTTCTCAGACTCCGTAAATACTTAGGAAACCTCTATGTCTTTCACTCCTGTTTTGTATGCTCCGTCTTTATATCTCTTTCCATAGTTTGTTCTGGATATTTTCTTTTAGCCCACTTTCAGATTCATTAATTTTCCTGTTAGCTGATACCATTCCAACCCATCCATTGAGTTTTTAACTCCAATGATTATATATTGCAGTTCTCAAATCTGTACTCAGATATTTAATATATATTATGTCATTTTTTAAAAAGATTTTGTTTATTTATTTGGCAGACAGAGATCACAAGTAGGCAAAGAGGCAGGTGGGGGCTGGGGGGAAGCAGGCTCCCCGCTGAGCAGAGAGCCCGATGTGGGGCTCGATCCCAGGACCCTGAGACCATGACCTGAGCCGAAGGCAGAGGCTTAACCCACTGAGCCACCCAGGCGCCCTGTCGTTTTTTAATAGCTTTCAATTCTCACCTATATGAATGGTTTGCTGGGTTGATTACGACATCTACAGAGTGCCACTGAGGGTTTAATTTTGTTGTGCTTTGTTTCTGCTGGTTCTTGTCAACACTCTCTGCTCTTTGTGTGTTTATTTATTCTAGGTTGTGTGCTAGACATTGCATTTGGGGAAAATTGTAGAAATAATTTGCTGATAGCATCTTCACTGGGGACTTCTGTGGCTGCCAGACATCTGGCTGTGTTAGCAATCTGGAATCCTCTTAATCTAATTTTATGGGCTGATATTTTCCTGGGACATCCAGATGTCTTAAAACTGGGCTGAAGTTTTTGTGAGGGCTTGTTTATTTCCAGTTCACCTTTTTCTTTAAGTGCGACCCTTCAGGGTCCCCACCAAGAAGAAGGGCTGCTAAGACCCCCAGGCTTGGAGGAACTTGAACCCCAAATTTTGTCCTCTATCCCTGCAGAAGGTTCAAGGTGTTGCCTCACCTCTCAGCCGCCTCTTCTTCCATAATTGTCAAAATGCTCCAAATAGAGCAAATGCCCCAGACGCTGGGCTCACCTTTTCCAATTTCTGCCATCTCCCCAATGCTGCCGCCATGGTTTTCACTGCCTGACTTGCTCACAGTATTCAAGAGCACTGATTCGGATATTTTGTTCAAATACGTCTGGTTGTCCTCAGAGGGAGGGTTACTGCAAATTGCTTAGTTCACCATTACTGGAAGCAGAAGCCTGTATGTGTTATTCTCAGCATAAATTCAATAATAACTCATTCTTCTGACACCAAGAGATCAGAGCTTCAAATGTGCTCACTTTGGCAGCCTGACTTGTTCTATACTCTGAATGCAAATGGGGGAAACTCTGTCAGACTCTTAAAAGTAGAGATGCTTGGTACAGGCTGACCTGAAACTCTGAACAGGCTGCGTTCTGAAGTTCGTTTGGAAACAGGTTATCTAGAGTTCAGGATGTATGTTCCCATATAGGACAGGCCAGCCCTCAACAGCCCCATGGCAGGGCTGAACCACAAGCCCCCAGCCGTGGCTTGAATTCTATGCCGGTGCAGACAGGAGAAGCACCAGGGAAAGAGATGTGTCGTGTCCCCTCTTTACCCAGCAGGAAGAAGTCACTAGGAGAAACTCTTAAATAGCTTAAAGAAGGTCTGCCATAGGCATTCACCACTTGTGTCCTAAGCACTCGGGCTCTAGGCACCTGGTGCTTTCCCGGGATCCCCAGGACTCTCTGGAGAGTCTCATCCTGCCCGTCCCCCACTAAGTGCTCCAAGCTCCTAATTAATCTCATCGTTCTCCCTGATAGCAAAACTTCAAAGTCCTTTGCGGGCCTTGTGAGTCCCGAGCTGAGGGCAGGAGAAAGCCTCGAGGCCAGTACACACTAACCCCCTGTCCGTTGTATTTGAAGTTTTTAAAGACACCCCCGTTGTAACAAGCGACCCAATCGTGTCAGGCCAGGTACAGCGGGAAAACATGCAGGAGACTTGGTGGAGTTACTTGGGGGGGAGAGAAAACGGGAGATGGCCATGGAGTCACAGTAACTATTCGGTTCCCTCCTTCAGGGCGGCTTTTCCAGTCCCTTCCCTCCCTCTGGTGCTGATTCCTGGGAGCCTCTCCATGGTCCAGGTCTGGCCATGGCGGAGTGTTATTGGTGCTGTGTCAAAGGGGACCAGGGACAGGAGATGGGGGAGGGCGGAGGGCAGGGCTCCCCTCACACATCTATAGGCTGGGATTCTCTGGATTCACGCTTTTCAGTTTCTTGCTTCCGATGAATCAAACGTGTCTGTGTGGTGTTGTTTCCCTTCTTCCTTCTTTGCTATCAGTTTAAAGATTTTACTTATTTATTTATTTGACAGAGAGAGATCACAAGTAGGCAGAAAGGCAGGCAGAGAGAGAGAGGGACACAGGCTCCCCGCTGAGCAGAGAGCCCGATTCGGGGCTCGATCCCAGGACCCTGAGATCATGACCTGAGCCGAAGGCAGAGGCTTAACCCACTGAGCCACCCAGGTGCCCCTTTGCTATCAGTTTAAAAACAAATCAAAGTCAAGTTTTTTTCCTGGCAGGATTGGCTCGCCTGTGCTTTACCCACATGGACAATTCGTCCATAAAACAGAGCACTTCCCGCGTTTCGCTGTGGCCCCAGCAGGAGCGCCCGTTACAAGGTGGAGGACACCTGCCGCACCTTACAGCTGCTCATTCCTTACTTCTACAGCGTGACCCTCACCACCCCCTGAACCACCGGTGTGGCTTGTCCCACCTCACAAAGAAAATGAGGCTTGCAGAAGCCACAGGCCCTCCGGGTCAGCCCAGGGCGACTGATCCAAGTTCAGCCCTTCCCGTGGGCTCCGCGGCACAGTCTGCATCTCCCTCTCAAACTCGGCTCTTGCATTTTACGGGGTTTGTCTTATCGAAGTGTCTGTAGTAGGAAACCGCATCCACCAAGGGGCTATTTGGGGCAAACAAACTTTGCCATATTTTTCCCAAAAGGGACTTCTCTGGGCTTTGCAGGGATGAGGGGATACCTGGCATGTATAACCTGCTGTGGGTCTGGCCAGAGTTTACTCCCGGACCGTTCGGTTTCTGAACAACTTGGCAAAGCTCAGGGAAGGGCAGCCGTGAAAGGAACAGAATGTTGGAGATGAAGCGAAAAGCGGCCCTGCCTGAAGAGACACCCAGCATGGAAGTGCGACGTCCGGAAACCTTCTCGAAGCCTTTGAAGCCACCTGCAAATTTAATGTGTTTGAACGTGTCTCTAATCTTTGCCAATCCGAGACCTAAACGCTGGTGTCATATTGTTCTTTTAATTTGCGTGCATGGGATTCGTGGTGTGGTGGGAACTGTTTTCGCAGGTTCGTTGATGAATTCACTCCGTGGCAGGTCCTTATGCTCAGCATGGCCCCATCTCCGCGCTGTGTCCGCTGACTCGAGAAAGCTCGCTACATGGCACGCATGGCAAATACTGACATGATTTTGTTGGAGCTGTTGGTGGCATCGTTTCTAGGTGTCCCAGAAGTGCACCCATAAGCCCCCCGCCGGCGGTGGTGACTCCCTCCGTAGGACGGGGCTGACGGTGGGTCAGTGCTTCTTCAGCCCGTGGCTCCCGAGCAACGACAGGAAAGGGGGTGACAAGGGGCACGTCCCACAGCTGCGGGGAGGGCTGCTGGCCCGGGCGAGGGGCCACCTTCTCCAAAGAACTACAGCCAGTCGAAAGGGGGCCACCTCCCACCTGTGTCAGACCCTCCCCAGCCCCTGCAGCCACGGTCCATGGCTGACGGAGAGTTCCGTCCGCCGGCCCACCTCAAGGAGGGATGAGGGCTGTGGAGGGCTCCTCCGTGGTGTCAGGCTGGCACCGGTCCTCAGCCGAGACCCCCGGCTCTCCCGGCCCGTCCTGCTTCCCTCTCTCCTCTTCGGGGCACGTGCCCTCCACAGGTCACCTGCACACAATCCCCACCTCGGGCCCCGCTTCTTCCTGAGAACGTGGCCCGAGACGCCGCTCGGAGGGCTCACAGAGCTATTTTTCCAGAAACGGGGGTGGACGTCTATGGATCTTGCCACAGTTTCCTGCCACCTCCCTGTATGGGCTGAACGTTTGTGCACCCCCGAAATCCATCGGCGAAGCTCTAACCTCCGATGTGGGCGACGTTTGCCAGCAGAGCCGCACAATGAGATCCGCGTTTTTATAAGAAGAGGAGGAGGCACCAGAGCTCTCAGCTCCCCGCAAAGAGGTCACGTGTGCAGAGCGAGAGGTGGCCACCGGCAGGCAGGGACAGGACCTCGCCGAGAGCCAAAACCCCCCGTACCTCGATCAAAGACATCCTGCCTGCAGAGCTCCGAGAAACGCACGTGCCTGTTTACATGCCCACCCAGTGGCATTTTGTTTCCAAAGCTGGGACAAAGACGTGCCTCTGATGTGCAGAGATTTACAAAATGTGGTTAATGGAATCTCCATGTCCCGGTTTCCATCTAGATGGTGAGCCCAACACAGGGAGGTCTTGCAAATCTGTGACCTGTAAGCTCCCGGAGAAGCAGCGGACACGGACATCAAACACGCGCGTGCGTGCACACACATACACACACATACACCCACACAAGCCGTGAGGACCCTCAGAATCATGGAGCCCGGGATCCCCCTGCCGTCCAGCTCACGATGCCCAGAGGCCAGCATGCACCCTGCCCACAGCTGCAAATGGCTTCCACCACGCCAACGTCATGTTCTCACACACAGCATCCACGGCACGAAGGGCGAGGAAGCAAAGGCATCTTCACAAAGCTCTCTCTCTCTTTTTTTTTTTTTAATCAGGGAGAGAACAATTTCCCAGGAACGTTCCAGCCGGATCCCTGTACATTTCATTGGCTGGAAGTCGGTCACATCCGAACTTGTAGAGATAGTCACTGGGACACACGGACAGGACAGCTGCGGTTGGCTTGGACCAGAAAATGCTTAATCCCAGGACCAGGGAAAACTGCACTCAAATAAGATTGAGGTTTGTTGGGGGCTGGGGGGCTCGGTCAGGTAAGCGCCTGCCTTTGGCTCGGGTCATGATCCCAAGGTCCTGCGACGGAGCCCCACATCGGGCTCCCTGCTCAGCGGGAATGCCCCTGCACGTGTGCTCTCTCTCAAATAAATAAATAAATAAAATCTTTAAAAAACAGCTGAGGTTTGTTAGCCAGGGGAAAAGGAGATAGAAGCCTACAGCGTCCGCCCACGTTGAAGAATTAAACTATCCTGGAGTAGAGCGTCAGCGGGTGGTGGGAGAGCCTTGGACAGCGCTGGTCTCATGGTGATATTTTCGAATCAAAACTAATTGTTCACTGCCCAGAATTAAAATTTATCTCTCAGTGCACATCTACTGAGTACCTGCCGTGGGACTTTTACATAGCAGTGTAACAAGAGCAGTGTTTGTCACCTCCCTGCCTCCCTGCCCCAGCGTCCGGGTTGCCCCGTCCTTCACCGCCACGAAGGGTCTGGCCTACGTGAGGAAGGGATTAACTTAATCTCCGGGTTGCAGACCAGCCGGAAGACGATGTTCCATGTCTTTTATTCTTCAGGCCACTTACTAAAGAGAGTTTTGTCACAAAGGAGCTTTCTTACAGTTACTTTTCTCATCGGAAGGAGGGGCATGGCCATTGTCAAGGGGCAAGACGTGTCCCCAGCTGCCCCCCACACGGGCCGTCGCCTGCATCATGGTGCCCCTGCTGGTCACTACCTTCAGCGTGTGTCTTGGTACAGAGGCTCGCATCTTTGCCCCTAGACATTACCTCTTGGAAAATGTTTCTGAAGGACACAGAAATTACCGGGTTCCACCACCACCAGACCCTTTGTCAAGGGCTCTAGGGAATGCAGAATACCTCCCTTGGGGGCATGGTGTCCTCGGAATTCACGGACAGCAGCCCTCTCTTTGCCTTGACCACATCGTGTCGCAGGGGATCTAGGCAAAATACATATTCTGAGTTACCTCGTGTGGGTATCTTCACAATGGCAGGGTCTCCTAGGTAGACAGGACCCCACGGAGAGTTAGGAGTGCACACAAGCAAAAATCTCAGATGGGCTCATTTGCTGACTCACGCTGCTAAAATGGAAGAAATGTGTGCGTGGTCCTGCAGCCAGCAGGCGACAACGTCATTCTCTCGGGGACGGTCTTCAGATTTGACCTGTTGTCATAGTAGATGGCTAAGGCCACGAGATGGCCCACGGGAATGTGATTCATTCAAAGCAGATATTCTAGAAAGCCCCATCTTTGTCCAAAGAAGTGTAAAGGCGGAGATGGATAGGCCATTGCCCTTTGGAGTAATTGCCCACTTGAGTTGACAGGAATTAACCCAATGCCTCCCTGAAAACAGGGCCAGAGAACATAATGTGCCCTTGAATCAGAGCGCGTCTTCTTTCTAGTATTTTCGTGGCGTGTATAATGCTGGTAGAAAATCTGATCCGCATCCCTACTTCCAGAAGATTATGAGATGCTGATCTGGCAGCAGAAATCTGGTAGAAATAACAGATCTCAGGAGTAAATGTAAGCATCTGCTCCTAGGCGTGCCATCTCCCATATGGACGCGTTAGAGCACGTCCAAAAATTTAAACTATCTTCCTTTGTATTAGTATCCTGGCAAAATGCAATTAAAAGCTACAAATCAAGAAATGCTGACCTTGAAAACACAAAGACATTTAACAAGGTGACAGCAACTGTCTCAGGGCAGGGCCCACGCGGGCTTGGACAAGTCAGCCTTTGCTCTCCAGCAATGTATTGGGAACTCACTGTACACTAGGCATGGGTCAGTAGTAAACATGACTAAATTGGTCACAAGCGACCCGCTCGCCGTCCTCAACCAGCTTCCACTCTTCTTGACTGCTGGGAACCAAGACTAGCCCAGGACTAGAGATTCAGCTGCATTTCCAAGTTGTTTAGTGGAAAGTAGACATTTTATTCTACTTCGTCATAAACCAGGAGCCCGATACTCTCGTTTGGCTGTGGTATGGTGTCAGCTCCACTCAGACACTCTGAAGACGTACACCTCATCCTCCCCCACCCAGGGCCTTCCTCCCACTGGTGTTCTAAAATTTAGCCACAATGTTACGTGGTCACAATGCTGGAGAGAAGAAAGGTCTCTCCCATCCTTGCCCTAATGCCTCCGATCAGTCATGTCCACCCTCTGTGGGCCACCCCCTTCGCAGGCACAGTCTGGGCTGCTCCTCAGAGTCCCCCTGCCCCTCATGTACCACCTCTATCCCTCAGATGCAGTTGGAAATGTTCACGTCAGAGCGTGTGTCCACATTCCACAGCGACCTTGAGGAGGGCAGGCTGTGGCTGCGGCTCGGTGCCCGGCCCATCCTGACGTTCCCAACAGCACTGGCCTCCAGTGGCCTCCACCTGCCTCCTCTCATCCTTCGCAAGGGCGCAGAGCTCTTAGACTCAGGGCTCAGCCTCTGTAGCACACTCACTCCTGTCAGACCTGAAGACGTGGCTTCCCTCCACTCGCTTGTCCCCACTTTCCAGAGACCCAGCTAACTGCAGGATGGATCGCCGCCATGTTGAAAACGCCAACCGGCATTTGCCCTCTCCCTGGTCACGCTGGGGTGGCAGGAGACGTTCACCATCCAGTGAGATGTGTCCCCCTTAGCCCACAGAGGCTGGTTCCATCTCTTCCTCTCAGACATCACTGACTGAATTCCTCTTGGGAGTTTGACATCACGCTGGAGGCCGTGAAGATGGCTGAGATGGGTAAGACGCAGCCCAGCCCTGCAGGCGTGTACAGCCCACCAAGGGGGTAGAATGTGGTCGGAGTCGGGGACCCCGGCAGAGCAAAGTCCAGCGGCCTCAACCCCCCTCCTTCGGTGCTGCTGCGTCACAAATCTACACCCCAGCGCGTTCCCATTCAGGGCTACCACGTCGGCTTCATTTCCAGCGCAAGCTGTGCCTGCAAGTGTGCGGTCTTAAAGATCCTGATTGTTCTATTTTAATTACGCTTCTGGCATCTGCATTTCCATTTTGGGACAAGCTGTCAGTCACCACTTCCCTGAAGTGCATGTGGGTACGCACAGGCTGATGGAGGGGCAGCTGGGCGATGACTCACCGCGGAGAGAAGCTAATGAGAGCTCCTCTGCTTTGGAGAGGCTGTGGGGAAGGGACTGGCCCAGTTAGTGTTTGTCAACTTTCTACGGTCCCTGCAGGGCAGTCATCCAACCTTCCATGGGGCCGTTAGCCGCCTCGATAATGCTGATCAAGGGGCAAAGGGAACGGGGGCTCCCCACTAAGCTCGGCCGCAGAGGGGACCCCACTCCTCACCAGCCACACCACGCTGTCCCCTGCACCATCTCAGCCCCAACCCCCGCACCCGGTTGACTCTGGTTTTGTAGCAATCAGAAAAGCTCTATGTGGTGGCTCTCAGCACCCACCCGGGGTGCTCTCGGTAAAACACAGATGTCCAGCCCTACCCTCCTCTGAGATTCTGGTTCCTTTTGGTCTAGAGTGGGACCAGGCATCAGCATTTTAAAATCCTCCCAGCAGACACTCGGGGCAACCAGAGCTGAGGAGCCCCGTTGTGCTGGGAGCACTTTCCTGCACTGCGGACCCCGAGCACGAACAAATCTCCTCCCGGACTCGGCGCGTCCCCGGGTCTGGAGCCCAGGCCTCGGGACCTCTTTGCTCGAGTTAGAATATTGGCCTCTTCTGAAATTCTCAAACTACTTTACCTTATTGTACATGCGAAGCTACTACTTTTCTAAAACAACATAGGAGAATGGCTGTTTTTCACATCTACGAACACATAAGGTGAAACTTTGTGTACAGCAGACACCCGTACCGGTCGTAAGATTAACCAAGTCATTTGGTGCCCAGTGGTATTTTCGAGCCCGCAGAGCAAGGAAACTGAAACCTCTCTCCCGCTCTCTCTCGCAGAGCTGGGACCCCTAACATGGTGATGCAGGAGTTCGGCCCCACAGCGCCCAGGCCAGGGAGCTTGCTTCGTGCCCACTGTAGTCTACGCTCCTCAGACCCTACAAAAACCTGGTCCCAAGACTGGTTCCCCCAGTCTACACGGGTGAGACTCGGACCAGCACAGCCTCGGCCACAAAGCAAAGAACCCACTATGCCTTTGATGGTCAAAGCCTTCTGAGCACACGTGATGGGGAATCTCGAAGTGGAAAATGCAGTTGGAACCTCCAGGTGTGGAGTCGGACTGTGGATTCCATTTGGAACGTCGCTGATGTTCCCAGCTTGACCATTTTTGGTGCTAAAACTTTAGTATGCCTTTCTTTTCAGAAATGCATTCTTTTCAGTATGCCTTTTTTTTCCAGGTGACAGCTTCTCTATACCCTAATCAATCGTTTCTATATTTTTCTTATTTTGGTAATGATATTCATGAAAAACTGACCATCCTTTGTGGCGATCGTGGCCCTGGTCACAAGCTGACCCAGAGGGAGAGGATAACTGAACCATGCAGTCTCTTGGCAGAGTCCCCAGCACAGACACCTTGGTGGCCCCACAGACCCCATTTCTCAAGGTCACCCATACCTCCCTTGCCATGAGCCCTCCCCATACAATACTCAACCTCAAAGGAAGAGAACTGATGGGGACTTTTGATCCTGAAACAAATGTTTCTCCCCCAGACTGGCTGCCATCCTGACATCAGGCACCAGCTCCCATTCACTCCTGTCCCCTTTGGCTCCGAGAGTGGTTGCAGGCTCCCAGGCCTGCGTGCTCCCAGATCCAAGGTCTGGACGCCAAGCCCCTGACACATGCCCTAAGAGCACTGATGTCCTGACCTTTCTTCGCCATTGGTGCTTTGTCAACACTTAGCCACCACGTGGTGTGTGTGGTGGGGGGTATCCCCTATCCCCTCCTTCTTCAAGAAGCACCTATTAAACGTCTATTTATTTTTTATAAGATTTTATCTATTGATTTAAGAGAGAGAGCAAGAGGCAGAGGGAGAGGGAGTCCCAAGCAGACTCCACACTGAGCTTGGAGCCCAAAGCAGGGTCAGATCTCACGACCTCAATCATGACCCGAACCAAAACCAAGACTCAGACACTTAGACCAAGACGCCACCCAGGTGTCCCAACTTATATTTAATGCTAGGTGCCACCCTCCTCCCACGCCCCCACTCTTCCATGGCAATACAACCAAGACTGCTGTGTAGACCCAGCTAGGCTGTGCCTCACACAAAGGCACCAGCCACACAGGTGAACGGGGCTGAAATCCAGTTCATCTCATAGCACCGTCACCAAATCTTCAAATGGGCACACACTGATCTCCATGGAGAAGAGGTACCCGTTGGTCTCCTGTGTGAAGAGGTACTCGTTGGTCTCCATCAGAAAAGGCCACCTGCTGGTCTCCAGTGTGAAGTGGCACCTGCTGGTCTCCAACAGGAAGGGGAACCCGCTGGTCTCCAGTGTGAAGGGCCACCTGTTGGTCTCCATCAGGAAGGGGCACCCGCTGGTCTCCATCAGGAAGGGCCACCCGTTGGTCTCCATTGCCGAGACTGGGAACCTGAGCCTGCGTGACGTTAAGTGACTCTCTGGTGGCAGTGTGCATAGCTGCACGCAGGGTTACGTCACGGCGACGCCCATGCAAGTAAGTGAACACACTTGTAAACTGACAGGCGCATGTTTCAAGAAACAAGGGACCTACTACACCATCTTCACCCAACCCCATCGGTCAGCTGAGAGGCCGGCTGCCCCTTCCCTAACAGCCCCACTGCCTGAGTGCAGGACACCGGTCACCAGTGCCTAATTCCCGCAGGTCAGAGTGGATGGATCCTGGACTCAGACCCAGTGAGCAGGAAGCGCCTCTCTTTGGTGGCTTCAAGGCCACTGTTGGGGTAATGTGTGCAACTGCACCAGGCCAGGGGTGTTTGGGGGTATTAGGCTAAACATTATTCTTAGTGTGTGTCTTAGTCTGTGAGGGTGTTTCTGGGTAAGGTGAGCATTCAAATTGGTGAACTGGGTAGAGCAGAGTGTCCCCTCCCCAGGGTGTAGTCAGGGTCCCGTCCAGTCTGGTAGAACAGAGCAAAGGACGGGGAGGGAAGACTTGCCCTCTGCTTGGCTGTTAAGCGGGGACATCGGACTCCTGCCCTCAGACTGGGGCTCACACCACCTGGGCTTTAGGCTTCAGGCCTTTGGACTCAGACTGGATGACGCCACCGGCCTCCTGGGTCTCCAGCCACAGACACAAGTCTAGGGACTTCTCAGCCTCACGATCACATGAGCTGATTCCTTATCTTAAACACACATATCTGTTCCCCTGGAGAACCCTGACCAAAGTGGCCACCCCGCCTAGATTCTGCTCAATCTGCCTTTGATCCCAAGGCTTCCCTGCACCCCCAGAAGTGGGCCCCACACAGGGTGGTGCTGGAGAAGCCCGTCTGTTTTCTTGCTCTCCAAGAAATAGCAGAAGAGAGCTCACCTAGAAGCAGTTGTCAAACCCACTTCCACTCGTGAATGTAAGAGGATTGCCGGGCCTGAGGATCTGCGGGAGTAGCTCCCTTCTCCTATCCAGCACGTGTGCAACTTTCACAAAACAAGCCAACCACAAATGGAAATGACCGGCAGGAGAACTTCCCATCTCTCGGACCATCAGGACAGAAACTCCAGGGCAAGTGAGGGCCCCACCAGCATGGGGTGGTACGCAGGACTCAATCCAAGGCAAGGAATCCCAAAACAACCCAGTCCTAAAAGGCAAAAAGAGCCTGAAGGTAAAACATGGCCTTTCCTAACATGAAGAGCCCCCCGCACCCCCCTGTGGAACCACTACCCCAGGGACAGGCACGGGTGTTCTGCTGCCTTCAAGACTAGGGGGCAGGGAGTTCTAACACCTTGTCTGCAGCAGAGAAACAAGGAAAGAGTCCAGCTGACGAATGAAACAGGGTAGGACTGTGTTGACTCACAAGACAGGAAATCCAGTGCAGACAGGCAGGTTGGAGAGGCCTGTATGTGGCCAGCATGGCCACAACAGTCATCCCTAGGCTGAGGCCAGGGCGCGTGGGCTTACAGGAAGAGTGTCCGGGGCCTTGCAGAGCTGCAGGGGCTGTCTACACTCTCCTTTGATTCCAGAATTTACATCTCTATCATGGATGAGGCCCTTAACCCGTCCTAACTGGGTTGGGGGAGACCAAGGCTGAAGGAGGTCATGGCAGCTGAAGTAGGGTTGGGCAAGAGACATCTCTGGGCAATGAGGCCCTCACCATTCTGTCCAGGAGGAACAGGTGCCCTTTTGTTATGTGGGTCTTTAGACAATGAGTTATTTTGTGTTGTGACTGTGACTTCTGGGTGAAAGACTATGCAATACACTGTTTAAATGCTGAACTGGTTGTGGTTGGTTGTGGTTGGTTGGTTGGATGTGGTTGGCTGGTTTGTTGGTTGGTTATTGTTGGTTGTGGTTGGTTGGTTGGTTGGTTGGTTGGTTGTGGTTGGTTGTGGCTGACTGGTTGGTTGGATGTGGTTGGTTGGTGGGTGGGTTACAGTTAGTTAGTTGTGGTTGGATGTAGTTGGTTGGTTGGTTGGTTGTGACTGGTTTGTTGTGGTTCACTGGCTGGTTGGTCATGGTTGGTTGGTTGGTTGTGGTTGGCTGGTTTGTTGGTTGGTTATTGTTGGTTGTGGTTGGCTGGCTGGTTGGTTGGTTGTGGTTGGTTGGTTGTGGTTGGTTGGTTTGAAAATATTCCTTTATGTTGAGGAGGGTAGGAAACTCCTCCCAGCTCAGAGAGGGTTCTCTGCCAAGTGCCTCCACCTTCTTGGGGAACACTCTGTCTTAAACCCACCCTTGCTCTCCCAAGGAAGCTCAAGTGTGTACTCAGAGCACATTGATTTACAACAGCTTGAAAGGACGTGGCATTCTCCCTTAATCAAATGCAGGGTACAGGCCCAGACACCATGCTGTGGCCCCTGTTTCTGTGGATTCCAGGCGTCTACACTCTCCTTTCTCGGAGACAGGAAACATGCAGTTGCCTCTGTCAGGGCCCCCCCCCACCACCAACCATGCCTCTTCTCCGGCACCCTGACAACACCCCCAACACATCCCCATTACTAAAGAAGTGCGGACAGCAGCACTTGTCACCCTCCTAGCCCCTTACAAAGACCTTTGCACCTGCTCAAGGAGACTCCTCTGGGAGCCACATTCAGACCATAAGATTCCTCCAGCAGCCTGATGTTTGGTACACAACAAGTGCTGAATGATTCAGCCCCAGGCTTCTCGCCGGTTCTCTCTGGGCGACACCTGGCCCTCTCACAGATCCTGCGCTGTACCTTTAAAATGGCCCACTCCCAACCTGAGACATCCAAAAAGTGTCTGTCCCTTGTGCCCCGTCCCCAAACATATGACTCTGTCCCCGGCCATTTCCCCTTCCAGTCCCTGTTCCTCAACTGCGTGACAGCACCAGGCTCTGCAGGATGACGCAGGGTTGAAGGCTCATTCCCCACTCTGGAGCTGTATGCCTTCAAGCAATTCCTCCACTTCCTTGACCTCGGTTTCCCTTATTGTAAAAGAAGACTAGGAAGGGAGGATGATGTTCTAAAAGGCATACGATACCCCTCACACTGCCAGGTATACAATAGCTACTCCAATATTTTTCTTCTCCACGAGCTCCCTTCTCTGCTGCCCCCATAAAACCTCCTAAACTACCATCAGCTGTGGACTGACTTGTGTCACCCCCAAAATTATAGGCTGAAGTTAGGCCCACTGTGGGTGTCTTGGGAGTAAGGAAGTCATGAGGTTCAATGGGGTCCTCACGGTGGGACCCTGACCCCGCAGGACCAGAGTCCTTGTGAGAGTACAGCAGAGACTTTGCTCTGTCCCTCCCCAGCCCTGCTGAAGCGCACAGTGGGGAAAGTAAGCAGGCGGCCGTCTGCAGGGCGGGGGGTGCGCCCTCACCACGAACCAGTTTGCCAGCACAGTAGCGTTGGACATCCAGCCTCTGGCACCGTGAGGAAATGCACTTCTACTGCTTGGGCACCCAGTCTCTGGGCATTTTGCTACAAGCACCCGAGCAGACTGAGACACCCTGACGGCATCACTCTGTCCTGGACTCTCGTCCTGCCCAGGGTTTCTATTGCAAAGTGAAGTCAGCCAGGAGGCAGGCAATGAAGTCTTTTCCAGGTGTGGCTCCAACTGCCCTTCTGGTACCATGACCACCACCCCCCACCAGCACCCAAGGGTCCAGCCACACCAGGCCAAGCTGATGGCTGATTGTAGGTGGACAGACAGACGTGAAGTCTGAGGGGTTCCCCAGAGGGAGCAAACTCAGTACCTTATCGCCACAGAGATGGCCAGAGGAACGCAGTAACAGCTGGTCACTCTCAGGTCTTGGAGGTGCTGAGGCTCAGCCCACGGGCTTCTCCGTCCTCGGAGCCACAATCTGCTTTCCTCTGTAGATGAGCGATGCTGGCAGTCGCACGCACCACAGTCCCAGTGCGAGGGCGCTGGCGGTCCCTCTCTGCTCTCAGAGTCAAGGTCTGCACTAGACCTCTCTACCTCACTCCTAGGGTCCCCAAATTAGGTACTAGCCTTTTCCCTTTTTTTTTGTAAATGTATTCAGTTTTCAACCTAGGCCTATCAAGAGGCCACTGTCTAGGAGGCTGGGCTCCTGCAGCGATCCAGGCTGGGCCAAGCTGCCGTCCTTCCAGAACCTAGAACCTGATGGTCAGTGGCATGATGGGAGAAAGGCAGGACAAGCCATGAAGAACAGTCTTCAGAAACAGAGCTTTCAGACCACAGACAGTTTATCAAGAGCAAGCCTGGAGTGATGATCTTATCTTTATACGGGCAGCGGTCCTGTATGATCTTGCAAGCCTGTCTCATCTTACGGACAGGGTGGTTTCTGAAAGGCTGACCATCAACTTTCCTCCACATTTAAAAGGTCCCTGCAGTGACATGTGAGCTTTAAAGTCACGGTATAGAGGCAGCCGCTCCTGGGAATCCACGAGACCCCAGCATCATTCAGAAAAGGCGCCGCAGGGAAATGTGTTGCAACGTGACCTCCATGAATGTGAGCGGGTTCGAGCAGGACGTCAGGTGGCCCCAGGTCAGCTGATTAGCCAGCAGCCTCCGGGCCTCAGTGTTCTGGAACTGATGGCTGACGTGACCCGGGATCCTTCCTCCCCGAAATTCACCCCCCCCCCGCGCTGATCCTTCCGTCTGTGGCTGGCATCCCACGGCAGGCGTCGGCTGCGGAACAGCAGACAGGCAGACCCCATCCCACCCTGCTGAGGGCTTGGTCTCCAGCAGACACCCGAGTCCAAGTGTCCCATGGGCCCCAGGCAGCGGGCAGTGCACCTGCCCCCAGGCCGGTGAGCCGTCTGTGTGCTTTGGGGGCGTGAGACCAGGCTGGGGTCCCAGGACACGTGCCCCTTGTCCTCTTCCTGCAGAGGAGGGACCTGCCCGAAGCCGCAGGGCAGGGTGCGGTGAAGGAGGAAACAGAAGCGGGTCTAGACCCTCACCACGCCCGCCGTGCGGGCAACCGCATGGTTTCGGGCAACCTGGTGAGGTTGTCGGAGGTCGTCGGAGGTCGTTGGCGCTCGACCCTCCGCCTGAATGGCGGCTGACATGTTGGGACTGTGACCCAGCGGGTTCCACTTGTCTGCCATCCCCTCTCCTTCCTCCTCCCCCTCAGGACGTCTACGGTATTTTCCATGATCGTTGTCTCTCCTTCTAGAAGTTGCAACCCAATGGGGGGAAAGAAGAAGCAGGCCAGGAGGGACAGGCCGAGGGGCTGCCTATGTACGGCACGTCGCTCCAGCATCCCTAAGAAAGAAGGATGGGGACAGAAAATGCAGGGCTCCGTGAAGTTCAAGGGGAAGGAAATGGGAGAGAACACATTAGATATGTGCTCGGAAACTAAACGTGGGGACAGAGGGCTCCCTGTTCTCCCTAACTGTGTGCGAGTTTGGAGACTTGTCATTGTAGTCTCGGGAGCACCAAAGAAAGGGAGGTCCCCCGCCCTGGAAGGGAGCGCGCTGCGGCCTCCGTGGGATGGGAACCCTCCGGGAGCGAACAGGAAAACCTAGCAGAGGGATGTGAACCCCTGGGATGCGAAAACCACATCGAACTCTTACAATAAGGCATGTTTAAAAATGGGACCTCCCCTTTTATAGGCTACGAGCAGAGGTCAGCGTGTCCTGACGCATTGTGGGAAATAACGTCGTCATGGAAACAAGACGCTGCTGTCCCCAGAGTGGCCTGGGAATATGTCCCTGCTTCCTTGGAGGCCTTCTAGGGAGCCCGTCTCAGGACCTTTCAGCAGCTGAAATGTTTGGAATCCCGTACAGAAATTTTAAGAAAATCAAACTCCTAGTCCTTCTCTTGACGTTAGAGAATTCGCGGATATCCAGACTTTGCCGTGCTTGTCGTCGCCAACGAAGGGCTCCCTGGTTCCTTCTTTCAGTTAAGACAGAAGGAACTGCTCCAGACGGGGATGTTAAGTGGAAATTGTACCAAATTTATTTCCAGCATGGGAACATTCGAAAGAGCTCAAGAATTTCTGTGTTTAAAAGGCTGATTTCCTAGACGGTTGGATCCAACAGGCACATTTGCTTTGTTGATCAAATAACCGAAGCTCCCCACGAAACTCCAGTCTGCAATCGGAGGAATTTAAGACCTTCACACCCCTTCCATGCATGAATCGCACCCCCTTTTCTCCAGTCCCCACAATGGCCAAGCACAGACTAAGAGGCTGAGCAGAATGAGGCCATCGTCCCCGTGGTGGCCGAGGCGAGGCAGGGGCTGAGCTGGGGTCTTGCCCAGCCACGGAGTCTCTGCCCCTCGGGGTCTGCTGCAGCGGCTGGAGGAGCACCAGAGGGCCCCCCCGACAGCAGGGGACCAACTGCTGTCCACGTTGAGACCCGAGAGAGGGAGGCCAGGGTGAGCCGGGGCGAGGATCCGGAGGGGACAGTGTGGGACTTGGAGCTGCAAGTCATAGGGCTGGGAAGCGCCAGCTGGGGTGGGGGGCTACGCCCTCCAGGGGGCTGTGGCAGCAGGCACCTAGGATGGGTGCCTTTCCAAGCAAGGGGTGAAAGGGGCAGCTGAGGGGCCGTGACGGCTGCACCGTCCCTGGGCCATGAACTGTCCCCAGCAGATCCCCTCCACCCTCCACCTCCACGTGCCCCTCTGCCACCATGAAGCTGCCTGCAGGCACTTCACCCCTGTGTCCTGAGACTTTGCTCCATCCCCTCCCTGAATGTCCTTGTTCTCCTCACCCAACCACCAAGGTCCCATGGCGGCCCTCTGGGCAGCCCGACTCTTCTCCCTGCGGCATCCCCTGTCCCAAAGTTGGGGGCGCTCGTTCCCTCCCACAGCACCGCCAGCCTCGGTGGGCGAGGTGGGCTCCCACCAGCCTCCCACTACCCTCATGTGCAGGAGCCAGCAGCCCCCCGTGCCCCCAGAGCCTGGCCCTGCTCTCCCTCGCCCTCCTCCTCCTTCCGTGCCTGCTTGGTGACAACGTTAGGGACCTGATGGAGAAAAAGTCTTCAGGCCGTAGCCACACCCAGCTCCCTGCACCCCTCACCAATCCCCACGTTCATCTCCTCTTTCATTTTATCTCAGCTCTTTATTGAAGTACGACCTGCATAAAACGAAATGTACAAATCCTACGTATTTCCTTTGATGGATTTTGACACTGAGAAAGTACCTGTTGAACCAGCACCAAATCAAGCGGGAGAGCCTCACCCCCCACGATCCCACCTGGCCCCTCCAGCCACCACGCACTCTCCCTGGAGAGCCACTGTCCCAACAGCCGGCACCACGGACTATCCGGCGTCCCCTTGAGTAGGTGAACCGCAGGGGGGTCTCCTGTCTGCCCGCCCCCGCGTCACGCCTGTGCTATTCCGCTAGGATGTCGCCTGCGCCCGGAGACCGTCCACTCTCACCACTGCGCGGGGGCGCACAGGGCTCGGGACCTTAATCCTGCTGGTCACAGGCTCCGTGGCAGTTCCTGGCTTGTGGCTGAGACGAACCGTGGCCTGGTGCACCGCGTCCGTGTCCTTGGTTGCCACTGGAGGGCATTTTCTCTGCGTGTATAACGGAGCGGATTGCTGGGTCCTGGGTTGCTCACGGGCTCAGCGCACGCTGTCCAACCGTGTTCCTGAGTCACGTGGCAGCGTACGAGCCTTCCGGCCATGGGAGGACTCGCTCCCTGTCTCCGTCCTCATAGTCCTCCCAAGGGTGCATTCCAGACCTGAGCTGGGCTCCTTTGATGACTAATACGGTTGAGTGTCTACAGGGTCCAGTGTGCTCTCCTGTAACGGGGATCCCAGCTCCCAGCCCGCGAGACGCCGTGGCGCTCGGTGGAGTGGTGGAGGCCCCTGTCACAGGACTTCCAGCTGTGGCCTTGGCGGCCAGAGGGAGCCCCAGCTCCCACCTCAGTGGCACAACAGGGGAGGAAGCAGGGGCCGTGAACCCGTGGAAGGAGGCTGCCGGCCGGCCACTGTCCACTGCAGGCTTTTCCTTCCAGGATCTTTTCATGCCAACCCCTGGGGCCCAGTTTAAAAAACAGAAGGGAGGCATTTGCTCAGCCTTTACAAACCCCGCAGAAAGGCAGCTCGAAGTTGAAAGCTGTTCAATTCTATTGTCTCAGTGCATATTGCTGTAAAATCGCCTGTGTTCCTTCCCTCCACCCCCGAGGACCAGGAAGAGACACGTGATCTGTCCCAGGGTCCCTCATCTATGTGGTCCTCAGAGGGCGAGATGTCCCTGGGGCTCCAGGAAGCCGTGCCCAGATGGCCGGCCAAACAGAGCTTCTGGGGGGAGCGTCTGCACCCTGGGGCCTGGCTCTCGCCTGTCTGGGGGCGCCGTCAGGGCCTCAGCTGTGGCGGTTTGATGGGGGACCCAGCAAGCCCCACGCAGAGTCAGACAGGCAGCTGTGCCTGTTCCCATGGCCCCCGAGGCCCTTGATCATGCCCGGATTCCTCTGGAAGCTGCTGAGCTGGGACGTCTTCAGGGCATGTGTCTGCTGCAGCAAAGACACCAAAATGGGAGGAGACCCTGGAGTGGGGACAGCGCTGTCCTCGAAGTCTAATCCAAACGACACCTCGGTGCCGGCCCAGCCCCCTTTGCCTTCATCCCTTGCAGTGGGCAAAGCGGACCCCCACCCAGCTCCCATGACCCCCATGTCCAGGAGCCAGCAGCCCCCGCCCCCGGCCCCCAGAGCCTGCCCCGCTCTCCCGGCGCTGTAGGCACACCTGCATGCCCTCGGCCCCGCAGCCCCCGCACCTGCCCCTGAAATCACGCCCACCACCCACCGAGAAGTGGGGCCCAGACTAAATTTGGAGAGAATGGGGACGGAGCAAACACCCATGCACTCCCCAGCCTGGCTTCTGGCTGCCTACACCTGCGCTTTCTCTCCTGAGAAGTTCTGCGCCAACCCAGTGGGTCCGAGACGCGGGGAAGCATGTGCGCCCCACGGACAAGCTTGTCATACTTATACATGGTCGTTTTCCCCTGAGCGTTAAAGCGGCTGGAAAATGACGAAAAGCTAAGAAGTAGGTGTACTGAAAGCCAGAACAGCACTGGTTTGTTTATATCGAAACAGAATGTATTATAATTTTACTTCGACTTAAGTTGATTAAAAATTATTTAAGATGACCCCTCAGTTAAGAGAAATCGTCAAACAGGGAAATTCTCTCCGTTAAAAATCAGATCAGCCAACGAGTCAGTCTGGGGTACGTGATCGATGTTTCGCTTCATGAGACCCAGGGGTACACCCACCCGGATGGAGCTACCCGGAGCCTGTGACTATGACCTTATTTGGAAAAAGGGTCTTGGCGGATGTAATTAAATTCAGGGTCTGGGAATGAGACCGTCCTGGATCGGGAGGGGCCCTAATCCAAAACGATCGTCCTTACAAGAGAAGAGAAGGGGTGAGACGCGCAGAGGGGACAAAGACGTGAGGAAGGAGGCGCAGGTAGAATTAATGAAGCCTCCCGCCAGGACCCTTAGAACCTCCAGCAGCCCTCCGGCGGTGGGACAGAGACCAGAGCAGCTCTCCCTCCAGAGCCGGGAGAGTATACATGGGTCCCACTGGGTTGTATTTTAAACTTTGATATTTTGCTTATTGTGGATTGTTTGTATTAATTTTAATCTTTTTAAAAATGCGTTGCCTCTCTGGCATGGATCCAACGATCAACAACTAGGCTGGTTGAAGAAAGAGGTTCGCTGACTCCATGAGATGGGTCACCCATGACCCTGGATCCTGGGCTGCCCCCACATCCCCCAGTGGATACTGACGTCAGGTACAAATAGTTCACACTCGGCCCCTTCCACGAGATCCCCAGATGTCTCCCCAGGCCCCACCTTGTCCCCGGGTTTTTGTCTGTGCCCTTTCCACAGCTCTGGAGGACTGGCCCATCCTTTTGTACCACGCCCCCTCCCACCGCCGTCACGCAACAGAGCTCTGAGCCTTCGGCAGACTCCGCACCTCCGCGACGTGGGCACCTAGATGTGTTCCGTGGAGTCCTGCCCACCAGGAGGATTTCCCTTCATCATCGTCCTTTTGGGCAAGGTCTTGATTGTGCAGAATTGCCACTACTTCCACCATGTGCAGACCCTCCCCTGACCAGGCTCAGGCTGCTCCTTCTCCATGAGCCATGGGAGACATCCCTGGTGGCCCCAGGAGCAGGCTGAGGGAGAGGTGACGAAGGAGCACACAGGTCCCTGGAGCCTGAGCTCACCCCTCATGCAGTTTACGTGTGCCTCGTGGTCTGCCCCTGCCCGGCGTCCCCACGAGAACTTGCAGTCCAGGACGGAATTCTGTTTGTGTATCCAATTTCACGGTTGGGGCACACGATCAGCCGGTGACCTCTTTCAGGGGTGGCAGCACCCGCTCGCCATGAAATGTGTTGCTGTTGCAGGCGATGGGGTGCGAACAGCACAGCCACGGCTGGGACGATGGCGGGGTAGGGGGTTGGTGCTCGGGAGCCTGGGGGCGGCGCAAAGCAGACGAAGCTTTTATTCCTGCGGAAGCAGAAACTGCTCCTCTGCGATGGGCGGGGCTTGGTGTATGCAGCGGTCAGCCAGCGGGTCGTCAGCTCGTGCCTGTGGGGATCACGGTGGCCAGGCACTGGTCTGAGGTCAGCACTCGGCCGTGGTGGTAAGCAGGACAGCTTTGGGGAAAGGAGGACCATGTGGCGGGACCTAGTGCACACCGTAAGTGCAGACGGCGTGTGATTCTGCTTAGTGAGCGCAACTGAGAACAAGGCGTGTTCCAGGCAATACCTACAAATTTGTAGGTGCCGGGGGCTGCGCTGACTTTCCCCAGTAAAGATATATCTGAGCCACAGTCCCCATCACCTCTGTGTCTGTGAAAAGTCCGCTATTGTGCTCTAAGATCCATCTGGCTTTTGTTCCAGGTAAATGGGTGTATTACGCGGGCTCGCCGTGCAGATCTCCACCACGACCTCTCCCAAGTCGGCTGGTGCCCTAGATTTTCAGTTTCCCTGGGATGCAGTTGTGGGTTTGATTCATTATTTCTCAGGGGTATGGTGTAGAGGACGGAGTTTCATTGGCCCCCTCTACCTATTTGGCATTTTGGCCAGTTGCTGAATATCATGGACTAAATGTCTGCGTTTCCCCTCCCCGCCCAATTCGTATATGGAAACCCTAACGCCCAGTGCAATGGTATCTGAAGGTAGGGCCTTTAAGAAATAATTAGGTTTGGGGGCGCCTGGGTGGCTCAGTTGGTTAAGCGACTGCCTTCGGCTCAGGTTATGATCCTGGAGTTCCGGGATTGAGTCCCGCATCGGGCTACCTGCTCAGTGGGGAGTCTGCTTCTCCTTCCAACCCTCCCCTTCTCATACTCTCTCTCCCTCTCTCTCATTCTCTCTCTTTCAAATAAATAAATAATCTTTAAAAAAAAAAAGAAGAAGAAGAAAAGAAATAATTAGGTTTGGATGAGGACATGAAGGTGGACCCCCATCGTGGGGGATTAGTGTCTATAAGAACAGGAAGACACACCAGCGCTGGTTCTCTCTCTGCCGTGTGCAGAGACACAGCGAGAAGGTGGCCGTCTCTACAAGCCAGAGAGAGAGACCTCACCAGACGCTGAATCTGTAGGCATCCAGATCTCGGACTTCCCAGCCTCCAGATCCAGAAATAAGTGTCTCCTGTTTAAGCCACCCGGTCTATAGTATTGATTATGGTACCCTGAGCTGAGACATTAAGCACATTTATTTATCCCAACTGTATACTCTGAGTCTGGGGAAATAATCCAGAATGGATCTGTAGGTCCACTGGGTTCCACGTGAGATGAATTTGGGCCAAGACTCCATTATCACCTTGCCAAAAGCTTCCACTTGTTTTTAAGATTTATTATTTATTTATTAATTTGAGAGAGAAAGAAAGAGTGCGAGTGGGGGAAGTGGCAGAGGGAGAGAATATCCAAGCAGACTCCCGCTGAGTTCAGAGCCCGATCTCACAAGCCGTGAGATCAGGAACCTGAGCTGAAAGCCAGAGTTGGGACGGTTAACCAAACGAGCCCCCAGGAGCCCCCAGAAGCTTCTTCTACCTTTTTTAGTGGATCACCGTATCTCTTGGGGATCAGTGCATGTTCTGAATCAATATCTAATAACGTCCAGAGGGTTGGTCATTGCATTGGTCCCAGGACATGGACATCTCTAGAGAAGGCCTGAGGAAAGTTCCACATTATACACCTGTGCCTCATGGCAATGCCCTCTTCAAAGGAAGACAGCCTCCCCATCAATGGAGAGATGCAGATCTTTGAATTGCCTTTAGGTCCAGATCTGGGTCATGAATCCCTACTAGGGTGATTTAAGTTGGATTTCTGCTTATCATTTTAGAATTTGAATTTTCCACAGATCAATCAATATAGATAGATCACAGATAATGATGTAGATGAGAGATGGATAGATAGATAGATAGATAGATAGATAGATAGATAGAATATTCCTCCTTACATACATACGTTTTGAGAGGCTGTTCACCTGTTTCATTTCTAGTTTCCGTGATCGGTTAGCAATTGCTGCACATCCTGCTTGTCCAAACACTCTGAAGACAACGCTTCCCATTTGGATATGAAAGTAGAACCCACTTATCTCGGATGGATAAGCCCTGGGCCTCTGCCACTCCAGGACGTTTCTTAGAAATGCAGAGTCATGGGGTGCCTGGGTGGCTCAGTGAGTTAAAGCCTCTGCCTTAGGCTCAGGTCATAATCCCAGGGTCCTGGGATCGAGCCCCGCATCGGGCTCTCTGCTCGGCAGGGAGCCTGCTTCCTCCTCTCTCTCTCTTCCTGCCTCTCTGCCCACTTGGGATCTCTGTCAAATAAATAAATTTAAAAAAAAAAGAAAAAAAAGAAATGCAGAGTCACAGGCTCACCGAGCCCTTCTGTAGACCATCACTGAGTCTAGGCCCTGATGAGCAATCTAGCCGTCTGTTGATGAAGACAATACCTTTAGCCACTCTGAACCAATGGTTCCCAGCCCTGGCTGCCCATTAGACTCTCCTGAGGAATGTTTAAAACTCCGAATGCCAAACTCTATCCCAGATAATTACATCAGAATCTCTGGAGAGGGCACTCAGGTTCTGCAGACGACACCCGTCCCTCCTGGGCCAGTGGGTTGGTTGGGCCTTACTAAGCTTCATATCCCTACTTGGTCTTATACCATCAGAGTCCCTCACGTGCTCCCCTATTTCCTGCTGATAACTTTTCAAGGTCATAAAACCTCTTGGTGGGTAGTGTGCCTCCTCCCTCCCCAGCAGGACTATGTTGAGCCTGCCTCTCTGCGGCTCAACCCATGGTCCACAGCCCAGTGGCAATGCCAGGAGCTTGTTGGGAGTCAATGAGTTGAATCTGCCTTTTAACAGAACCCCCTAAGATTCCCAGACACACTGAAGCATGAGAAGGGAGAACCGACCCCACTCTGATTTGCACCTCGTGGGAGCGGAGGTGGTTTGGGTCGTGAGAGGTTGAGGGGAGGAACAAGGTGACTTAGCATCAGCTCAGGGGGCACCTGGCCAAGTCTAGTCCCTGAAAGGCTTTTGGGCAAAGCAGGGCTGGTGTCCTCAGACAAAGGGGAGCACTGCTTCTAGAGGGAAAGGAGGCTCAGGGAACTTGGAAGTTCAAAATTCTTGGCTCTAGACATGTCTTTATCCCATGTCTCATGTCCCTCTCTTTGCCCGCCAGGACCCTTACCTCATGAACGTCCCGTAATCTGTCTTTCCTCTCCCTGGGGAGATAGGATGAAGCCAAGAGACTAAAACTCTTGGGACTCATCCCTGTTGCCCCACCAGGGCTTCCATCCTAGTCCTTTGCCCTCCCCACTGCACTTTAGTCCACGCTGACAGCGGTGATTATCAGAATCATCAAGATGTCGCTGTACCTGTGCTTACCTGTGTCATCAAGGAGATTACTCCTGAGCACCTGGAATATATGACCAACCCATTCCGAGAACCTATTTGAGGATCTGTTTTCTGTGCCCCTCCTTGTACTAACTACCTTATCAGTCAAAGTCTCAACAGGAAACAACTCCAGAATCAGGATAATTTGGGGTTATTTGGCGAAGAACTAGTGATAAAGGTGTGGGCAGGGTATGGGGGACACCTGAGAGATGATGTGGTAATCTGGAGCTGTTACCACCAGAGGAGTTATAGGGAGGGGGAAAGCATTTACCGGGAGCCTGCAAGAAGACAGCCATGTATAGGAGGACACCTTGAGCAGAGCAGTGAACTTTCAGTCATGGGAGACAAAGCCTGAAGAGGGCAATGTCTCAGAGACTGAAGCCCTGACCTCTTCACCCAACTCTGAGCTCCCACAAGGATTCCGTGTTGGCTGAACCCAACCAGAAGCCAGAAGAGAAGGGGGCCTGTTGGTGTGTCCATATGGGTCAGCCCCAGGACAGGTGAAGAAAAGGGACAGAGGACGGACCCAGAGGGTGTAACCCCATAGCACCATGCTACAGACTTGCAGGCCTCTGTGAAGCCCAACATCACCTCCAGACTGTTCTCACCGTAGTTCTTCTCTCTGCTGGAAATCTCTGACCTCTCCCTGCCAAAGGCCAGCTCCATCTTCACTCAGGCTCAGCCAGCTGTCATTTCCTCAGGCGCTTCCTGACCCTCTACCAACCACCAGGGTCTTCACTCCCTAAAAGCTAAGCCTCATGCCTGCACTGTGCCTGTCACAAAGTGAGTACCCCATGAATGTGTGTCCACCCACCTACTGGACTTCTGTGATTGCAGGTCTGACATTTGCCCAAACCAAATGTCTTTATTTGTTAATTCATCCATCCAGACATCTGTGCACCCATGCACCCATCTATCCAAGCATCCATCATCCATCCATCCATCCAAGGATCTGTGATCCATGATTTAGCATCCATGCATCCATCCATAGATATAACCAAGAATCCACTCATCCACCCATCCACTCATGCAAGCACCCATCCACCTATCCGAGTGTCCATGATCTATCCATCCATCCAAGTATCTGAGATCCATGATTCATCTACCAGAGCATTTACCTATCCATTCACCCAAGCATCTGTCCATCCATCCATCCATCCACCCACCCACCTACCCACCTATCCATCCATCCATCCAAGCATCCATACAAACACCCACCCACCCAACTCTATCCAAGCATTCATCCATCCACCTATCCAAGCGTACATGATCTATCCATCCATCCAAGTATCTGTGATCCATGATTCATCTACCCTAGCATTTATCCATCCATCCATCCATTCATCCATCCATCCATCCACCCATCCAGCCACCCATCCACCCATTTAAGATATATTCTCATCCCTTTCATCACCAGCCTCACTTCTTGTGGCTTATGACATTAACTTTGTCTTTGACTCATCCTCTGACTTACTTTCTTAGAGGTTGCAGGGACACTGGGATGCAGGCATCCTGGACCAAGAAAGCTTTGTATCTTAGATCATCATAGCCCATCTCAAAGGCAAAGTGGCTTTCTCACTGACCAAGGACCCAAGATGACCATTTTTCATGCCCGCCCCAGGGTGGGCAGGCAGGGGAGCCCTAACGGGTGTGGCAGTTTTTCTGACCTCCCATCCCCTGTCAAAGCAAAGAACAGAAGGAAGAGAGCTTGAGAGAGTCTCTGTTTTCATTTGTTTAGTTAAAGATCATTTTCTCCTTCCTCCATGAGGCAGCTAAATAGATTTAACAATGATTTATTAAAGTTCTGTCTACAGAACATCAAGTCAGTCAGTGAAGAGGTTTACACTGTCAAATTACTAGATATTTATTCCAGAGTGACTAACTTTCCATGGAAGCAAATGGATTTCTGGTTCTGTAATACTCATACCATAACAATGCCCTATTGGCTAACATTTTAATAACATTCTGCAAACATCGAAATTCAGTTAAGGAGCATTTTTAAAGAAGCCTTGCAGAAGTCCCCAAAGATGTTTGCCTTTTCTCATTAGATGGCATCCCATGCACCATTTTGTTTTCAAAGCTGGCAAATGAGCAGAAGGTCAGTGCGTAAACGAACCTTGTCAAACGGGACCAACAATGGCATTTGCTGGGAACGTGGGATGGACATTATTCTTACCATGCATGTTATTACATCGAACCCAGTGCTTGATAACGGCATCTCTCAAAAGAATCAATCAGGGTTGCAAGATTATAAAAATGAGTATTTCTAGAACACTGTGTGTTTTCTCAAGCCACCGTGACGAGGCTTCTATGGAGTAGGTCACAGAGGGTGCATGTATTTTGTAGGTGTGGAGAGTTTCATCAGCATTAGCCAGAAGACAGATTCGTGTCCAGTCCCCATGGGTGCTAAATGGGCTCGAGAGAACGCTCTTTGAGCATACACACATGCACACGCACACACACACACGTGTGCACACGCACGCACACACGTGTGCACACGCACACTCAAGGAAAGCTGCCTCTTACAGTCCAGGCCTCCTTCCCAGAACTAGCAGGCTCTGAACTCTGTGAGCTCACTTGCAAATTCTGGTAAGAAATGACGTCTCATCCTCATGATAGGAAAAGAAGCATGAGGCAGAGCAAGGCTAGGCAGGGTTTCAGCTTCGTAACAAAGATGTGTAGGGAGACACAGAAGACGGTTTTCAACACTCTGGGCACTCCACAAGTGACAGCCCGCCTGTAAACAGAAAACCAACAGCAGGCGTCCGTTTCTAGAGCTTTCCGTATTCCCTGATGGTTAGAGTTGGGTTATTTTTGAGCAAAATGCGGAAGCCAGTTCTGCTGATGCACACAGCACCCAGGGCCTCCCGGCCCCAGAGGCAGGCCACAGTGGGCCAGCCGGCCAACAGGGGAACCTGCTCCACGCTCAAGGCCCAGCAGGTGAAGACAAAGTGACAGGAAGGCATCGGCGCCCCCCGCAGAAGCACGGTTCCAGGAACAGACCCCACCCCCAGTACTGTGATAAAACCATCTGTTTCACCAGGTGAGCTCCCAGGGGCCCTGCCTAAGCCACCTGGTTCTGGAGACTTTGAAGAGGTGAGTGCCTTTGGATGAAGGGCAAGACGAGGGCCGCCTTTCACCAGCTTATTTCAAAGTTGCTGTTAACACCTGGGGCCTCCCGTCAAGAGGGTCAGGGCTTCAGTCAAAACCAGCCGTGCAGAGTCTTCGTTCCTTCCGTACCTGGGGGCCCCGCCTGGGTCTAGGACCTTCCCCGGCTGGTCTGACAGGTCCCCTCCCAGTGCCTTCATTCATTCTCTCGCAAGCCCCCCCACGGTTTCTGGAGCCGAGGCAGCCCCTTGCCACCCACACAAGCTCTCACGGGAACATCATCCTACTATCTCCGGTTTTCTGCAGGCTCTGCTTCCTGCCCCAGCCCGGGGGAGAGGGGCGTCTGGTCTGCCCTTCACCGAACGCGGTACAGAGCGGCATCTCCACGGCCCGTGAACGCCACAGCAGAAGGCTAACTCCTGACACTGAGGGCAGGGAGCCTGGAATGTTCCACAGCCACGGTCCTAGAGCCGGGAGCAGAGCAGCTGCTGCTGGGTACCCCTCCTCCTCACCCCTGAGATCCCAGCACCCCTGGCAGGCTCACCAAACGTCAGGACACGTGGATACGGGGCTTCCACGATTAAGCAGTGGATAGTGGGTGACGGGAGCCAGCTTCCCATCGTGGGAGCTGGGGCAGATGCATAGGCAAGAGGAGGGGCCGGAAAGGTTATTTCGTGCGGTAACTAGCAGCTTAGAGTTGAAGATGTCAGAGTGATCACATCTGGCACGCTACAGATACGGAGGTTGTAGGTCTGTGTCTACACTCGGGTCATTTTCTTCCAAAGCACCAGGCTTCCCTGCGCAGAGCGGCGGAAGACCCTTGCTCCCACCCCCTGGGAGACAGTGTGAGGTTCTGTGGGCTGCGGGATCTATTCATACGAGGGAGGGGGCAGTGAGTTTCTGTGTGAACGCAAGTGACACCCTAGGTGTGCTCAGCCCCACAGCGACAGAGCTACTCCCACACGAGTGTCACACAGGTGGCCTGCTGGTCACCAGGGAGACAGCTTCTGGAAAGGGCGGCCTTGCACGCACCCAGGTGTCCCTGCGGGCCTGTGTCCCTGTGACAGAGGACCGGCTTCTGTCCCGAAAGGTGGAAGGCGTGGTGGAGATGGGAAGCCCACGCCAGGCCCCAGGGTGTTCCCACTGAAGTCAGCAGCCAGGGACCAGGGGCGCCCCCTCCCCTCCCAGCAGCTGGGCATGACTTGGAGGTCGTCTCCAGGACAACGCCGACTGCCCTAAAGGGGGAGCAGAAATTTTCCGTCGTGTTCAATGTGCTGTAAGGAGGCGTCTTGAGCTGTTCTTGGACCTTAGCTCTGGGGAGGGGTGGGGGGAACCACAACCGCCATGACAACAGCGACCTGTGCTTGTCAGACAGAGACAGAAGGCGAGCCTCCCAGAGCTTGTGCCCCGCAGGCTCGATTCTCCTAGTGCCTTAGAAAGCATGAAGCGGCAGGACAAGGGAAGAGAAAGGCATGGGCGGGGTCGTGCTGCGTGTGACGGAGTGCTTTCTACACCTGTGCCCTCGAATCCTGGCAAAGGCCCTGTGAGCCCATTTTATAGACCAGTAAACTGAGGCTTAGGAAGCATAAGCAACTTGTCCAGTGTTGCCCGGTGAGGAAGAACTGGGTTCTGGCCCCAGCTGGCCAGTCCCCAGGACCCACTGGCCCGGCCGCTACACAGGTCAGCCCGGCCCCTGTGCACACAGGTCTGCTTGCGTCCCCATCACTCTGAGCACTCCTCAGCTTTTGCTCCTTCGGAGGCTTTCCTCGTACCAAGAATAAAATCCCCAGTTCCGCACCCTCAGCCTGCTCTGATCCCTCCCTGCCTGTTCCTCTGCCCCCACCACATCCCCGCCCCAGCACGGGCTGCCTCTGCCTTTCCCAGCCGCTGCTTCCCTCCTTTCTGACAAGTCTCCTCCTTCACTTGATTCATGTCCCTGCTCAAATGTCACCTCCTCCGTGATGTCTTCCCAACCACAGCATCTACAATAGCAGCCAAGGAATCCTCTACCTTCTTTCTCCTAACTTTACAGGTCTTATCTCTGCCCTGGCGTTGTATGTTGATTTATACAACAGGTATAATGGTACTTTTTTCTCTTGTCTATCTCCCTACCAGAATATAAGTCCCACTTGGGTGTTTGGGGTATGTTTCCCCACCAGAATAGAAGTCTCAGGTTGGTAGAAATCTGCAAGTCTCATTAGAGCTTTCTGCAAGCCTCTTTGCAAACCTCCCTGGAGAGAGTTTCTAGTGCGCATGTGTGCAGGATGAGGGCGGGGAGAAGGAGTATCTGCTCTGGCTTACATATCTGCCTCTTCTGTCTTCCCATGAGCTCACTAGAGCACAGGGCTGGCCCCACAGATCTCTGCCCCAACCCCGCTCCAGACCCCCAGCTCCCGGCTCCTGGCCCCGAGTGTCAGCCTGATGCATGCTCAGTGAGCTTCGTTTGCCATCGGACCCAGAGGCTGGAGGGCCTGGTAGGTCCTGCTTGTCCACCCGCTTCATGGTTGGCCTCCATGAAGCTCTGGTCAGAGACAGGCCATCTAAAGCGCATTTTTCCAAATGCTGGTAAACCCTTCTAATTCCCTCCATCTCCCACCTCACCTAATTTCTTAGAAGAAGCATCTTTGAAAATCTCCAGGCTCTTCTGGTCTACACTGATCAAGAAAAGTGCTCTCCTTCATTTACGAGTGTGACGGCAGAGGTAAAAATGGGCCAGACCCAGCAATAGACTCAAGGTCCTAGACAGAATGCCAGAGCCTCTCCCCAGCAGGCAGTGACCTTGGGCTCCTGGACGGAATGTCAAAGCCTCTTCCCAGTGGCCAGGGAAAGGAAAGCAGCCGTCTAATGGGGAACTCCACGGGTCCGACAGAGTTTGGGGGAGCCAATCGAAAGGAAGTGGGAGACCAAAGAGGGAGGAGGAGTTCTGGGGTGTGATCAGCTGTCCTCTGTCAGGGGTGATGCCAGCCCAGTCACAGTTTGGGGAGTCACAGACCAGAGGACCTTCCTGAGGGAAGCGGCCGATGGCGCTGGGGTCCACAGCTGTCCTTGGGGTCTCCAAGCAGAGGCCCTAGAGCTTCACCCAAATCATTCAAATAAGCAAATACCAGCAAAGGCTCAGCTGCTAAGGAAGAAGAAAGGGGAAGGATTTCCCGAGACTCTCCGTGAGCCTCCGTTGGAGGGCGGACTCCCGGGGTTGACCTGCTTGCCTTCTGGAGAAGGTGTAGCAGAACTGGGCTGGAAGGAACCATGTCCTCTCCCTGCTGGAGGGTCCAGAGGCCCCTCCCTTTAAGCCTTGTAAACCCCTGATTTGGGCCACATGGGAGGGAGAGGGCGGCTCTCAGGGGAACCTCCCGCTCGGAGCCAGCGGGCACTTAGGAGACTAATTCCAGATGTACAAGAGGCACGGTCACGGTCGAACTCGGAGTTCACGGAAGGCTTTCTTCCACCAAAGTATGTACCAGCCCCGACCCTTCAAACTGTTAGCACTGAGTGTATTTTTGACATATTCCAAGGTGTCATGGAAGCCACCCAAAATGAAGAGGACACGACTATCCTGCCTAAGAACCATTAGGAGGAGTGCTGTTCCGCGGGACTGCCAGGATCCGCAGATCTAGGCCAGCGGGGAACAAGCAAGGACAGGTTTGCATCACAATGAGGCCTTCATGCCCTGTTTCTCGAAATGACATCATCAGTCCACCGCGGGCTCCACTTACCACGACACACTCAATACTGAGCCAGCCTGGACCCTGACTTCAAGTCCCGCAGCCGCCCCACTCGGTCCCCGTGGGAGCTGCTGGAGGCCGGGGCCGCTGAGGACAGACTCAGATGCCCACCACACTCTCCCAGAACCCGTCCGGGGCCCAGACACAAAGAGGCCCACCTGCTGGGTTGGCATCCGAGGGCGGCCACCTTCCCTCCCTGCCCAAGGATCTCAGGGGATGGGGGAATGAGATGATGACGGAAAGGAGGGCTGGCTGCTCAGCGGAGACCTCCAGCAGGGACTGGGCCCCAAACACCGAGCCCTCACTCACCCCACGTCCACCCATCGAGAACCTCCTCCTGTTCTCGACTTTTTTGACGATGCTGGTCTCTGCCGTTCTCACGCAGTTAACGTCACTCTGTACACCGGAATGAGCTCACCACTCCGCCCGAGACCCGATCGTGGAAACACAGTCCTGAGAGTGTCGGGGTCATTCCCCTCCTAATGGGCCTGGAGGCCCCAACCATGGTCGCAGGGCAGTCACACTCATATCGGAGCTCGGAGCCCCTTGTGGTGGACCCGCCCGAGGGACCGGCCGAGATCACTCAAAAGCATTACCAGGTGAAGGCCAACAGGGGTTCGAAGGGTGGAGAGCGGCCACGGTCAGCACTGGCCCATGCGGCAGACCGGGAAGGCAAAGGGACACATCAAGCCTCCACAGACAGCTGGAAAGTCTGCCCAGCAACCCTGCACGGGGACAGGTGAGGGCACCCTGGAGAGCCCCTATGTTCGCCCTCCAGCTGAGCTGGCCCCCATGCCGCTGAGCTGTGCACCGCTTGACCGTGGTGTATCTGGGGCTCTGGCCCGGCTGGACGGGTGGGAACCAAGTTCACCCCGCGACTGGAAGTGAAAGGCCTTCCGGGGTCAGCACGAGGCAGCCCTTTGCTCCCAAGAAATGCCACTGTCGCCCAAGGGGGCGAGGAGGGCATGGCTGGCTCTCACTACTGTTTTAATGCCAGTTAAGGCATGTTCAAAACTCAGCACAGGCCACACGCAGCAGGAAGGTTGGCTGCTATGTCCGGAGGCTTTCCTTCATGGAACCTTGTTTGACAGTCCCCCTGGCTCCAGGTGGAGGGCTGGCCCCTGTCGGAAAGACCCCCGAGACTCAGTCTTTCCTTCCCAGGGTCATGAATCAGTGGAGAAGACAGTGGTAGCTCCAGGCACAATATGAGCAGCAGCAACACTGGTCTCCCTAACAGGACAGCAGTGTGGCCCACGCCCCTACTGCGTACCAGGCCCCGGGCCAACAGATGAGCCGCGCCCCTACTGCGCGCCAGGCCCCGGGCAAACGGATTCTCTCAGCTTAGCCTGTGCTCCCAGGGAATCTCCAGGACGCGCTGAGTCAGTATTGTTGCCCCCATTCGGTCAGGGAGGACGCGGAGGCTCAGGGCAGCACACAATTGTTCAGGGCCCCACAGGGGATCCCAGACGTGTGCTGGGACCCAGGGCCCCCAGGGAGGTGCTCCCCACCCTGTTCCAGAGGTCAGGGGGTTCAGGGAAGCCGGCCCTGTGTAGGTGATCTTAATGGATCTTAAAAAAGAGGTGATCCAGGGAGGAGAGAGGAAGGGACACCCTTCTCAATGAAAGGAAGTGTAAACTCATGGGCGTGACAGCGAGATCTGGTGTCTCCTTGGGGTTGTGGATGGGGAGGGGCAGGGCAGATGGAAGATGCCAGGTGTGGCATCTGGGAGGACAGGAAAGGTCCCCACAGAGGCCATCAGGGGAAGTGACAGCAGCGGAGTGGCCCGCAGGGAAGCTGCAGGGGCCATGAGCAGGGGAAAGATGAGAGGGGCCAGGACCCCTGGTACGAGGCTGCTACATGGGCCACGAGAGAGGAAGCCCGAGGGCCAGGCTCCAGCCAGCTTCCCTTGGAGGCCGTCGCAGTCCAGGAGGCAGGGAAGAGGGAGGCCCGCTGAGGGCCTGGGGAAGCAGCACAACTCCACTCCACACCGTATAACCACGGCTCCCAGCACCGTGTTTGTAAACCAGACACAACCTCTCCTACAACCCCTTCTGAGAAAGCAGGAGAACACTGATTGCCGGCACTCACCGTGCGTCACCTGAATGCTTGCTTCTCCTTTCCCCAGTCTCACGGCAAAAGTAATAGTGTAGAATCAAAAAAAAAAAAAAAAATACTGTTCAGGACGCCTGGGTGGCTCAGTTGGTTAAGCGGCTGCCTTCGGCTCAGGTCATGATCCCAGCGTCCTGGGATCGAGTCCCACATCAGGCTCCTTGCTCGGCAGGGAGCCTGCTTCTCCCTCTGCCTCTGCCTGCCTCTCTGTCTGCCTGTGCTCGCTCTCGCTTCTCTATGACAAATAAATTTTTTTAAAAATCTAAAAAAAAAAAAATACTGTTCTGAGCAAGAAAATGCCTAGAATTCTCCCCCCACCCCTGTTTTGTATCCCCTCTCCAAACCGGCGCAGCCCTGTGCGGTTTTCACAGCGCAAGCCTGGTGGGCCAGCTCTGAGCAGGAGAGGCTGGTTCCGACCACGCTGGCATCCAGCTCCGGCCACACAGAGGGGCCACGGGCAGGAACGAGCGCTCCGCGTGTGAACGTGCCTATGTACTCCGTCGTGATCATCATTGCCGCGTCGGAATTTCCCCACCACGAAGGCGCCACATTAATTAGCTGGCACAGATCCTTGCAAATGTAGGTCATTTCTTTCTTTATTTAAAAAAAATTGCTTTATTATAAACGATACTTCTTCTCTAAGCTGAGAGGAGACCCCGCGTGCCTACGGGAAGACTGGGAGAGGCCTGACTGCGTCAACGGAAGCAACGTTATAAATACGCTGCGAGTGAAGTTGAAAGATGAACCACTGACCTGGCGCAAATGCTTGTAAGGTACATAGGGGGCCGTGAGCTGCCCTCCTCCTTTGCACAGAAGGAGCTGGAAAACATCAGCAATAAAAAACATTTGGGGACGCCTGGGTGGCTCGGTCAGTGAAGCGTCCGCCTTCAGGACAAGTTGGGATCGAGCCCCGCGCTGGGCTCCCCCCTCAGTGGGTCGTGGGCTAGAGACACCCTCTCTCCTCCCTCGGCCCTTCCCGCTTGTGCCTTCCCTCTCTCTTTCTTTCTCTCTCTCTCAAATAAATAAATAACCTTTAAAAACACACACACAAGATGTTGCTTCTCTTTTTCGATTGGAAAATATAAACAGAATTAGGGCCATCTTGTTTTGTTTGCTCGCTGACGGTGGGGGACAAACCTTGGTCTAACCATCCAGAGGGCAGCTCGGCAAACTAAGAAACGTGAGTGTGCGTGCACTTCCGCCTAGAAATCTTACTTCCGAGAACCAGGGCTACAGAATAACAGCACGAGTACCCACGAGGACAGCCGGCACACTGCTCACAACCGCACGATGCTGGGAGACCGCGACGCGCCCCCCACCCCGTGCAGGGAGCCGGTAACAGGGAAGACCGTGGGCGCACGGGGGACCACAGGGCGAGGATTCAGAACGGGGTGCATCGCCGTGTTCCGATCTGGGTGGGACTCTGCCTTTCCCACCGCAGCGTTGGAAATATTTACAACTGGTCTTAATTTTGTAGTTACCAAAGCCGTAAAAAGAAGCAAGTCCGCGTGGGTGTAAAGCAGATCGCGATGGCTCTGGCCGCGCACGGCTCTTCTCCCTCCGTGCCACAGCTGGGGGCAGACCTTTCCTCGAACTCTTGGTGCCTGTGGCAAACAGCTTCCCCAGGGGGTCAGAGCACCTTGTGGGGTGTCCCTTCATTATTCGGGTATGAAACGGGCTGATCCCTGAGAGGCAGCCGCAGAGCCGGCAGAGTGTGGGGCGTCCTGCCTGCAGCACTGATTTTACCCCCACCCCTGGGGCTCCAACCTCCCTTTATAAGACCCCCTCGGGACCATGTATACAGTTGGCTCTAACACCCTGTACTTGTTGCACACGTTCATGTTGTGCCCTCCGCCCCACCCCTGGTTGGGAAGAACAATTGTCATAGGGAGCAACTGGGTCTTTCTCAGAGCTGTCACTGAGAGCACCGGGTAGACGGAAGAGCGAGCAGGCGGAAGGATGCTCTGGGGACAGGACGGGTCAGCGGCAGGTGCAGGGAGCCCACACCGAGTGCCCGGCCCAGCCACTCCGGACACGCGTCTGCTTCTGCCGCTGGGTACGTCCTGGGCTTCTCCGCAGTGCCCTGATCTTCCTTCCAAAGCCCCGCCTCTGGCTGGAGGCCACCCACCCTGCAGAGCCCACGAGGGCCCTGTCCTCCTCCTCCAGTGGCTTTGCCCCTCCAGGAGCTCCTTCCCCTCTTCCCCCTTCCCTGTGAGGTTCAGGCAGGATCTCACGCGCGGAGGCCCCAGGCTCCCCGTGACCTCCTGGGGACTGCGTGAGCTCTGAATTCCCACAACCCTCTGGGGCCTCCTGCTCTGCCCAGGCTCCTCATCCTGCCCCCAGCCCCCAGCCCAGAGGCAGAGGCAGGCGTGTCTTTCATTTTCGTCCTGATTCTGGGAACTTTTGTGGGCCGCATTCCCGGCGGCCACGCCGGCGTCAGGAGTACAGGTCAAGGACACCACGGAGCGCCTGGGCTGATGTGGTGCAGGGAGGGGGAGAGCCAGCTCCTCAGATGGTACCCAGGGGCTGTCCAGGATGAAGGAGCCCGAGTTCAGACAGGACCACATGACCTGGGGGGAAGAAGAGCGAACGGCGGAAATAACGTGAACCTGAGCCACGGGCAGAGGAAAAATCTGAGAATCGGCCACGCAGAGCGCAGAATCTAGCCCCTTCACGCTGCTGTGGTCCAGCCCCCGGCTCTCTTGGCAAACGCTACTGCAGCAGTGTCCTCGTGGCTCTCCCTCCTACAGCCCTGCCACCCAACCGCGGGATGATGCTGTCAAAACACCAGCACGGGAGGAGGCCACGTCCCTCCTCCGCTCTGCTGCCGGGGGGCTAGCATCCAGGACAGTGACACTGGGTCACTCGCATGGTCCACGCAGGGGCCTACCCCCCCACCTCACTCCCACGGCAGGCCCCCTCCCTCCCCTCCCCCTCCTCCCTCCAGCTACACCAGCCCCCTGTGTGAGGGGCCTTGGCCTGCAGGTTCTTCACCATTTGCTAGAAGGTTCTTTCCTTCTGGGCTCCTGTGTGCACTGCCTGGTGGGCTCTTTCATACGTCAGCTCCCCGCACGCCACATTTGGGATCTCCTTCCCTGGTGACTTTTCTCCTTGGCACCCGTTATGAGCCGACACCCTAAACGCTACATTCACGTGTCCCATCTTGTCTGTCTCCCCCTGAAACGCCAGCTCCCCAGCCCCAGACTTGGGTGTGTTCTCTCCTGAGGCCCGGACACACAGTAAGGACCGTGCGGCCAAGGGCCAGAACCCCCGGCCCGCGCGGGAATGAGGCAAAGGCAGGTGCCCCGCTCTGGGGCGGCCGCCGAAGTCTCACCAACGGGATCTGCAGCCGCCCCCCGTCCATCACGCACTCATGGGAGTGATGACTCTTCCAAGTAAGGAGGCCGGTCCCCGGTGATCCCAGCCCCATGCGCTCCCCACTGGGGTGTGCAGCTCTACAGAGCAGCATGAGGACGCCAGTCCTGCCAGGGCGCCAGAAGGAGACGACTGGAGCGGGCCTGATCAGATGCCGATGAGACACGGGGAATAGGTAAGTCCTGGGCTAACGAGCCATCTGCTGGGTGGTGAGACTTCCACAGCAGCCCTACCCATCCGTCACTGGCTTAGGCCCAAACATCAGAACATTCGACAACATTAAACCCTAATCACTGCGCTTGCTCCAATTTTCTGGTGACACGTTATCACAGCTGTGAGTCAAGTGGCCGGCTATAACCACCCCAACGGAGGCTACCCCCACCTCGAAGGTCCCCATGTCACTTCTAAAGCAAGTCTCTTGGTGCCCAGGCTCTGACATGGTCCCTTCCCTGGGCTGGAGGGGAGGGCAAAGCCATCGTCGTTCTTTGAGAGCTGACTCCCGCTCCCAGAGCAGGCCGTAGACATGAGATGACACGCACTGGACTGTCCAAAGGCCGAGGAAGAACTCGCCCCGTAAAGATGAGGAGGCCCGTCTTCCCCAGGGCTCCAGGCTGGCCAGTGCTCCGGGTGGCCTGGAGGACTCTGGAGAGCCTGGGCACCGGGGAAGGCCGGACAGCCAGGGAAGGGAACGGGAATGACGACGGTTGGCGGTGGTCAGCCTGGCGGTGGTCAGCCTGGCTCGGGAGAGCCTGGAGGAAGGGAGGAGCCTGTGCGCACCAGGCACTCTCTCAATACGCAAAACCCAGACATTCAACAGATGGCAGGCAGTGGCTTGGAATTCACAGAGAATGGAACAATCAGCGCATTCTCTGGCTGCATGGACGCTCGCTTCCAAAAGCAACAGGCACTTGGAGCCACTCAGCACTTACCAGCCCTCCCCCCATCTGGTTCCCACTGGGAGATCCCAGAATCGGGAGCAGCCTGCACAGTGATCTACAGGTCACCGACGGCCTGAAATCCCTTCTTTTCCCTCCTGCTTTTCCCATACTCCCTGCAGCAATTAAGGAGGTTGGGGGAGGGTGGGCAGAGCAGCGCTGAACCCAGCGAGAGCTGATGGCTGGGTAATCCTCTCTCCTGCTCCATTAAGGACAGAAATAAAATTGCCATTTCAGCTCTGGGTGCAGCTGGAAAGAGGTTGTCATTCCCAGAATGTACAGAAAACTTAAGGGAAGGATGCACAGGAATGAGAAGCAACTTTTCCCATTTCCTAGTCAGATTAAAGGAGGATGGCAATCACGGCAGGGAGAGGCTGAGCCTCGGGGAGTTGCCTAATGCCCAGCGGTCCTGGATTTGGTTAATGACCCGCCTTAGCTCAGGCGCCCCAAACGCCACCCCCCCCTGCTTGATTAGCCCCCTGGGGCAAAGGAGTCACGCTGAGCAACTGTCCTTGTGGGAAGGTGACCAGCCCTGCAGCCAGACGGGGTCGCTCTGGGGATTTCTGGGCGGTTGGTGGGGAGGGGCGCTGACCAACTCTGTAGCCGGAGGGGTCCGTCGCTGCGGGCACCTGCCCAGAGGTCACTTGCGGATAGGCTTGACGCTTGGCCCCGTCCCCCAGCGCCGGAGCCAAACGGAAGAAGAGGGGGTGTGCCCTAGTGTGGGAAGGGAGGAAGGGGGAAGAGGGAAGGAAAGGAGAAGGGAGGGAAGAGGAGGGACAGGGAGGAAGAGGGAGGCGGGGGAGGGAGGGAGGGGGCGGGAGGGAAACCGGGGAGGAGGCGGAGGCGGAGGGAGGCGGGCGGGGGCCGCGCCGGGGGCGGAGCCGGCGGCCGCGCGCGCCAGAGGCGGCGGCGGGGCGCACCGGAGCGGCTTCGGGGCGCTGGTTGGCTGGTCTCCGCCGTCCCCGCGCCGCCGCCCCCTCCCGCCTCCCACGGCCCGCCCTCCCCGCGGCGGCTGGCGTCGGGAAAGTACAGTGAAAGTCCGAGCGCAGCCGCCGGGAGATGGGGTCCGGCTCCTCCAGCTACCGGCCCAAGGCCATCTACTTGGACATCGATGGGCGCATCCAGAAGGTAGCTCCTCCCCAGCCTCCGCACCGCGGCCGCCGGGCACCCCGCGTCCCCCCAGCCTGGCGCCCACGCCCTCCCCCCGAGCCCCCAGCCGCGCCGCGCTGGACCCCCGCCGTGCGATCCCGCTGGGCGGCCCCTCCCGGTGACGGCGGTGAGGAGGTGGTCGCCGGGGCAGGGCGGGGGGACCTGGCGGCGGCGGGCGGCCGGGGTGGGGGCCGTCGTCTCCGCGTCCGCGCGTCCTGGGTCGGGGCTGCAGCCTCTGACAACTTCGGCTGGGGGCGGGGGGCTCTGCGGAGCTGCTGTCCCCACGTGCCCCTCCCCCTCGTGGAAAGGGGCGACCCACAAGGGGGTATTTTTTCCACTTCATGGGCAGAGCTCTCTCTGTAACAAATCTCATCAGGCCGAGTTTGTGTGTCCAGAGGCTGGTGCATGAAGCCTTTCATTTCCTTCTGACCGACCCCACAGCGGGGCCCCGGGCTGCCCTGCGGGTCGGGGTCCCCCCCGCGGACACGGTGACCGAGGCACGGAGGGGGCCCGAGTCCGCCGTGCCGCCCCCACCCCTAGGCAGTGGCAGTACTTCCTGGCCAGCGGGGAGCAGGTGCGGGGGGGGGGGGGGCGGGGCTTGGGGAGCAGGGGCTGTGCCCCGCAGCACCCCTACCTCCACCGCCCGTGTACCCCCCTGGGCAGATGGTCAGCTCTGACGGCGGAGGGGGGCCCTCAAGGCTGCTCTGCCTCCTGGGTCCTGTCACAGACAGACTGAGGGACAGGCTGGCCCAGCCCTGGGCCCCTCTGCCCCTCTCTGGAGGCATGAAGCCCTCCAGATGTCCACTGTCCCTAACCAACTTGACTCTCATAGCGGGGGCCTCCCGCGCAGACCCCCTTTGTTCCCGGCCCCTCCCTTTCTGAGCCCCTGGCCTGAGTCCAGAGCGTCCTGGACCCAGGCTTCTGATTGGCAGAGAGGAACAATAAGAGAGCGGCTTGGAGGGGGGCATTTCGCGCCTCCTGTACCCCTCCCAGGAGAAAAGCCATGGTGCGGCATCTCTCCCCGCTCCCAAACTTCAGCTGGACATTTCAGGGAAGCTCCCACCTCTCCCCTTGCTCTTCTCAAGGACCCCCCACCCCTTGCCCGGAAGCCAGGGAGGGATCCCCCAGCCAGTCACGGAGGAGGCTTGGGGGGGGGGAGGCTCCAGAGATCTCTGGGGTGCCTCTGCCGGCTGATAGCCTTGCCAGAAGCCACCCTCACTCTCCCCATCCCCAGCTGCATCCCAGGAAGTGAGAATCCCCTTCCCCCACCATCACCCGGGTTAATAGAATCAGAGAGCGGGGAGCTGGAAACCTCTGAGAGGCCAGGCTGTCAAGCCTCTCCCTTCATCAGGGCTGGGTAGTTGGTCAGTGGCAGATGGAGGACCGGACCCCAGTCCCCGGACTTCCAGGACTCGGCACCTGTGACCGAACCAGAATTCAACATCCCCTCAAAGGCAGGAATGACCCTCGGTGCCATCCGTCCCGCGCAGTGTACACACGCGTGTACAAATGTGCCCACATGTGTGCACATGCGTGTTCACACACAACGCGTGCCTGAAATCGTGTGTGCACACGTACACGCACAGATACACACACGTGCACGAGCCACCCACACACAGGCACAGACCCGCCCCATGCCAGCACACACACGTGTGCAAAGGTGCACACACCCTCCTACCACACCAGAAGAGAATCTCCAAGATTGGCCTTTGTCCACCTTTTGAAAGAGGTGAGATGAGATGCCGCCACTGGGTCAGAAGTGACAGCTGCTTCCTGAGAACTTCCCCAAGGTCCTCCCCCCGCCCCCCAGAAGCTGGATTGGAAGTGGGTAAGGAGCGGAAGAGAGGCACCGCTGGTACAGGAGGAGAGCGCCGAGTCTGGCGAGCTCTGCCCTGACAGGCAGGCTGGGTTGTAGAAGGCGACACCCCGAGGTTGGTGTGACCTCCAGAAGAACAGCCCCGGATGCACACCTGCATTCAGGGGGGAGGCCGTGGCCTCGGGAGGGGCCGCATCTGCCGCCCAGTGCTGGCGTCCCCACTCTCTGTGCTCTCGAGCAAGTCCCCGGGCAGCTCTGGGCTGGCCCCGTCATCTGTAAAGGGGGACGGCGGTCGCTGCTTTATAGACTGTTCTGAGAAGGACACGAGACCGTATGACCAGAGTGTGTGGGGCACTGTGGGGACGGGGTGGGCATCATGCACAAGTCCCTCTCTCTGTCTGAGAGTGGCCTTTGCTGATAGAGACGGCAGGGTGGGGGGTGCAGGTAGGCTGTGGTCTTGAAGCCTCGCCCACGGCCACAACACCTGTTAGTGGCTCTTGACCTTGCTCTGTGCCCTCCTTCTTTGCTGTTGACACTGGTGGAGCCTCAGAGCTGGATTTTTCGCCCTGACTGGGAGCCAAGGCATCTGGGGTTTCCAGGCACGAGCTGGGAAAGGACAACGGTACATGGTGGGGACCACAGATGTCTCCACTGAGAACATTCGCAGCATCGTTTTCTGTCGCCTGTCGCCACGCTTTCTTTCCTTAAGGTCCTGGGCACTGGATTTGGTCCTGCTCTGTCTCCCTTTTATCCTTCCGAGTGCTTCTCCCAGGAAGGTCATAGACACAGACCCCTGTGGCTTCCGAGGGGCGGGCAGGCGCCCTGGGGCGGGGGAGGGGCTGAGCCCCTGCTTTGTCTCCCCTGCGCTCTGCCCCTCCAGTGACCCTGCTCTTGGGTACCCCACGCTCCCCCCGTGAGGGCACAGGTGTGGGGGACAGTGACTGCTGCGGGTGTCATGCGCTCTAGCCAAGCTTGGGGGAACAGTCCCGCGTCATCCAAAGGGAGGCCGCCAGCCCGGTCTGAGGACGTGCTTGGGGTGATGACATGGGAGGCGTCCGGGGCCTTGGAGAAGCCACTGCAGCCGCCGGATAGTGAGTTCGGTGCTTTCAGACGTGAAGAAGACTCGAGACAACTCGCCAGCCAGCCCAGGCTGACGCAGTGCGGGACGGGCAGTGGGGTTTGGGGGATCGATCTCCCGCCTGCGGGCTTCCCTTCAGCGGCTTACAGAGGGGGCCGGAGGGCAGAGGAGGCTTACCGTCCAAGTCTGCGCCCCCGGGTCCCCACAAAGCAGCAGAGAGCTGTGCGGCTGCCCCCGTGGCCTGGGCGAGGTCCCCAGTCTCTGTGTAAGGTGGGGATGCCCTCAGTGCTTCCTGTCATAGAATCGGCTGGACAAGACCGTCACTGAGCCCGCTCTCCAGACGAGCTGTCGAACAGCCACCATGTGCGGGGGGCTGGGTCCCGTGTGAATGCGACACCCACGACTCTGTTCCACAGAGCGACAGGCTCACAGATAGTAAACCACAGCCGTGGCAGGGCGTCCGGTGACGGACAGAAGGACACGGCAGGCCCCGCTGGTGGGGCAGGGCCGTGATGCCAGAAGTGGGGGGCTTGAGGAATAGGCTCCCTTCCTTGGTGAAGACTGACTTGGGGGGGGGCCGGGGTGGGGGGAGGGCAGCCTCGGGGTGACCCAGGTTGGGAACTGCTACGTGGCCAAGGGGACAGCCTCACTCACCCCCATACACCTGTCCCCTTCATGCTTCCTCCCCCGCTCCTGTTGGAGGAGGGAATGGGAGCCAGGGGCCCCAAAGCTGGATAGCCGGGGACCCCCGCTCCAGAAGGCTCTTCTCTAGAAGCTGCTGCTTCTCCTCTTTGCCCAGAAGGTTTGCTTTTTTCTGTCCTCCGATGGCCCTGGCCTCAGTACCTGTCCTTTCTCCTGCTCACCCACGGTACCTCCAGAAAGAGGATGCACTCAGCTGGGATGTCCTGGGGAGGCCAGGGCCATGCCCTTGGCCTTGGAGAGGTGGAGGGGCCCTGCCTGCTAGCACGTCCAGGTGTGAGTTTGAAGCCTTACCAGTGAAGAAGAGGGAGGGGTTTCATGTGACCTTGGGCCTGGCTTTGGGCTGGGGCCGTGGAGAAGCCGCATCTGGGTGAGGACAGTCTCCCAGGGAGCCGGTGTCCACGCCGCCTGGGCCCGCTGGGCCGGGATTCCAGGTGGTAGGCCCCGGTTCCTCCCCAGGCTCCTACAGGGCTCAGACCACGGTTTTCCTCTGTGGCCGGGCCCTCCCCTGCCCCCACCCTTGGAGCTCAGGCCTCTGCAGCCCAGCCAGCCGCCTCCCTCCCTCCCACCTGCCTCCCTCTGTCCCCTCTGGCTCCAGCCCTGAGCCCTCCCAGGGACTTCAGGCTCCTCTGCCTTAATTGCTTGCCTTGGCGCAGACATGAGCTGCCCACTCTTCTTCGGGTCAGTCCTGTTTTCTGTTTTTGAAAGAAGGGGTACAGCTGCCCCTGTCTTGTTCCTTGGTGGTCGGCACGGCAGGACCTTGAGTCCCCCCCGAATCATGGGCACCTTTCCCCTTCCTGGAAAATATGTCTGTCCTGCCACCTGGCAAAGCCCAGTGACAATTTCCTTTCACTTTAAGATGTGTGCACCTGCTCCGTCCACGCTCCGAGCCAGCAGAGCTCTCCAGCCAGGGTGGGGGGGTGGTTTCCCTGGGCTTGCACAGGGCTGATCTGCTGACCAGGCAGACTCATGGTGAGTGCTCTGGGCTCAGGTGCTTCTGTTAACCCCGAGTCCCTGCCGGGTAACGGGGACTCCCCTCGGCCATCCCCAGCTGTTCCAGCACCTTCTGTGTATCTTCCTTTAAATGTTGATAGCCTGAGATATTCACGTGGGGACTAAAATGGTGACAGAGGCTAATGGCAAGGCAGGGAAGTTTGGAGAGGGGGGTCATCCGACACCGTCTTGGTTTCCAGCGTAAAACCAGAGGTGGTCTGTCGGGAGACCCAGAAGGCATTCTGCCTCCAGGCCTGCTCCCCTGCCCCTGAGCTCACGATGGCTCACAATGGCTCACGATGGCTCATGACGACCCATCCGTCTGTCTCCTGCTGGGTCAGAGCTGGGAGGCGAGGCTCAATAGGAACTCCACGTGTTCAGCCTCTTACTCAACAAGCAGGTCAGCCCCACGGCCTGCGGTGCCCACAGGTGTTGTACAAACAGAAACCCTTGGAAACGCAGCCTCTCCGAACTCTACCCAGCCCCGGGCGCTGAGAAGTCAGGGGGTGCTGGCCTCCCTCCTTCCCATGTGCCGTGGCCTGGAAGCTCGTTCCCAACATTTGGAGGCCCCAGCAGGGGCGTGGCTGAACCCCACTGATGTCATCAGGATTGACAGATGATGACGCGGAGGTCTCGCAGACTGCATGTAGCTCCTCTGTCTTGGAGGGGTGGCCACCGGGGTGGGGAGGGACAGACAGCCCCGCAGGTCCAGCTCTGTCCCTTGACAGCTTGGAGGCCCAAGGGAAGTCATTTTGTCCTCGGTAAAGTGGGGATGGCAGTGACGCCCCCATCGGGTGACCACAGACGGCGCTGAGTAATGTGTAAAGTGCCCAGGGTGAGCGGGCGACGTGGGGGGCTGGGTCAGCACGTTTTGCATGTAGGCCTTGCTCCCTGCCTCCCCTGGGACCCTGTGGTGGGAGCTGAGGCAGCCCGTCCTGTCCCTGGTTCCCAACCTGCAAGCCCACTGCCAGCCGGAACTAAGGCCCCAGGCCCCCAGGTCCCACTGTCCGGGACCCTTCGTCTCCAACTTGGCAGAGGCTGCTGGAAACAGAACCCCGGGAGTCCTGAACTGGGAGGACCAGCTGTCCCCCAGGGCTGCTGGGGGTACGGGCTGCCTGGCCTCAGACACGGGCAGAGTGCAGCTGTGGTCGTCAGGGAAGAGAAGCAAGAGAAGGCGAAGGGCGTAGTGTCCCCGTCACACCGCTGATGGGAGCCGACAGCGGATGAAAGAGGAAACGCCCTCGGCAGAGCGTGACGGCAGAGCCAGCCACCTCCCGGGAGCCCAGGACACGACCCCGCGGTCAGACAGCGGGACTGGGCGCACAGGGTGCCTTGGCCCCGGAGGCTGGCCCCGTATCCCTGTCCCAGCTCTGCTGCCCCCGAGGCCCCTCCCACAGCAGAAGCCACAAGGCTGAGCCATCCACACCCAGTCCCCTGCTTCCAGGTCACGGATGGCCCAGTGGGGGTGCCCCTGGGAACTGGAGGGGGTCTTGCCCTCGAAGGGATAAGAGGGCACCCGGAGGACACAAAGGGACCCCCAGGCAGGCACCTGGGCAAGACACCAGCAGGACACCAGCAGCTCACCAGCAGGTCCAGCCCCAGGGAGGGACGCCCCCCTGCATCTTGGCTTCCTGCTCAGCCGCACGGGCGATGAGATGGGAGCTGGCCACTGAGCTGTCACGACCTGGCCCGGCATTGCCCCTGTCCCTGGAAGCACGTGCCCCAGCCTGGGGAGACGGCCTGACGCGCGCCGCCCGGCTTCGGACGGGTGAGATGGATCCACCGGCCCTCGCTCAGCTCGCGGGGCTGTCTCCTCCCCGTTTGGATGCTGAGTGTCTGCATTTCCAGGTTCTGACTCAGGAAAACATCCCCTTTGGTGCACGAAGACCCAGCCGCAGGAGCGTGCAAAGCACATGCATGTCTCCCTGGCGTGTGTGGTGCACGGGCCGGCCGTGGGTCCGGTATGAGCGGCACTCAGCTCTCGGCTCGTTCACTACAACAGTCTCCCCCGTCGCCTCGACCGCCTCCAGCCCAGTCCACGCGTCCCCCACCTCCACCACGGCTCACGTCTGCTCCCCGGATCCCTGAGCCGAACCGCGCTGGGAGCCCCGGCCCAACAGGCACTCACAGCCCCACTGAAGAGCGGCCGGAGATTACTATAGAGCCCGAACGTCTGTGCCCGTTGGATTTAGACGATGCCCGTGTGACTGTTTTTTTTAATCATAACAAAATACACGTAAACGTTGTCGCCTTAACCGTTTCCGGGTTCCGTGGCGCTGAGCGACCTCCTCGTGCAGCCACCCACCGTGCGTCCTGAGTCCGTCTTCTCGGAGTGAAACTCTGTCCCCAGTCACCGCGAGCTCCCCTGGCCCCTCCCCAGCGGCGGGTGCCCACCAGCTCCTCTCTGTCCCTGTGGGTCCCTCCCGTGAGTGGGTCCCACGGCGTTTGTCCTGCGGCTGGCTTATTTCACTGGGCGGGGTGTCCTCAAGCTTCGTCCACGTCGTGGCATGGGTGGCCTCCTTTTTGAGCCTGAATCCTGCTCCGTCATGTGTCTTCTCCACGGTCTGTTTATCCGTCCACCCTCCACGAACCCCCTCATCGTCCGGAAATCTCAGTCGTTCCCCATCGTGTTTCCTCGGCTGGCAAAGCCTGGGTCTAGGCATCGGGTACATTCCTGTGTTTTCTGAACAGCCCTCCTCTCCCTCAAGCCCTCCGCGGTTTCCTGGTCGCGGCTGCGTGAATCCGAGGACTCGGGTGTGGTGTGGTCTGGGAAGTGGGACACGTCCGGGCGGGACAGCGAACTGCTCAGGGAAGGCGGCTGCCCACAGCTGCAGGGACCTCGCGGGCGCGAAGCCGCAGCGGGACATCACGGTCAAGAGCGCGGATTCTGGGGCAAGCGCGTCTGCTTTTGAAGCTGGTCTCGTGCAGGCAAGTTCCTTACGCACCTCAGTGACTGCCTGTGACGTGGGGTGATGGGAGCGCCTCCCCAATGCGGTCATCTCGCGACATGCGTAAATGTGCCAATGTGGAAACAGGGCCGGTACGTGGTGAGAGCTGCATAAAGTCCTTGGTATCTTTATCTTTTTGTTCATAATTATTTATTTGCGTCGTGGCTACAAGGCAGTCAGAGCTCTGTGTCTTGTTGGGAGAGCCTGACGGAGACCCCCAGCTTGGCGCTCCGGGTGGGCAAGTGGCCCCGGGGCGGCCAGCCGTCGGTCCGGCACCGGCCCCGTGTCGAGGCACTCTCTGGGACACGCAGGGCCAGCCCAGCCCCCGGTGCTCCCCGCTCTGTGATACCACACTCCCCCCGGGGTAGCCCCGGGTCCTCCCTCCTTCCCACGGATGCCATTCGTTTCTCCTCCGTTCCAGAGCTGGAGCCCTGGGGACCGCAGGGAGGAGGGCCGGCGGTGGGGCGTGGGCGAACCGGGACCACCAGCCCCTCCTGTGCACCCGCACTCGGTGCACGAGGGCCCGGCTGCAGACTCATTTGTTTTGCTAGAGAGGGTGGTTGTGATGCCCATAGCTCCTAGCGGTGATTTTGCTGTTGGAGGGAGATGTACAGTGGAGTGTGTGGCGAGCCGCTGTCCGTGGCGGCTCTGGGGGGCTCGTTGCCACACTTGCCACTGGAATTCTGACCGCACCCCCCGCAAAGGCCCTTGGCCCCCGGGGTGCAGCCTGGGGGAGCTGCTCAGCCCTGGGGGAGACGGAGGGCTGAGTGCTTTGGGGAAACAAAGTCAGAGGCCTCCCGTGGAATGGCAGGAGTTGGCACAGACTCTCTCCGTTGAGCCCCATGGAGGCCGCCCTGCACCAGCAAAGGGAGGGGCCGGGCTGCGTCGTGAGGGCTGGTTGCACACGGGCTGATATGTTTTGCAAGCGGTTCCTGGAGCCCGGTGATCCAGCCTCTTTATCCTTATAGCTTCTGCCTTAGGGAATGCTTTTAAAAAACTTGTATAGCTTTGCAAATAACAGAGAAAGAGGCCCCACAGCTGACATTATCATCTAGAGAACTTCAATGATGTTGGATTTGCATTTGCAAGAGCAGGAGCCCGGGGCTTGCGTGGGGAAGGGCTGACCATGGACCCGCCGCGAGGTGTGGCCGCCGGCCAGGCTGGAGCAGCCGTTTCCGGGGCGCGTGGGGAGCAGCCCGCGGACCGATTTCGCTCAGAGCTGTGCTCTGTAAACGTCATGCAGGAAAAGTGGAGACGTGAGCTGTGGTTGAAGGGGCACACGTCCTCTGAGACCGCTCGCTGGGGCCTCCGAAGGCTGCCCCTTCCGGCCGGCCCAATCACAGAGCATCTGGAGCTCAGGGCAGACACCAGAGGGGCTGGGAAGCGCGACCCCAGCCCTGGCCAATGAGGCCTGGCCTGTTGGGACCCCCTAAGACTTCAGACTCCCTCGGGGCCGCCCAGATGCGCGGCCGTGTATCCGATCCCATTTTGTGGGTGTCATTTGGAAGGCTGTGTCCCAGATAGCGGAGGTGGGGGACGGCATCTGTGCCCCAGTGGCAAAGCCGGCCTGGAGGGGCCCAAGGAGCCGGGGTCCAGAGGGGATCCCAGAGCACAGCAGTGCTTGGGGAAGTGGAGGAGCCGCGAATTTCCCCCACAGGTATTTCTGGAAGCCGGGCTGGGTGGCGCTGGGCGGAGCAGGTGAGGAAATGGGTGCCAGCCTCGGGGAGCCGCGTAGAAACGGGCGGGTGGCGTCTGGACGTCGGCGGGGTGCACAGCCTTGCAGGAGGAGGCGCTGAGAATGACGGGTCCCTCCAGGGGTGGGGGACCCTGGGTCTCCTGGTGCTGCGCGGGCCTCCCAGAGCACTCCACTCCCCCTGCCCCCACCCCGGCCCCTGCCTCCCACCCGCCCGGGGCTGGGTCTCTGATTCGGCCTCAGCCTCTGCAGTGAGCTCTCAGCTCGTCCTCCCAAGGGACAGAGCAGGCGGCCGGAGAGGCCACTCTACAGCGGAGGAGGGTCCGGGCCCCAGAGGGGCCCCTCAAGGTGCCTCCTGCCCCCACCTGCCCCTCCTAAGGGGTCCAGGCTCGGCTTCTGGAGGAAAGAGCCAGGGCCTGGCGGCTTTCCGCCCACCACTGTGAGCCCCAGGCATCGAACTAAAGAGCGAGCCCGCACGCAGGTCTGGGCACGGCGTGGCTGGGGAGACATGACCCCAAGCTGAGGTTACATCCCAGTGACACATCACCGCCGAAGTCCAACGGCCTCGAGCAGAGCCCTGACCTTTGGAGGGACTGCGGCAGCCCCGCAGGAGGCCCGAGAGGCTTCAGCATGGCAGGTGGAGGCCAGCCCCTGAGGGACACGGTGCAGCGTGGGGAGGCCACAGGGAGGCCACAGCAGCCGCTGACTTGGCCTCCAGGCTCCCTCGCCCACACTCAGACACTTCTGTTCTGTTTTTCTAACGAAACTTCAGGTCAGTAGAAAGGAAAGGAATAAGAGGAGGCCCGGGAGGCAGAAGGACAGACTTCTCTGCTCCCTGCGGCCCTGAACTGCCCACTTTCTCCCATGTCTCTCGGATTTCCGTGTCCTCGGCCGCGGCTCGCCAGGTGGCTCTGTGAGGACCGCAGCCCCGCTGCCCACGCTGTCCCACGCTCTGCCACCGCCGTGTCTGTCCCCAGCCTGTGACTGCTGCAGGATGAGGTGTCCCCGTCCCGGCCCCAAAACTTCTGGGGCTATCGCAGTCCTTTCAAAGGGCATCTAAGGTTACTGTACTGGGATGTGTCATGAGAGAGAACTTTGGATAAAAGCATGGCCCTCCCTCTGCTCGCCTTGCTCATGCACTTGGCACAAAGTGGCCGTGGAAAGTGAGCAGTGCGGGGGGAGTGTGAATGGCCGCGGGTAACAGGAGGGAGTGGGGTTCGCTTCCCAGGCCTGCCGTGGGGAGGCGGGGAAGGACATGGGAGCGTCACAGCTCGTCCTGGGCGTGCTCGGCTCACGGTGTGGATCCGGGTTTCGTGCACGTGCAGACCCAGCGTGGGCCTCGAGATGGTTGGGTGGTGAACGATTTCCAAGATTACTTGAAGATGCTCGGATGAGGGGATAGTGCTGACGCGTGGTTGCCTCGGGAGAGAAGTCGCAGTCCCCCGTGTAATCCCTGGAAAGGAGGCTCGAGCGGGAAGATGCTCCAGCCTCCCCCCAAAGCCTGGATGGCTTCTCCTGGAAGGACCTCAAGGCCTCAGTTGCCTGGAATCCTCAGAGTCCGACCCTTAACCCAACCTCAGGGCCAGCACCTGCCCTTCAGCCAAGGCCTCTGCGGCCACCCGTTGGCCTGCCCCAAGGACCCACGGGAAGGACCAACTCCCACCCCAGCCCTGCCTCAGCTGCACACTGGGACTCCCCGGTGTCCTTCCTGCCAGGAAAGAGGATGGGAGCCGTGGTGCTCACTTTCCAAGGTGCCGGAGCTCGGGGTCTCCGCTGAGGAGGGTTTTCCTGCCTCCCAGGCTAGGTCTCCCCCAGGTTTGTCACCCGCTGTCACGCCCTTGGCCTTGCCCGTCACAGCGGAGGGTTACATACTGGGGTCTCCTGTGGGCGGTCCTCCCCAGCACCCCTCCTCTCCACCGCCCTCCCCCCGCGCATGAAGAAGCCTGGACCCCGGGACAGGCCTCACTGGCCCACACTCAGCCCCTGATAAAGGAGAGACCTTGGGGGGAGGGGCGCAGGTTAGGGGGGAGAGCCACATGGGGGCCCAGCGCAGGGGGAAATGCAAGGGTCATACATGGAGAGCCGCCTCCGATTTGAGCGGGAACTCAAGAAGTAGACCGAGCCGAAACCAGAGACCCCTCCGGAAATGTCCTCGCTGGAAGCAGTCCTCGGAAGGGAGTGCCACGTCTGCACACATCTTACCCTTTCTGCGGTCCCCTCCTTGCATTTTCAGTCCCCTGCGATCCATCCTCTGTAACCAGGGAGAGTGACCTCAGACGGCAGAAGCAGAAAAACAACGGAGCGATGCAGAAGAGCGACAGGATTGGCCATGACAAGCGGGTTCCCTGTGGGGGAGGCCTCGGACCCTCGCAGACACAGGCGCGGGCACACGGGCCCCAAGACGCCGCTGAGCCGGGGCAGTCCGGGGCCTGAGCTGGAGGGCTGTTTGCACAGTCTCCGTAGCTGTGTCCCGGGTCGTGCTAATGAGCGTGGCCAGCCGGGACGGGAACTCCCCTGCGAGGCCACACTGTTCTTCCCCAGCCTCCCCGCCCCCTGCTCCAACCCAAGGCCACATCTGCTCTCATGGGGGGGACAAGGGGATGGACCTCCCGTCCATGATCCATCCCCCAGCCTCTCCCGTTGTGTGCTCCCGGTCGTAAATGCGCTCCGTGCCTCACGCAAGTTCAAGGATTCCCGTCCCTGCGAAGAGCCCAGCCTGAGCGCAGAGGCCAGGGCTGCGTCCCGTCCCCGGGCTGCCGCGGCACATTTCCGCTCTCCCCACGACTGCAAACGGCACCGACTTATGCTCTCGAAGCCCTGGAGGCCAGAGTCCAGGATCCACTCCGCTGCACTGAAGTCAAGTGATTGGCAGAGCCTCGCTGCCCTGGGGGCTCCTGGGGGGAGCCATTCCTCGCTCTCCTGCTCCTGGGTCCGTCTGCACACTTTGGCTTGTGGCCACACTGCTCAGGTGCCTTCGGAACCGTCTTCACATCTCTCTCTGCCGCCATACGATTCTGTGACTTCATTAAGGCGCGCCCCGCTGTGACCGGGGCTCATCTCATCCCAGGATCCTTCATCTCATCATGTCTGCAGAGACGTGGCCCCGTAAGGCGGAGAATGGTGTCATCCTGCGGGCTCCTGGCCTCAGACCGTGCTGCACGTCCTGTCCCCAAGCCTCCTCCCGGACTGGCCAGCAGGATCGTGGGGTCTGGAGTGGGGGCGAGGCACAGTGAGGGGGCGGCCGCTTCCCTTCACCGGCAGCCCAGTGCACCTTGCTCTGCGGCCTTCCATCCCTGCAGGACGGGTCACTTCCGCCTTCGTTCGTGTGCACGCTGCCGCCACCGCGTCCCCTGCCTGCTGGCCGGCCACACACCACAAGCAGGGTCTCACCTGTCTCTCTACTCCCATGCCAGACCTCGCTGTTCGTCCGGATGGAGTGAGCTCCCGCCGTGCTGAGCGGCTATGCCTCCCAGACGCTTTGGCCTCGTAGACGTTTGCCGAGGCCCTCCCATGTGCGGGAGCAGAGGGACGAAGCCGTAACTTGCTCGCCCCCCAACACCCTGCCCCGCCATCACCTCGTTGGCCTGGGATGGGCAGCGGGGTTCGCGTCTGGCCCCGCTCCACGCCAGTCGTGTGACCCGACGCTCAGATTCTAGATCTGTGACACGGGGTTAGCGCCAGCCCAGCAGACCTCTGGCCGGTGCCCACAACATCCCAGATGCCGCTTTAAGGATTTTACGGGGGCGACCAGTGCCTGCCACATGTTGCAGGCATGGAGAGTGTGCAGTAAAGATTTTGCCCAAAGCCCCGGGGTGCGTGCGAGGCTGAGCTGCCGGTGGACCCAGGAAGGCTGGCTTCGGGCTCTGTCCCCACAGGGCAGACTTCAGGGAAAGGTGTACCACGTGATGGACAGTCTCTGCAGCCTCCCGGGCTCAATGCAGAGACGGCCCCACGGGGGCTCACGGCGCCTCAATGCAGATGGGGCTGGCATTACCCCCACTCAGAGGAGGGAAGGGCTCTGCCAGGGTGGAGAGAACGATATTTGGGCCCCCCCTTGTGTTTGCCCCAAACTGAGTCTCCCACAGTTCCTGGAGGCTTTGTATGCTCCTTCGGGGTCCTGGGTATCGTCCCGCCCAGTGGCCTCCGCCATCCCACGCGGGTTGGTCACCCCGAGCCCTCAGTTCCTCTGTGCTCCCTTGCCGACTATCCCCCCGATGCCAGACACTCACACAAGCCCTTCCTCTCCGTCACCGTCACCGCCATTCACTCGCTGTGTGGCTTTGGAAACGTTCCTGAAACTCTCTGAGCCTTGGTATCTACCGAATGGGAAGAATGACACCCACATCCGAGGCAGGCTTTAAGGATCGAAGGTTTTATGCCCAATAATAGCAAAGAAAAGAAAGGGGACCGTCTCCCCCTGCCTCCACACTCTCTCTCTCTCTCTCTCTCTCTCTCACACGCACACACGCACGCACACGTGTTTTCAAGTCAGGATCCACGCCAGGCTGGGCGCTGCCTCTGTCCACTGTCTCCATAAGTCTCTTTCCGTCCACGTGTTTGGTCCATCCCTGCCCTTGATCTGGTGAAGAATTCATCCTTCAGGCACCGCCCTGAGACGCAGATACAGATGTGTACCATACAGAGATAGAGATGTGGGTGGAGATGGAGGTGGGACACCTGAGGAGGGGTAAGGGAGATGGTTGTTGACTTCCTCTCCGTGCGACAATCACACTGTGATTCTTGAACCACGAGATGTTGGGATGTTAGGGATCCACTCGGAGATGTGCACAGATGACGCAGAATGTTGTCTCCACTGAGCTCATGACCGCCTCAGCAGGGAGGGAAGCCGGGGTGCGGACCCGCCGGCTAGGTTGGTGTGGACGGCCGGGCTGGCAGGTGGGGGGCAGGGCTGCTGCGGGCACTCGAGCGTCTCCCGCGCACAACAGGACTTCTCTTCTTAAAGATTTTATTTATTGATTTGAGAGAGAGAGCGTGCGCGCAGGCATGCGAGGAGGAGGGGCAGAGGGAGAGAAAGAATCCTCAAACAGCGTCCATGCCCATCACGGAGCTCGACACGGGGCTCGATCTCACGACCTTGAGATTGTGACCTGAGCCGGAATCATGAGTCTGGGGCTTCACTGGTGGAGCCCGCCGGGTGCCCCCGGGGCTTCTCTTTAGAAGAATGTGTGCAGTGAGTCTGCCTGTAGTAAGAAATGGTGGCTTCTGCTATTATTTCATGTTCTTTTCAAACACACTGACCAGAAAGATACCTCCTGACTTGGAAAGGGAAATGATGCCTAATGCAGTGTTTATTTGAGCGATCGCCTGCCTGGCGGTTAACTGTAGCGTTCTGACTGTGGGGTTATCCTTACCTGCTCTAGACAGGAGCAGCACAGCGTGAATGATACGTTCAGGCGTACGTGTCTGTGAAATTCAGAATTAGAGGAGAACTGCGGACACACTGCCGACATGCATAGGAGGAGAGCGACGAGGCCAGCCTACGATCTTGGCCTTAGTTAAGTCACGCATTTATTTCCAGAGTGTTTAAAAACATTAAAGTTGGGATTTTGGTCTTGGTCTCTGCTTAGCCTGTCTTCTGTATTAAACTTGTAATTCTTGGGCACTGATAAGCCAAAGGGAATTTGCCTTTAACTCCCCCAAAGACAGAAAAGTGGCGAATCTGCAGATGGGTTTACATTGGCTATTCTCTGGGCCAGGTTGAGTTCTAACTCCTGGAGCTGGAACGTGGGATCCAGGAGCCAGAGTGAAAATTCTCTAGTTTGCTTCCAGGGCAAAGTCTTACACGAGCTTATAGAAGTGTAGGTAAGACCTTAGTAGATTACAGACGCTACAGAAGACAATCACGGCTTGGTCAACAAAAGATAAGGAATTTGAACTGATTTATTTTTCCTCGGGGAGAGGAGCCTAAGTCAATATCCGCTCCAAGTACGCCGTCAGAAATATCGGCAATCGGAAAACAAAGCAAACAGAGAATGCATACGTCATCATGGGCAAGGGACCTACCTCCCACACAGACATCCTACAGCTCTCCTGGTGGCACAGCCTCTGTCTCTGGCCTTAGAGCCAGTTGTGGGGGGGGGTCTGAGTTTGCATGTGGGTCTACACCGGCCAGGCCGGCTTCTTCACTCTCTGCGACAGGGCTGATGGCGACACCAAGCTTATGAGGTTCTTATGAGGACCCAGGGTCACGGGGCTCGTAGGGCATTTGGCTCAGGTTCTGGCCCAAGCATAGGCTCAGTCCTGTTAGGCAGCGGTGATGGGGGATGTGGTGGTGGTGTGGCGATGCTGGTGATGGCGGAGATGGTGCTGGTGGTGGAGGAGGTCCTGGTGGAGGTC
>NW_019154127.1:12837680-12919429 GCF_002288905.1 Enhydra lutris kenyoni
GGTCCTGGTGGAGGTCATGGCAGGGATGGTGCTGGTGGTAGAGGAGGTCATAGTGGAGGTCATGGCAGGGATAGTGCTGGTGGTGGTAGAGGTCATGGTGGAGGTCCTGGTGGAGGTCATGGCAGGGATGGTGCTAGTGGTGGGAGAGGTCCTGGTGAAGGTCATGGCAGGGATGGTGCTGGTGATAGAGGAGGTCATGGTGGAGGTCATGGCTGGGATGGTGCTGGTGGTAGAGGAGGTCATGGTGGAGGTCATGGTGGAGGTCCAGGTGGAGGTCATAGCAGGGATGGTGCTGGTGGTAGAGGAGGTCATGGTAGAGGTCATGGCTGGGATGGTGCTGGTGGTAGAAGAGGTCATGGTGGAGGTCATGGTGAAAGTCCTGGTGGAGGTCATGGCAGGGATGGTGCTGGTGGTGGAGGAGGCCCAGGTGGAGGTGGTGATGGCAGCGCTGGCATCATTAGCCTGACCTAAACCAGCAGATGCAGACTTCAGCCTCAGCTCATTGGCACGGGAGGATGTTTGGGCGCCGTTGCTCCCCCAATGGACAGATCCCGGGCTCCATGGGATGCAAAGGAACTGCCCACAGTTCTGCCCACGGGGCCTTATCTTCCAAAGACTTCCTTCCACCTTTAACAGAAGAGAAAACTAACGCAGGGAAATCCCAGGGATCACTGAGTCTATCAAAGTATTTTTTTTAACTCCTACTTGCTGGTTCTGGTAACTGATTAATACATATTTGAATTGCTCTGACCCCATTTTTGTTGCAGTTTGGATATAGTTGAATGTGGTTGATAATCAACACGGGGGTATCGGTTAGAGCAATGGAGCCTGCATTTTGACAGCATTCCCAAGATGACACACCCTTCGGCCATCCTCTACTGAAACAGGAATGCCGACGTGTTGGAGTCAGGGCTGGGTGCCCTCGATGCCTCTTGCTGGGGTAAACAGCCTTAAAGGGTCAAGGAGGAGCCTCCCCACCCCCTTCCCCAGGGAAGGGTTTCAAGGGACCCGTCCCGTAATCACAGGGGCCGCACAACTTCGCACTTAGTGCGTACCAGGCCCTCTGTGTCATAACGAACCCTCTGAACATTCCACAGGCAAGGGACCATTTTCCTCCTTTGGTAGGAGAATCAGAGCCTTGGAGCGGTTCAGAAATCTGCCCTGGGTTGAGCTGGTAAAAGGATAGGCTGGAGGTGAACTCACATCTCTGACTCTTCCCTGCTCACCCCTCTGCCCTGCCCATGCCTGGAGCAGTGCACGACACCAGAGGCCAGCCAGGGGTGACCCAGGGGTTGTGAGACAGCTGGAATGGCACAGGCTCCAGACAAAGCAGGACCTGCCGATTCAGAAGGAGCCCTCAGAGAGCAGCCACTAACCCAGCTGTCTGTCCCCGTTGACAGCCCTCCTCTGCCCTGATGGCCTGAAGAATTAGTGCTCTGATTTGCACCACGTGGGCAGCTGAACTCATTCCCCCCACAAAATCTCACGAGCAATCCTAATATGAGAAGGTTATATAAAGAGTTAGTGACGTGTTTGTTCTAGAAGTTCAGATCGATAGCGCCCACTGAAGAATTAACAGAAACGGGGAGGGTCCTTGTGTGAGCACCGCAGCTGGAAGTAGGAGTTCAGAGTGGCCGCTACCGGCTCATGGGCTCAGCCACAGTTGGCTTCACTTCGGTTTTTGGCCCCCAGAACATTGCCTGGGGGCCGCCAGGACTTAGGATGGCCGTCGTGGGCAACCTCGCAGGTAACAGCCGAGCAGGCCTGACCCCAAAGATAATGTGTCCCCCGCCTCCAATCACTGATATTCAGGTCATTAGACCTAAGGGTTTGCTTTGTAATGATGTCCAAAGGCATTTCAGCCAGGCTACTTAAAGGAGATCTGAGTCCCAGGGGACCAGGACCCTGTCCCGACCCCCCGCACCCCAGCACAGGCCCCTTCACAAGTCCGTCCTGGCTTCCCCACCTGAGCCGCTCTTAGCCCACCTGCTGGCCCGGAGCCCTCGGGGCCCCTGCCCAGGCTCAGTGCAGCCTCCTGAGAGAGGGGCCCAGGCCCCCACACCCAGCCTGGTCACCAGAACCCTCAGTTCAGCAGGGTCTTGAAGATGCGTGGACTGGGGGGCATTCTCATCAGGTCTGGAGCTCGGAAATTCTTTGCCTAGAAATCCTGGGCCCATGGGGAGTGAGGCCTGGTGGCATGCATCAGGCCCTCAGAGCACCTGTTGTGGAGGGACCCCCCTTCCCGCCCTCTCCCTGCTGTTTGCCACCTCCAGTTCCCCCCCAGGGTCACGGGGCCACATAGGGCCCCCCCAGTCCCCCAGGTTAGGACTGGTGCACCCGTGGCCAGCCCAGAGGCCTGGACCCCCTCCCCGCCCCGCTCCATCCCAAGAGGCACCGGGCCTCGTCTCTGCTCTGGATTCCTCCTCCGCCACCCCCACACTGTCTCTGCGACCCCCCACTTCCCTGATGTTCTCCTGGTGCCTCCCCCTTCCTCCCCAGCCCTCCCGCCCCTTGCTGAGTGCTATTTAAATTCTGGGTTTTGTCCTCTGATTAATTTCCTCATCTGCTTGGCTTAACGCCAAAGAATATTCTTTCCAAATGAAAAATGGTAAATGTTTTCTCTCTCCTAAGAATTTTATGTAAATGCCGCACAGCGTGCTATCAGGAGGGAACAAACGTTCATCAGCTGGTTCTGTTGTCAGTGGCCGACCCCAGCCTCCGGATCCAGATAACTTTTCTCGTGCTTATGAAGGCCTTGCATATTCATTGTTGAATATTTTGAAAAACGCAGAGCACATGAAAAAAAAAAAGAGTCCAGGCATCTCGGGACCTCTCCTGCGTTCTGGTGTGTGTGTGCGCACGCGCGTGCGTGTGCGTGTGTATGCGTGTGTGTGCGTGTGTGTGCGAGCAGCTCTCTTCTACATGATTTTTTATCCTGATCATTTCACTCAGTGTCGCGTCGGCAAGTACTTTCCAACATAGCATTCGGGAGTCTTCAAAAACACGATTTTAATACCAGAATAACGTTCCATCGTGGAGACATCCTAAAATGTAATCATTCCGTCGTTGGGAGGATGTTTAGCCTAATTCCATTTCTGCGCGATCCGTCCCATGAGAGGACCCTCCGGGCCGCGCGTCTCTGCTTATGGAGCGGCGGCCGGGGTCAGGAAGGTGCCCAGGTGGAGCCTGCAACATCGTAAATGCTCTCATTCTCATGTTCGGCGCTATTATTTCCTCACAGGCAATTCCCGGAAATGGCATTCTGGGTCAGAGGGCACACCTTGCCCAACTGCCTTCCCCGGGGCCGTGTGGACACACAGGCCAGGCAGGGCACCCCCTCGCCACCCCCGGCCGGAGCTGTTCCACATAAACGCTGGGGGATCATTGTAGAGTCACGTGCCGTTCTAAGAAATAACGCAGAGACTTCTAGGTACCCTTTACTCCGTGTCCCCCGGGGTAGCTTCTTGTTAAATTACGGTTCGGTATCACAACCGGGATTCTGACCGCGAGACAAGCCACCGCCATGCACGATTTCCCCTGTTTTACTGTGGTTGTCTGAGTGTGTGTACCGAGTCTATACAATCCCATCCCACGGGCGGGTTCCTGCAGCCACAACCGTGGGGACAGGATGGACAGATCCGCCCCATTAAGACCCGCCCACCTGCTTCCTCCACCCACCCAGTCCCTAACTCCTGGCTCACGCTAATCTCCCCATCTCTACAATTATGTCATTTCGGGAGCATCACCTAAATGGGGTCATATAGTACGGGAACTTTGGAGATTGGCTTTTATTCGCTTGGCACAAACCCCTGGAGACCCATCCAGTTGTGTGGATTGATAATTTACTCTTTTTTATGGCTGAGCAGTGTTCCGCGTCGCAGACGCACCCCGCAGTGTGATGTCTTCCCCCGCGGAAGGGCATCCAGGGACGTCCGGACTTGGGCTGTCTTCCCCGTTTCCACGGTTCGTCACTTTCCTTATTTCCTGCTGTTTCCTGGGAGGCCAGGATGGCCGTTTGCAGACGTCAGCACCCTTGTTTTGGTTGCGTAGAGATTTCTGAAGTCCCTGTGACGTTGATAACTAAGAGGCGTCGTCAGAAAGGGCAAGAGCATATACAAGGAGGATGAAACGTTCCCGCCAAGTTTAAGAACGTCCAGGGGGCTGAGACCAGTCGCTCGTGCAAGGGTCAGGGAACGTCCCAGAAGCATCAGCTCCGATCAAGCAGAGGAAGGACGCGGAGCGGGGTCCCCGCACAGAGGACCTGAGCGCACTTGTCGCTCCGCCGGAAGGCGACTCAACAGAAGAAGACAGCACCGTCGTCCCTACCTCCCCTCCTCCCCGCCGTCCGCAGCAGTGTGTTGTCTACACGTCTAGCATTCCGTCTTCAGCCGGAGCCCCGTGAAATCACTCGGGGGACAGCACTGGAGAGGAATCGTAGCGAGGGACATGTTGCTGGAGATCTGTTACTGCGGGTGCCACACAGCTCTGTGAAAATGGTTGCTAAGGCAATTGAGTAAAAAATTCACAGGCGGCGTACACAGTAACAGCAAACAATGAACGTAAGCGCCTGTTTTCAAACAGCCAGCCCCAAAAGCACGACATGTCCGAGGCAGATCGTTTTTTTCATGATTTGGAGACGTCCCACAGACGTTTTCTGTGATTGCGACAGCTGCTGAGGGCCCTCGTGGCTTGCCAGCATCTGAGGTTGTCCCCCTGGTGATAAAGATGGCAGCCAGCCTCGCAGAGGAGCTCCCCGGGGACACTCAGCCCCTCGAGGGGGCACCTGCCCCAACCCCACCCCGCCCAGTCCCCAGTCCCCTCCTGGGCGTATCCACACACCGATGCCGTCTTCTGCGGTAGTGCTGGCCTTTGTCGTTCCCGGCCTGCAAACCCAGCCCAAACCTAACCGCCCGGCGGTTCCCTCCTTGGTCAGGACGGGGACCGGCTGGTGACGTAGCACCCAGCATCTGAGCAGGAAGCCCAGTGGCTGGCGGCGGTTGACTCCGTGCCCATGCCCACGAGAATGTGATAAACCCATCAGTGCCGTTCCAGGCGGCAGCCAGGAGGCGCCTCCCACCCACCCCCTGGGCCGGGGTCTGCCCTCCCACGTAGGTGCCCAGAGTAAGGGCTTGGCGGGCACTCGAAGGCCTGGCACACTCGGCCCACTCTGTTCTGCGAGGCTCTCCTACTCCTGCCGAAGCGCCCGAGGCCCCGAAGACGGAGTCACTTTCTTGGCAGACGGGTCCAGCCACGGCTGGGCTGTAAACGGGGAGGGAGCCGCGAGTCATCTGTGTTTGCGACGCCCAGATAACAGACGGCTGTGCGTCCTGCCCGACTGCCAACCAATCAACCCTGCAGCCGCCCGTCATCCTCCCTTAAGGAGGGGAAGGGGAGAAACCACAGGAGGACAGAGAGTGGGTATAAGGACCGACTTTGCTTAAATGTTGCTTTGTCTGAGAATTCGCACATGGACCCCAGGCCAGAAATGCACATCGGTAAATGCGCACTCCAGAAATCGGGGCTAGTGTCAGGCACACACGGAGAACGGCAGTCCCCCCACCCCAACCCCCGCCACCACCCAGGGCAGCCAGGGTCCCCTGAGCAGCCGCCACTTGCAGGGCCCACCTGGGCTCCAGGCTCCATGGAGCAAGACGCGACCTCCATGTGGGAAGCATGCTCTGGCAGCCACGGCCACCCATGGTCAGAGCCGGGGTGGACGTGGAAGCTGTGGCTGGGCCTGCCCTGGCCCCGTCTGGGGCCAAGCAGGAATAGGAGTGCGGGGGCGGGGGGCACACACCAGCCCCTGTCTCCCCCAGCTGGAGCGGGAGCTGCATGAAGCCTGTGTGCGTCGCAGCCCAGGCTTGGTCACCGGAGGTATGTGACCGGGCCAGTCCCTCCTTACTGTCCGGCTTAATGCCACACCTTTCAGATTCGCAGAGTGGTGGTGTGGTGAGCCAGGAGTGGTCCTGGGTAGGAGGTCACAGCCTGAAGCTGGCGGGGGACACCAGGGAGCCCTGGCCACTTGCCCCCGGCCGAGCGTGAGGAAGCCAGGATGCCCAGGCCATCTCCGTGGGTGGAAGAACCTTCTGGAAAAGGTGGAGCTCGGGGAGGGGTGCGCCCCAGTCTGTGGGTGAACGCTGTCCCGCTGCCGGCCTGGGGCCCCCACCTCACCCCCACGTTCCCGCCAGCCTGGCACACACCGGGGTCCTGTCTGTGCTCCAGATCGTGCCGGCGACTCGGCCCTCACTTGGGTCCCCTCTCCGCTGGCGACGATGCCCTTCCACGCCCTCCCTGAGCACGGCCGGCTGGCCAGGCAGCTCTGTTTCTCTGCGGAAAGTCCCGCTGGAAAGAAAATCTCTTCCACAGAACTCGGGAGGCCTCTGCCCTGGGCCTGGCTTTGCAGGGAACTCTGGTCGAGCAAGGGTCCAGCCGATGAGCCCCCAGGACTCCCTGGGACTCCCAGCGGTGGGCTGTCGGGAGGCCGAGGGAGTCAGTCTGTGTGTCAGGAGGTGGTGGCCGTGGCCAGCCCCGACCCGGGTAGCTGTCTCGTGGGCGGGAGCTCTGCCTTCACGACCGTTTCGGGCACAACGGATGGAAGGTGTCACGGTCTGTATGGATGGACTCGGTGAAGAGACATCCGGGTGGCATTCCGGGCCGCGGCTGCAGACCTGCGGGTGGGCCGGAGAGAACGTGCGATGACGTCGCCATGGAAACCAGTTCCCCCCACCCCGCCCCTCATGCGCTGGGGCTCGTGTCTTGCAGGTGGTTTTCAGCAAGTACTGTAACTCCAGTGACATCATGGACCTGTTCTGCATCGCCACCGGCCTGCCCCGGTGAGTGGCCCAGCTCGCCCCGCCCCCAGAACGCCCCGCCCCTAGGTCGCCCCGCCCCCCGGAACGCCCCGCCCCTGGCCCGCCCCCAGAATGCCCCGCCCCCACCAGCAGGGCACTGGCTCCAGGAGAGGACCCTGTCTGGGAGGGAGGGCGAGTCGCCAGGTCCGAGGGGTGACGGGTGGGCCAGGGCCCGGTGGCTCACCTCGCACTTGGGGGCCCTTTCCAGTCAGTGAGTGAGACCCCGCAGGAGTGTGCGGCGGCCTGTCCCCCGCCTGTCCCCCGGCGACGCCTGCAGGAAACCGCTGGGCGGAATTAGACAGAAATCACTATCTTAAGAGGTTCTTTTCCCCTTTTTATGTATTTATTTGAAGAAGGACCCAGGAAGGGGGTTGTGTTTTGGCTTAAGGCTCCCAGCCCCAAACGATCCCGGAGGCGCGATTTTCTATCTGGGGGAGGCAGCTGAGAGGGGGTGCCGCAGAGCACTGTTTGGGAAAGACAGATTTTCAGAAAGTAGTTGAAAAGGCGGTAATCCCCTTGTAGAACCGTCAGAATTCCCGGGTTATTCCCGCGGTGAACAGTCTGTTCGAGTGCAGTTTCTGTCCTAACGTTCTGATTGTGAAGGGTGGTCGGGTCACCTTGTGTGTGGCCCCCGAGCCCGGAGCGGTGACCTGGGTGGAGGAAGAGATCACAGGCAGGGGAGGACAGGCCGAGGCATCGCCCGGACCTTACAGAAAACTGCAGATTACAGCGGCAGAAACAGCCCATGGCCTGGGCGTCTTGGAGCATCACGCTGGGAAACAGACTCCTTCGGTTCTCGCAAACGACCGGAGATTTGAGTGTTCCCCCCTCCCCCCACCCTTGCAGGCCACCGGAGACGAGAGAGGGTTAAATCATGTGTCCAAGGCCACACACACACACACACACACCTGCTCAGCAGAGGCCCAGGGGACGAGGGGTGGGGGGGTGTGGAGACTCGGTTTCCCTGCTAGAAACTGCTTCCTAGGAGAGGTCCCTGCCCCCGTGGCTCCCAGGGGCAGCGAAGCTGAGAGCAGAGGTCTCCCTGCTGACCCGCAGCCACACTCGGGTCTCATCCCCGCTCCGTAACTTAGACTGCCTCCCCTTCCCACTTTAAAGTCCTCAAAAACAGACGGAGCCCTTGGGATTATGCACAGGCTCTGTCCTGCCTTGGGGTCGGGCCATTTGTCCCTTAGGACTCAGGGACACTGACACGGTGTGTCTTCCAGGAACACGACCATCTCCCTGCTGACCGCGGATGATGCCATGGTGTCCATCGACCCCACCATGCCGGCCAATTCCGAACGGTAAGCAGTGGCCTCCGCCGCTCAGCGCCCTCGTGGCCCCCCTGAGACGTCTCTGCACACAGGGGACCTGCCCCACGGTTGTCCTCTTAATTCACTGCTGTAGGAAAAGCCAAACTGAAACCAAAGACGGGGCAGGGGTGGGAGGATCCTTTGTAGACCGGTCCCTTTCCAAGATAATCATGGGCGCAGGTGGCTCAGGGCCCTTGGGAGGGCTCACCCTTAACAAGGGTCCTCAGAGGAGGCACGGACAGGAAACTGAGAGCCCGAAGGCCAGTGAGGAGCAGAGGAGTCAGGCCCCAGACTGTACGCCGACGGCCCCGTCCTGCTCTGGAAGGTTCCCGGACCGTGCCCCTGGGGGTGTTGTGTTTGCCACGGGGCTGGGTCCTGGTGCGGACCTGGGGCTGCCCGCCTCCATCCGGGACAGTGGGGACCCCGGGGGCCCGAGGAGCTAGACCCGGAGAGGCCTGGCAGGGGAAAGGGGGTTAGTGAAGGTATGAGAAGGCAGCAGCGCCCGCCATGCGGCCAGAGGAAGGACAAGGCGTCCAAGCAGAGCCCCTCCCCTCCCTGGACGGCCCCTTGGACAGGCCTGCCGAGTCCCGCGGGGTCCCCACTTCACGTCTGCAGCTGCGCAAGGCCAGGGAGCAGGGCCCATGGGGGGGGCACCCCCTTCAAGATCCCCTGTCTCTCGCTCCCGCTCGTCACTCAGTATCTGCTCTGAGGGACGTTTGTTAATCCGGCCGTTGGGGCGTCCCAGGTGGCCCAGCCCTTCGGGCCGTTCAGAGCTGGAAGGAGAAAGCATGTCCCGGGCAGACCCCTCTCGTGCCCCAGCGGCTGGAGGGCCCATGTAAGATGTGGGATCCCTGCGATGGGGTGGTCCAAGACCCTCACTGTAGGTCCCCCGAAGGTCCCCCCCACCCAAGGTCTGTGCACCTGCTCTCCGTCCTGCTGGCTGTCAGCCAACCCCCAGCCGGGCTGGGTGCAGGACCCGCCCAGGTCCTGACAGGGGCAAGGGACGGCCCCAGTGCAGACACTCACTGCCTGAAACGCCAGGGGGGCCGAGGTCGAGATACACTCTCGCGTTCTCTTCACAGAGTTACTGGTTATCCGCTCAGAGGTCACCAACCCCGACCCAGCTCCGCAGGAGGCCGCCCTCCTCCCTCCCTCTCTCTGCCCCCAGGTTCTGACACTTTCTATCTCCCTGGGCCTGGGCCCCAGAATTGGCTTTTCTCTGGGTGCCCAGGTGGTCGTGGTAATGCTGGGTGGGACCCCTCTGCCCTCGGCTGATGGGACCTCCTCTCCCTCCACTGGCTTCCCCGCCACCTCTGTCTGCTTCCCGCCCTCTGCCCTGGGAGGTAGGTGCACTCAGGGGCCTCCTGCTCGACCCCCCGCAAGGCCCCGTCTGCTCTGGTTCTCTCTGGTCCCTCTGCCTGGGAGTCCCACCATTCCAATGTGACCAGTCCCACCAACCCAGTGACTTTCAGCCCTGCCGAGGATTGAAACACCAGAGATCTCCACAAAGCCCAGTGCCCAGACCCCTGCTAGGACCCGTCCAATGCGGAGTTTTGAGGGACTGCTTAGAGCTCACCGGGCGATTCCACGTGCAGCCCCGGGCGAGCGCCGCTGGTGGAGAATGTGGAAAATGTAAGAAAGTGCTCAAACCCACACGCCTTGGAAACGAGGCGTGACCTGAGCTGCCAGAACCCAGACACATTACGACACCGTCCCTAGGGCGATGAACCCCTAGTTCCACGTAAGCGACTTCCAGAAGATCTCCTGAAGCAGGGCCCTGTCCTGAGCGAGAGCGGGGCAGGCCCAGGGCGGGCGTGAACTCACTTCTCGACGCTGCGCCGGGAGGACCCCCACGGCGCTGTCTGCCCTTCACCCAGGGTAGCTGGGCACTCCAGCTTTTATATGCGTGCTTCCAGCCGTCAGAGTTTTCCACGTGGCCCGGGACTGCTGAGCCACAGGAGGCCCCGTCCGTCTGGTGTGCCGTTGGGCGCGCCAGAGTCCCTCCGGGTTTCCTGTGCTCGTTCTCTGCTGGTCCGTAGCAGGCCCGGCCCCTCCCAGACCCTCCCAGGCCCTCCCAGACCCTCCCAGACCCTCGGGTCAACGCTTGCACACGCGTCTCCCTCTTCAGCCACTGATGGACACTCCATGGCACGGCGAACAGATCCTCCGTGCCCTGCTGACCAGGGCCCGAGGATTTCGAGAGCTTAGCCATTCGGACAGTGCAGTGACACCCGTCCCCTCAGTGTGAACTTGAACGTGCGCTGTCGGGTCCCTGAGGACAGGCGCGTTTCGTCCTGTCCGCTGTTCTGTCACCCGTCCCTGACCCAGATGTCACTGCTCGTGACAGACTGAGCGACCGACCAGACAAACGGCTGACACGGACAAGTGACCTGTGACGGTGTTCCAACGGGCCCGTTTCATCCGATACCCTTGTTCCTAAAGGAACTCATGGGCTGAGTCAGAGGACTGCGTATTTTCCTGTTAACAGTCCTGGCAGGACACCTACCCCAGGACCGTGGCCGTGCGTGCTCCCGCCGGCGACGCCGTGGCACCTGTCTCCCTGGGCCCCTCCGGCCTGCGGGTTAGCAGGCTTGAAATTTCGCTTAACCACTGGGAAAAAACAGCATCTCTCTTGAGGAAGCTTTCTTAAACACTGTTATCAGCGATTACGTTTCCCTGAACCTCTTTCCCGTGGTTTCCCTCCCCCTCGGCCATAGGTCCTTGTGTGTCAAGGGCAAACATTCTCCCATCCCTTCTGGGCCTCGGGACGACCAGGGTGGCATCACCAAGGGCAGGGTCAGCCGAGGGACCGACCCCGTCTTCCCTCGTGCACCTGGGAGATGGGGTTGCCATGGGCTCGAGCTGGGCGAGGACGGAGAGTCTCCCCACATCCGTCAGGCGTCAGGGGGGACTCGGGCAGCCCTGGGGTCTCTGCCATTCGCAGTGGCCTTCCGCACCGGAGTAGCGACGGGACCGATCACCGACTGTGTTCAGCTCACCAAACACGAACATCACAGAGGGAGTTCATCGTTTAAATGCTGTATTTAAAGTATTTGGAATTCTTCCGAACGAGGAAGCTCAGAACAGCCAAAGAAACTAATTTCAGGAAGAAAAAAAAAACCCTAATCCGCTGAATTCTAATTTATCCCGAGCAGCTTATCTCCCACGGCAGACGCGCCGGGAGCGCCTTGGATGGCATCTCACGGCCCGACTGTCCCCTCTCTTACAGCACCCCCTACAAAGTGAGACCCGTGGTCGCCAAGCAGCTGTCTGGTAAGGCCCTGCTATCATTTTTAAAATTAAAAGAAAAAAAGAAGGCTCCAGACTGCCCCTGTGGTTGAATGTGTATTAGGTAAGCATCTGAATCCAAAACCCAGTGCGACTGCAGAACCCAAACCCCTATCTTAGACACCCGCCCCGGCAGTCCCTCAGGAGCCTCCCTCCCCTGCTGTCCCTACAGACTCAGCACACGCTAGGTGACGCGCCCTCCCACGTCCCCCTGGACGCAGGGCCTGTCCTGCTCACTCAGACTGTGACCTGCAAAGGTGGGCCCTTTGCAGCCCCCCAGCCCCCGGGATGCTTTGTGTAGCCAGCGGTGCTGTTTTGCTAAAACCCAATTCCTTTCGGATCTTTTATTTCCCTTATTTATGTATGATTCATACGTCATGAACTATTCCCACTTACGTGTAGGCTCTGATCAGCTTTGAAAAATGCATCCCGCTTGTCACCATGAACCAGAATCAAGACACAGAGTATTTCTATTACCTAACAGGGCTTTCCTGTGCCCCTTCCCACAGAACCCCCGACCCCGCTCCCTGCCAGCGGCTGACCCGCTCTCTGACCCCGTAGAACCGTCTCTCCCAGAGCATTGTATAAAACACATCACACAGGGTGTGCACTCCTTTCTGACTCAGCCTGTCGTCTTTGACGCGGGACTGTGATGGGCGTCCCAGCGGCTCATTCCTTCTTATTGCTGGGAAGGCTTCGTGGTGTGGCCGGACCCAGCGTGACGACCCAGCCTCCTGTTAGAGGACACCCGGGTCACCTCCAGACCCGGGACTTTATGAGCAAGGCGGTTATAAGCATTCAAGGCCGTGCCTCTCTGGGGACACATACTCTGATTTCTCTCGGAATGAACGGGATTGTGCTTGTTTCACTTAAAAAAAAAAAAATACAGTCCATTTTTTCCAAAGTGGCGGCAACATTTTGCCTTCCCACTCACGGCGTGTGCGCACTCCTCGTCTGCTCTTGGAACTGTCTGCCCTTTTTATGTGACCCATTCCGACGGGTGTGTGGTGACACCGCGCTGGGTTTGCATCTCTGTTTCCCGGGTGACTCACGGTGGAGAAAGCATTTACTAACCGGTCGTAAATCTTCCTACGTGATCTGTCACAGTCGTCCAGACTCAATTCCCGTAGGTCGACTCGTGAGCACTCCCGGTCGTTCCAACACACCCCGTTACTCAGACGTGTCCAGGGAATCATTTCTCCCGCCTGACTCACTTGCGTGTTCCTGTTAGAGCCTTTCAGGGAGGAGAAATGTCAGATTCTGCTCAGGCCTGGTTGATCCGTTGTGTTCTTTTATGGTTTTGCTTTGGGTGCCCGGTCTCTGAAATCGCAGTTCATCCCTGCCCGTGGGATCGTCGGCCGTGCATTCTCCTAAAAGTTCTATTTTTTTTTTTTTAGCTTTTACATTTCGGTCTGTGATCCGTTTCAAGTTGACCTTGGTGTATGACCTGAGCCAAACACTGAGGCTTTCCTTTCTAAACTGTGAGGTTAATTTAATTTTGATTTTTATAAGATTGATTTTTTGTAAGATTCTTTTTTGAAGATGTTACTTATTTGACAGAGAGAGCAAGGGAGCACAAGCAGGGGGAGCAGCAGAGGGAGAGGGGGAAGCGGGCTCCCCGCTGAGCAGGGAGCCTGATGCGGGGCTCGAACCCATGACCTGAGCCAAAGGCAAACACTTAACCAACTGAGCCACCCAAGCGCCCCAGATTTTTCAGAAGATTCTGGAGAACAGAATTCTGAAGCCACCGGTCAGGTGCTGGGCAGGGGGTGACAAGACGCTGAGTCGTCTGGGCCTTTCCTCGTCTTGAAAGTGACAGTGTTGACATGTGGGCACTGGTCACTGTGAATGTCCTTCAGTGCCCGAGCAGCTGTTTCGATAGCAGGTGTTAGAATAAAGTAGGAGTTCTAACTTTTTCTAGAATGAAAATTCCTCTTTAACATAAAAGGCACTCGAGCCCTTGATGTGGTAAAAAAACATGATTTTTATTTTTACATCGTTATTAAGTAGACCCCGTACTTTATTCGGATCTCCCCAGTTTCTCTCCTGAGGTCCCTTTCCCGCTCCGGCATCCCAGCCGCAGCCGCAGTGCAGCCCACCGCGCACTCATCGCTGGGTCTTCCGGGTCGGCCCTGGTCTCGCAGGGGCTCCCACTCCCCTTGTTTGGTCCCAGAGCATCTGTAGAATGTCCCCCAGGCCAGGTTTGTCGGATGTGTTCCTCGTGCTTGGCCCAGGGGTGTGGATTTGACGAAAGAATGAGGGGGTCCAGGACATCCCCTTGACTCCCTGGCCTCTCCACGGGGCGGTTACTGCTCTTCCCTCCCTTCCTCCGTTCTTCGGAGGACAGTGCTCCGTCTAGCCCACCTTCCGGTGGGGGAGAAAAGGACGGACCGTCATTCTCTCCGTGAGGACATCCACTTGCTCCAGAACGTTTGTCGGAAAGACAGTCCTTTCCCCCCGCGAATCGTCGTGACATCCTCGCCAAACTCAGCTGTCCCCGTACGGGTGAGTCTTCTCTGGGCTTGCCGTCCTGTCCCGTCAGCCGAGTTCATGTCTGGGCTTTGGCCCCTGACACGCCGTCTCATCACTGTGCATTCACAGTAAGTCCTGAAACCAGCAAACGCATGTCGTCCGCTTGCTCTCTTCTTTTTCGAAAATGTTTTACTTATTCCAAGTTCCTTTTATTTTTTTTCAAGTTCCTTTTATTTTCAAATAAATTTTAGATTCCGTCTGTCAGTTGCCACCAAAAAAAAAAATCTGCTGGGACTTTGAAGTTGTAATAAATACATAGAACACTTTGAAAAGAATTACAAGAGGGGCGCCGGGGTGGCTCAGTGGGTTAAGCCTCTGCCTTCGGCTCAGGTCATGATCTCAGGGTCTTGGGATGGAGCCCCGCATCGGGCTCTCTGCTCAGCAGGGAGCCTGCTTCCCCACCCCCGCATCCCCCCCGCCCGCCGCCTGCCTCTCTGCCTGCTTGTGATCTCTCTCTGTCAAATAAATAAATAAAATCTTTAAAAAAAAAAAGAAAAGAAAAGAATTACGGTGATGATGTATAATGTTGAGTCTTCAGAATGTGGCTTCTCTCGATTTATCTAGGTTTCTCTTAATATCTTGAAATATATTATAGTCGTCAGGGCAAAGTTCTTGAAGAGATGTTGATAAATTTATCACTAAGGATTTAATCTTTGTAATGCTGTTGTCAATGGATTTTTAGGTCAAGTCCCAGCAGCTCTTAGCTTCTAAAAATATAATGTGCTATGGTGAGTGCTGTGGAGTGTGTAAGCCTGGTGATTCACAGACCTGTACCCCTGGGGCAAGTAATACATGATGTGTTAATAATAATAATTTTTAAAAATCAAAAGCATATATATAACAGGCTTTGTGTATTGGCTTCACTAAATTCGCTTAGCAGATCAAGTGCCCTTTTGCAGATTTCCTGTGACTTTCTACGTCTGCAAACAGAGAATTGCTTCTTCCTTTTAGATCTGGATGTCTTTCGGTTCTTTTCTTTTTCTTGACCTGTTGCCCTGGCTAGGGTGTCTAGCTACAAGAGAACTGTAAGTTGTGAGAATGCAGGTTCTTAACTCCGTCCTCATCTTAGAGAGAATGTGAGTTTTTCACTATCAGTTACGATGTTGGCTGTCGGTTTTTTAATAGATTCCCTTTACCAGGTTGAGGGCTTTGTTTTTCTTGACTCCTCATTGGTTGAGAGTTCTAATCGTAAATTCGTGTTGGGTTTTGTCAGGTACTTTTTCTGCCTCTCTGGAGATGATCGTGCTTTTTACTCCTCTGTTCTGTTAGTGGTGGGTCTGTTACTTGATTTTAAAACATTAACCTTGAACCCCTAGTATAAACTCCATCTGGCCATGGCATAGTATCTTTTTTGTTTTGAATTCAGTTCGCAAATGTTTTGCGGAAGATTTTTGTATCTGTATCAACAGGAGATCCAGTCTTATATTCTCACAGTATGTTACTCTGGTTTGGGCTTTACAGTGATGTCGGCCTCAGGGGGTGAGTGGGGACATGCTCTGCCCTCCTGCCTTCTGGAAGAGTTCATGTAGGGGTGGAACGTGTTTCATAGAATTCATTAGTGAGTCCGCCACGCTTGGACTTTCTTTGTGGGAAGGTTTTAAACTATGAACTCAGTGTCCTTAAGAGGGAAGTATGTCCGGGTTTTCTGTGTACTTGGGATTGACTTTGGGAAGCGGTGCCCATTCTGGTGGAGCTTGGGAAGTCCTTGCCATCCCTTCTATGTCTGTGGGATTGGAGTGAGACCCGCTCTTTCTTTCGGGATCCTGGACATTTATACCTTCTCTCTTTTTAACCAGTGAATCAGTCTGATGTATACATTTTATTGACTTCTTTTTCTACGAGCCCGCTCTGAGCTTCATTGGTTTTCTCTATTGTGGGTCTGATTCCTATTTCAGTGATTTCTCCTCTTACCCTTTTAGTTACTTCCTTCTACCCACCCCACACCTAGTTTGCTCCTCTTTCTCTGGCTTCCAAAGGTGGAAGCTTCAGTCCTTAATTTTAGATCTTTCTCTTTTTTACATAGTAATTTGAAGCTAAAGATACCCCTCTCAGTTCAGTTTAGCTGCATCTCGTGGGCTTTGATGTGCTGTGTTTTCATTCTCATGCAGCTCAAAGTGTTTTCTGATTTACCTTGTGCTTCCAGCTTGGATCCCCTTATCATTTAGAAGAGTGTCATTTAGTTTTCAAACGGTTGTGTATTTTCCAGTTATCGTTCGGTTACTGATTTCTAAGTTAACTCCATCGTGTCAAAAGTGGAGCCTGTATGACTCCGATCTTTCCTAACTTATTGAGAGGCATGAGGTATCCTGGTGACGGCTCCAGAGACACCTGGAAATGGTGTGTATCCTGCTGTTATTAGGTGAACTATTCCATCAGGATCCCTTAGGTCAAGGTGGCAGATAAGTAGCACAAGTTTCCCGTATCTCTGTTTTTCTGTCTACCTGTTCTGTCAATTACTGAAAGACGGGTACAGAAATATCCAAGCCTCTTGCAATGTGGTCATTGCTTTTCTCAGTCCGTCAAGCTGTGCTTTATGCATTTCCAATTCCTGTTATTGGGTGCGTACTTATTTAAAACTGTTGTGTCGTCCTGATGGGCCGATCCCTTTATCCTTAGGAAAATGTGGCCTTTATCCTTGGTTCTATTCTTTGCTTGAATATATTCCTTATCTCCTGTTAATATCTCCTGGGGCTCTCTCAGGCTTAGTACTCCTGGTATCCTCTTTTCATCCTTTTACTTTGAATATCTCCGTGTCTCTGTGATTGACACCATGTATCAATTTTGGCAATTTCAGCCTTTCAGTTGGAATTAAGTCATTGACAGTAATCATAGTCACAGATACAGTTGGGTTAAATCTACTACTCATTTTGTTCATTTCATTCTTTTTTCTTTTTTTTACTTTTTTCTCTCTTTTCCTATATCTTTTAGATCCCGAGCGTTTTTTCCTCCACTCTGTCTCTGAGCTGTCCTTCACTTTATTTCTTCTTGGCTGCTCTGGGTTTCACAGACTCTATCATTAACATATCACAAATTCTACTATGCTGCCTGGATGACACGGGGTCCTGGACCAGAGTCCTGGCATTTCTCCCTACCAGTGCTCTGTGTCATACATTTTACTTCTATGCTGCATATGTTTTAAGCCCCATAATCCACTGTTAATCGTTTTTTGCTTTCCACAGTCCATTATATTTCTTCTGCATTTCTTTGTACAGACCCGTATGTTCATTTTTTGCATGTTGTTGATCATCTGGATTTCGTTTTCTCCCACTAAAGAGTGTAGCTCTGTCCTGGCAGGCACTTGAGTTATTTACAAATCAGTGTGATGTCTTTGAGACCCGTTTTTAGGCTTTGCTAGGACAGTTGTAGAGGACCCTTACTCCAGGGATGGTTCAGTCCTATTGCTAACGTGTGATGCCTCTGGGATCTCCCTTGAATTCCTGGAGATGACTTTGGGGGACATCAGGACCCAGGAAGCCTCCAGGGTCACCAAAAAGAAACAGCACCTCCCACAAGGGAACCAGCTGAGGGTGTCATGGCTGCCGGAGAAGGGAGCCCACTTTGGAACGTACTGGAGCAGGGTGCCTGTCGGCACCAGTGTTGAGCTGATGTGTCTGGAGGAGGCTGATCTCCTTCTCCATGGTGGGTGTGTCATGGGACTGGTGACGGTGATGATGATGGCAGTGTTTGCTGCCAGGGCTTGGTAAACCCCTCCCCACCCCCCGGAGAGGAAGAGAGCTGGCAGGAGGGACCCAGGACGGAGCCCTGAGACCTAGTACTCAGGCACAGGAGTCCATGGGAAGCCAGACACTGGCTTCTTGTCACCATCCAGAATAGAGCGGCCAGAAGAATGAAGCCTTTGAGGAACAAAGAAGCCAAAGCTGAGCGTGGGGCAGACCAGACGGGAATGAGCTTCGGGGAGGAAGACTGCGGGACGGGGCAGCCGTGCACGGACATTTACATGATGGTCACTGGAGGAAAAATAAAGAGGGATTTCTGCGTAACTTTGGGTCCAACGTGGACCAGCGGAGGTGGGTTTGTGCCCCTTAAAGGAAAGAACTGAGCAAAAGCTGGAGCCGGTGTGAGTGCCCCTGGCTGTCTGGGGAACCCGGGAGCCAGGTTCTCTGCAGCTGTAAGAAGTGGATTTCCTCGAAAGGTGTGCCTTCGCCAGCACCACGAACACCGCCGCCTGGGACAGTTCCACCCTCACTCTGTGCACACTGACGGTCAGGCTAACCCCCTACCCTTGCCCTGGATCAGGTGCATGAGGACCCCTTCTCTTCCAAGGCACTGGCATTCCAGGTTTTTCCTTTGGGGACAGACCCCCCCCCTAGCCTGAGTCTTCCTGAGACAAGCAAGGAAACGGAGCTCTGTCTTTCCTTCTGGAACTTTTTCTACGAATGTTAACTCCCACTCTCTGCAGGGAAACACCCCTCCATCACCCGTGCATCAGCGCCCAGCCCAGCTGCTTCCAGAGCCTGGAGTGTGGCGCAAAGTAGCCGCTGTGTCGGTGATTCCACAGGCCACACTCACAATGGCAAGGAAAGCAGCTCGGGAGAGGATGTGGGAGCCTGGGGTCCAGACTTCCATGCAGCTGCTGAGGCCCCCAGCCCTGGGGTCCCTGTCCTTTCTGCTGACCCCACGTTTCAATCAGTGCCCGTACCTCATCCTCGCAGAGCCGTTCAATGCAGAAATGCCCAGTCTTGCTGGCCTGTGACTTCGGTGTTCGGAAACAGGGAAGCGAGGAGTATTGTAGAAAACATGACTTTCCGTAGAAAAGAAGGGTCGAGGTCCTGGCCCGGGCCTCACCCCCGTGGCAAGTGCAGGGATGTGCTGGAGATTGAGGACGCCCGCGGCAGAGGATTGTGGAACAGGAAGCGTGACGTCCCCCGTACACGAGGAGCTTCTGTATCTACCAAACACCTTGTCAGAAAGACACGCTCTTCGCCTCGGCATGGGAGACTACCACATGGACAGACTGGTTCCCTCTTTTACGGGTTAAATAAATAGGAACCGCTAAGACCATGGGATGGAACTTAACACATCTTCTCGGCAGAGGGGAGCTGAGTCATTTGAACAGCCTTGAGCTGCCCATCGCTTTTGCTGGATCTGAGCGGCTCAAGCTGAAACGGGCCTTTTCCAGATTATCAGATGCGTTATTTCAGTGTCCAGCCAGTTCCCGTGTGTGTGCCTGCGGGGCACCCTCTGCCTGCAGGAGCCGATGGAGGGATCATGGGAGGAACGTCGTCACCCCCGATCCACCACCGTGATCAGAGCTGGGGGGGAAGCAGAGGCCTTGGAGCCCAGGCTGGGCCTCACCTGGGCTGCGCCTCCCCGCGCAGGGGGCGGGGGGGTGGTGCAAGGATCCGTCTGGGGCAGGTCTGCGTCAGGGATCATTTCTCTATTGACACAAGTGACCCAAGGCCGCCTCACTTGGTGCTTTCACCGGGAGGCCCTGTGGAGGCTGCGCCTGAGCTTGGCTCTTGTTTCTGTCGCCCTGGGCAAAAGGTCATGGGTGACTCAAGGCCTTTTCCTGCTTCACAGCTTCATCGTCCTTGTTCCCAAGGACAGAAAAGGAAAGCGCGCTGGAAGGACAGAGCAGGAGCCATCACGGGGAGAGATGACAGGTGGCTGATCGGGAGTGACAGGGTGCCTGGCTGCACCTTGGACGTTGCCCAGAATTCCAGCGGGCCACAGGCATCGCCGTCCGTGGGGCACTGCCTGCCCTGTTCCCACAGGAAGGCTCAGAGCTCCAGGGCTGGGCCCCCTATCTCGAGGCTCAGGGAGGCCAGGCCAGAAGGGCCCATCTGGATCCGCCACGGTGCATGTCTGCTCGGGTCTCAGAGAAAGAGAGCTGCCCAGACCGGCTCCCCACCGCTTACAGAACAGGAGTCACCGTGAGTGCCCGGGACTCGCCCTGGCTGACCGGCGGCTCAGTACAAGGCCTACACCACGGGACTCCGAAGGCCAAGGGGCTTCCGGGCAGTGAGCTGCTCCGGCAGGAGGGGACCGCGGTGGAGAAGGCCCCCACCGTCCAAACCCTGGTGCTCTAACTGTAAAACACACGCGGGACCGTGAAGACCCCGCCACTGGGAAAGGATGTAAAACACCCGCTGATCAGTTTCGGGTTGGTTTCGTGTCTTCTCAGTGAGCTACGGTTCACAAACACAAAATGCTCCGTTTTAAGGGGACGGTTCCAGGTTTTTAGTAACAGTCACTTCCTTGTGCAACCACCACCACCGTCTAACTCCAGAGCATTCTGTCGCCCGTACCTATCGGCATTCAGTCCCCTTGCCTGCACGCCCTGGTTCCTGGCAACCACTGTCGCCATGGAGATGCCCGTCTGGAGGTCCTCTTGTGCGTCTAGCCTCCTGCCCCGGGAGCACAGTGTGTACAGGGCTGCTCGGTATTGTGGCCTGTGTCAGCAGTCATTCCTGCTCATGGGCAGGAATGAGCCACCTTCTGCATGAGCAGGCACCCGCTGACGGCGTTTGGGTGGCTTCCCCTCTGGGCTGCCGTGAGTGACGCCGCAGGGACGTGGGTGTGCACAGTTTCGTATGATACGTATTGAAGTATTTTGAGATCTACTGGGTCACATAAAACATTAAAACATTTTCAGAGTCCGGCATGTGCTCAGTAGCACAGATCAGAGACTGCTGGTGCCACGGGCGGGCCAGCCTCCTCCAACCTGAGACCCCCCCTCCCCCCACTGCCTGCAGACCTCCCCTCCCGGGTGCAAGGCCACGGGACGTGTTGAGGGCTCACCGCCCGGGAACAGCCCCTCCGAGAGAGAGAGAGAGAGAGAACCCAGGGACAAACGCACCATGTCCTTGCAGGTGTCAGACAGGTCTCTGAGGTCACCGACACATCGTTGCTCTGGGCCCCCCCAACCCAATGAGCTGCAGGTGGCCCCTGCCCCCCACGATAGCCCCACACTGACCCACCCTCGGCCGGCTCTCTTCCCTTGCTCGCCTCTGTCCTGCACACTCCAGGGTTCCGGGGGTCCGTGCTGCACGCAGCTCCCCGTCTTTGGGAGAGCTGCCCCCAGTCACTTGTCAGTTGGGTGACACAGCTTCGGGACACCTTCCCACCATACAGTCCGTCCATTTCCCTGCAGAGCCGGAAGTGGAAAGCACACCCCACGGGGTTCTTGCAAAGACAAATGAGGCAGTTTGTGCCAAATGCTTGGCCCGGCGCCTGCCCCTTGGTACGTGCTCAGTAAACTGTAGCTGTCGCTGGGAATGACCCAGAGCACGGCTTTGAGCAGCTGCGGTCTTGCCGCCCTGGCCCTGCTGACCGCCAGCAGGACAGGAACGCCCCAAAGGTCGACGGCCCCACGGGGTGCTGGCTCTCGTCCCTTGCCAGCCAAGTGCGTGCTTGGAATGTGAGCACCAATGCATTACTTACACAAGATAATAAAGCTCCTTAATAATGTTTTCTATTCTTAGTGCCGCCTCATTGCCAGGAATGGTATAATCAGCCTCCATCATCCTGACTTGCACGATTTTTGAAACAGCGATGCAGTGGGCGGTGAAAATGAGCCCTTCTCCTGGGTTGCCTCCGAGGGGCTCAGCGCATTCCTGCCATCTTGTCTTTATGGGATGGCGCGTCCTGCCCCCTTTGGGCTGGTCCCGCCAGCAAAGGCCACAGCACCTAGCTGCCACCAGCAGACAGTCTTCTGAGGCCTGGGGAGTCTGTGTCCTGACCACAGAATTTGGTGACACGGGAATGGTGACGCCAGAACATTTATTCGAGGACGTCAGTGGAGGGCGGCCACTCAAGCCGCTGTCTGCCTCTGGGCCCCCAGGAGGGCCCTGCGGAGCCACACACGCCCACGACCCATGATCCATGCAGCTGCGGGGCCCACACAGACCCGAAGCCCCCGGTTTGAACGCTCACACGCGTGTCCCCACCTTCCCATCACGATGAAGAGCAGCTTTGTCACCGGGAAAAGTCCCCCGGCCCTCCTTCCAAGCCTGTCCCCACACGCCCCAAGAAGCCACAGCTCTGTGCGTGAGCAGAGCCCGCTTTGTCCTGTTCCGGATCTCCCCGCCAGGGCAGGCCTCCCGTAGGGACGGTCTCAGCCTGGGTCCCGTGAGCAGCGTGTTTTCAGGACGCATGCCCGTAGCTTACTCACATCCAGGCTGCTGAGCAGAATTCCAGCGCACGGGCAGGCACTGCTGGCTCACCGCGCGTCCTGCGGGGCGACCTTGGGGAATCTTCTGTGCCAGCCCCGTAAACGTCGTACGGATCTTCCCGTGGCCATACCTGTGGTTATCTCGGGTCATAACCCAGGAGTGATGTCGCTGGTTCATAGGGTAAATGGATGCTTCCCTCTAGAAGAGGCCGCCCACTGTGTTCCCGAACCGCTGTGTGGTTCACCCTCCTCCCGGCCGTGGGGGGGAGACCTGGGGCTCAACACACAGCCCAACCTGACCGTCGCAGGCTTTCAAATTTTAGACACCAAGTAGGTAGGTCTTTCCTTATGGTCTTATTTTATCTATATTTGCTTATGGTCTTAATTTATATTTCTCAGATGATGTAACGATGGTTGAGCATGTTTTTAGACGCTTACTGGCTCTCTTGAGTATCTCATTTTGTGAAGTGTCTGTTCTCTGTGTTTTGCTCATTTTGTAAATGGGCTTGTTGTTCTGTTTTTGGTTTTTTTTTTAATCAATGGTTTGTAGGAAATTCCATATACTCTGGGTATAATTCATCTGCTAGACATATGTATGGCAAACATCTTTTCCCGTTTCATGGCCCACCTTTTTCATTTCCTTAATGAGGACATTTGATGAGAAGTTTTTTGGGTGATCGAGTCTAAATTAACAAGTTATTCTTTTACGTATTGTATTTTCTGTGTCTTCTCCAAGAACCATGTGTCTACCCCCAGGTGGAAAGATAAGATACTTTTTAGAAGACCGGAAGTCATAGCTGTTATATTCTTGTCCACAATCCAATTTAAATTAATTTTGTGTGTGGTGTGAGGTAGGGGTTGACCATCATTTCTTCTATACAAGTATTTGATTGTTACAACCCCATTTGTTAAAAAGACTTCCCTTGCCTTGTCCCACTGAATCATGTAGACACCTTCCTGAGAATTATTTGTCTATGTGTGGGCCTCCTTGTAGCCTTTCTGTTTTGTCTCATTGATCTGTGCGCCCATCGTGACATCTGTCACATACTAGCTCAATCGCTAGGGCTTAAAATCAGGAAGTTTTCCGTATTTGTGCTTCTTTTGCCATTATTTTGGCTACAGGAGTCTTTTTCTTTTCACTGTGAATTTCAGAATTAAGAGTTGACACATCAGTTTCTCTTTAAAAAGCCTTCTGTGACTTCGATTGATTGCATCCAATTAAGAGATTAATGTGGGAACACGAACATCTTACCTCCATGGAGTCTCCCAGCCCACAAACGTGATACAGCCCTTCCCGTACTCAGGTCTTCCTCAAAGTCCCTCAGGAAAGTTTCATAGCGTCCAAGATAAAGGTCCTGCTTATCTTTTGTTACATTTGTTCCTCAGCATCTTCTGTTTTCTGGTGTTACTGTCAAGGGGGTCTGAATTGCCCAATTGTCTGTTGCTAGTTCATAAAAATACAGCAGATTTGTGCTTATTGACATAGTCTCTTCTGACATTGCTTAATTCATTGGTTAGTTTGGGTATTTTCTGGATTCCTAGAATTTCCCATTGGGACAATCATTGTCTTCTGATCATAAAGACACTTCTAATTCTAGCATTCCAGTCTCTTTGGTTTTTATGTCCTTCGCTTGCCGTGTGGTCCTTTTTGAAACCCCAGTACTGCTAAGTGAAAGTGAGAGCAGGCACCCGACCTTACCCCAGGAGACGCGTTCTCTCTCACGCCGAGTGTGACGTGAGCCACAGCTGTGTTGTATGTGCCCCTTCTCAGGCTGAGGGCGTCTTCTTCCCCTAGCTTGCCCAATGGTTTTTTTGTTTGTTTGGTTTGGTTTGTTTGTTGGTTGGTCAATTGTTCTTTGACAAAATTCTTTGTTGAATTGCATCAGGTGTTTTTCTGTATCTGTTGAGATGGGTCGAGGTGATCTGCTTTTATTCCTGGGTTTCTAGTGTTTGTTGGGCTTGGTCACATGCTCTTCCTGCATCTACGGGGATGATCAGACGATTTTTCCCCTTTATTCTGTTCAGATGGGGAGTTGCAATGACTGGTTTTCAGTGTTAAAACAGCTTTGCTTTTCTGGGATAACCCCACTTGGTTCCTAGAAAAATACTTAGGGATGAGTTTTTAAAAGGGTACACAGGACCTCTACCCTGATGTAAGATGTATTCTCTTTTATATATTGCTAAGTTTGGTTTCCTAATAATTATTAGGAATTTTTAAGAATCTTTGTGTCAGTGTTCAAGTGGGATACTGGTTTGTAACCTTTTTCTTGTAATATCTTTGTTAGGCTTGTATGCTGAGGTTATGGAATTCGTATCCTCACAAAAGGGACCCCAAAAAGCACCCTCCCCCCTCTACCACCTGAGGACCCAGCGAGGAGACAGCTGTTCCATAAACCGAAAGCCGGCCCTCCCCAAACACCAAGTCTGCTAGCGCCTTGGTCTTGGACTTCCAACTGCCACAGCTATGAGAAATAAATCAACACCAGTTTGTGGTGTCCTGTTAGAGCAGACCCAACAGACCAAGCCCATCTACATACATTATAAACCCCATGATACAATATTATCAGTTTTGCTTTAAACAGCCAGTTGTCTTTTCAAGAAATTATGAAAAAAAAATTTAAAGATGGTTTTTTAAAGTTTTTCTTTATTTAAGCAATCCCAACACTCAACGAGGGCTCACACTCACGACCCTGAGATCGAGAGTCATATATTCCTCTCACTGAGCCAGCCAGTCGCCCCGAAGTAGAAATGTTTATAGTTCCCGACCTGTATGTCATTTCTGGTGCTTTTCTGTCCTCCTGTGGATTCCCACTTCTCACTGCTGCTACGTCCCTTCAGCCTGAAGAATTTCTTTTTCCTTTTAACATGTCTTACAGTGCCATACTGCTCGTGACTAATTCTCTCAGCGTTTGCTTATCCAAACATGTTTTTATTTTGCCTTCATGTTGAAAGACGGTTTCTCAGGGTATAGAATTCTGCATTTGTGGTTTGGTTTTGTTTTTGCATTTTGAAAGAAGTTTAAAGATGTTGAATCATTTTTTTCCTGCCTTCATCATTTCTGATGAGAAATCAGCTTTTACTTTATCCTTATTCCCCTGCAGAGATTTCTGCCTTTTTTCCCCCTTCTGGCTGCTTTCAAGGTCCTTTTCCTTTGTCTGTGGGTCGCAGCAACGTGCTTGTGCTGTACCTGGCTCTGGTATTCTTTCTGTTTGTCCTACTTGGTATTTATGGAGTTTCCATGGGCTATAAACTCCTGTTTTTGCCAAATTTGTGAAACTTTCAGCTTTATTTCCTTAAATGTATTTTATGCAACATTCTATCTCACCTTCCTTTCTGAAATTCTTTTCTTTTTCAATCTTAGTATAAGCTTTTATTTTTTCATTTAAATTCAGTTAATTAACAGATAGTGTTTTATTAGTTTCAGAGGTAGAGTTGAGTGATTCATCTGGGGTTTTTTAAAGATTTTATTTATTTGCCAGAGAGCGTGCACAGAAGCAGGGGGAGCAGCAGGCAGAGGAAGGGAGAGAGAAACAGGCTCCCCACTGAGCAAGGAACCCTATGCGGGACTCGATCCCAGGACCCTGGGGTCATGACCTGAGTGGAAGGGAGATGCCTATCCGACTGGACCACCCAGGTGTCCCTCATCAGTCTTACAGAACACCCAGTACTCGTTACATGACACGCCCTCCTTATGTCCACCACCCAGTTGCCCCACCCCCCACCTTCCTTCTGAAATTCTAATGTCTATGTTAGAAGTTTGTCACCGTCCTTCAAGTGGTTGCTCTGTTATTTTTTTAATCTCTTTTCTTTTTTTTTTTAAGAATTTATTTATTCATTTGACAGAGAGAGATCACAAGTAGGCAGAGAGGCAGGCAGAGAGAGAGAGAGAGGAGGAAGCAGGCTCCCTGCCTAGCAGAGAGCCCGATGCAGGACTCGATCCCAGGACCCTGAGATCATGACCTGAGCCAAAGGCAGAGGCTTAACCCACTGAGCCACCCAGGCGCCCCTTGAATCTCTTTTCTTTTTGTTCTACAGATTGCATCATTTCTGTCCATCTGTCCTTGATTTTCCTGACTCTTCTGCTTATTCAAAACTGCTATTAGCCCATCTCTGAATGTTTTGAGATACGCTTTTAAATTCTGCAATTTTGATTCTTATTCATAGATTTCTGCCTCGTAACCCTCCATCTGTTTATTATTTACTAACATCCTTTTCCTTAGGTCCTTGAACACAACTGTGATTGTTTCATGAAAGTTATGGTCTGCTAATTTCAGCATCTGAGTGGTCTAGGGTTTCTGTTGGGTGATTTTTTGTTCTTGACTGCATGTCACATTCCCCTGTTACTCCGCCTGTCTCTTCCTTGGTGTAGACTTACGTTATGAATATTCCATTGCAGAGATTCTGGATTTTGTTACCATCCTCTGAAGAGTGTTGATTTTTTTTGTTTTAGCTGGTCGTTAAATTACTGAGTGATCACTTTGAACTTGTGGGGGCCTGGTTTTATGCTTTGCTAGGGTACATCTCTAAGTTTGGCCCTTCTGGGGCTTCAACAGGAAGCCTGAGGGTTTGTCGAAGCCCTCCTTGTTGCCTGACTCGGACTTTGTCCCCGGTGGTGGGCAGCACCAAAATCTCTGCTAAGCTCCATCGTCTTCATAGGCCCACGGCAGGTGCAATTCAGAGACGGATCAGGGGAGGGATAGGAGAGTTTTCATAGAACTTCCTCCTTTGGGCATTCCGCTTTTCATTTCCATCCTCCCCGACCACCCCAGACCCCGCCCTCTGAACCTGCAACCCGGTGAGCCTGCAGTGGTCTGCTCCAGTTCCAGCCACCTCACGCACTGTAAGCTCTCTCCACAACAGAGCATGGAAATCTCCTTCCTTCCTTCTCTAGCAGCACAGCTTCATGGATGAACCATCGTTTATCCAACTAGTGCCCCATGGGTGTATCTTTATGCTGTCGCCCATCTTTGGTCATTACAGTCAGCCATTTTTTTATTCCTCTTGCTACTTGCAAAACTCCACAGATGGAGAGAAGCCTTTAGTTTGCAAAAAAAGCCTCAGCCTTCAATAGATTTTTGCAAAAGTCCTGTCCTTGGCACCATAATTGATGAGTGTATTGGATGAGACTTTCTCCTGACAGAATTCTTCCAGAAACTGCTCTCACGGCGTCATCCTGACATGCGCATATGGCGGATAGAGTCCCCCCAACATGTACAATCCACTGCTGGTTTCCAGATACAACTACGCCCGGGGCATCCTTGCTAGAATATCGCACCCACATCCTTCTCCCTCAAAAGTACACCACACCTCAACAGCCGTGGGGGAGGGTGTTTCTGAGGGATGAGGAGTGTGTGCAGAGTGTCCTTGCCCCTTGGGAAAGTGCCACACTGTCTGGCCTTTGCAGCCCTGAGTGGGAATATGACTGGGGGAGAGGGCAGAAGAGTCTGGCCGTGTCGTGACTCAACTTTCTGTCTACATCACACAGCTACATCAAGTCACTAGGAGGGCTCAGTGACCCATCTGTACAAGCCGCTTAGAGTAGTGCCTGGACCGTAGTTAAGAGCTCAGTAAAGATTGTTATGGTTGTTTGTTACGGTTGTTGCAATCTATAAAACAATAAAGGAAAATTGCAGTCCTAGCTGTCCCCGAGGCAACTCCCCTTACCGGCATTTATCTTGAAAAACTTGAAAAACAAGCCTTGGGAGAAGGGCAGAGGGAGAAATTGTATGCAGACATCTGGGATCGAATCAAACTACGCAGAATAGGAAATCCCCCTCTTCAAATCCGAAAGGGGAAAAGCTGCGCCCTACTCCTGCCTCCGAGGTGCCATGAGTCTGAGATGACCCTGCCCATCCCCCAGCTAGACGGCTGCAAGACCCGCTCCAGAATTTCAGGTGTGGTCATCAGGGCGCTTCGGTCCACCTTGCTTTCTCTGCTACCTCTGAAGGCTAACAGGAGGCGAAAGCATGAGTCATGGTCACCACCAGCCACAGAGAAGCATCCTGTTGGCTGCTGATAAACGTGAGTGATTTCTCGGTAAGATGCCTCCTGGAAAGGGCACCTGTGCCTTTAAGAAGCAAGGTGAGGTCACGGGTAACCATGTAACTTTATTGTGCTCCCGGGTTATAAGAGAAACATCTTCGCTCTGCTCATCCGTTTTATGTTTATGACGTCCATAAACACCGAATTGCCCGTGACTGTGCCCTGGGCCAGAATGTCCTCTTCCAGCTAGAGGGGCCAGGAAAGCAAAAGTGGGGCAGAGGTGAGTTCACCCCTCCTGCTTTCCTGGAGAAGGGTGGTGACACCCCAAGAAGGAGGGAGGGGACGGGGGGCAGACAGGGGTCCCCCTCCGCATCCCCCTCGGCAGAGCCCCAGACAAGAGCGGCCATAAATAAACCTTTGGGGCCTCGGGGTATCCATCTGGCAGCTGGTAATGGGGATCACTTTCCCCAATGCAAAGTAAGACGCCCCTCTCTGAAGCCATAGCGGACAATTCGGTAAATGTTTCTGGAGGGACGCTCAGTATCTCACTGCATTGCTTCTGGGTGAGTCAGGGGAAACTCCGCTCACCCAGGGTCACGTCCACAGCTGGGGCTTGGCCGTGATGTTGCACAAGATGCGCCCACGCGTCAGAGAGGCAGACCCGCAGGGAGCTCCCAGGCCACGCACGCGTGCCCCAGGGGGTCAGGTGTCTGGGCTGAGTTCCCCCTGCCACCTGCCCTCCCCGTGCAGGTTTGGGGCCCCCTGTGACTGGGGCCTGTTTGCGTTCATTTGCTTAGAGGGAGAAGGAAGGGCACGCACCCCGGCCAGCGCAGGTGTGCAGGGGACAACAGCACGGCTGTCACCGCGGTCACTCCGCTCAGCACCGGGTAAAGAGAAGTGCCTGGCAGCAGGCCGGCCTCATGTAAACTACTCTTTAGGGCAGAATTTATAGGTTAGGCTGTCTTATTGATCGGGTGAACCAGATTTCCATGCCCTTGCTGTGGGGGAGACTGGGGATCTATCTGGAATAAGTGAACAATTCCTAGATGCGCTGGGAGAGGCGGAGGCGAGTTCCTTGAACCGTCCGGGCCTCGGGGCAGTGGCACATGCGAGACTCCCGGGTCCCTTGTGACAGCAGCTGGGTGAACGCTCTGGGGAGGGTTCCCGTCCTGCCCCTGCGCCCCAGGAGTCCCCTTGGCTCTGTCCCCCGGACCGGGTCCTGGGGTCCCTGAGGGTGCATCTGTGGCCCGAAGCTGGACTGATGTGGCGGTGTCCCAGCAGCTGGACCAGCCCCCGCCAGACGCGGAGATGACCTGAGCCACAGGAACCTCTGCTGTGAGAGCGACTCCGCTGGCGGGAGCATTTACCCTCCAGTGCCCGCCGCCTGAGCATCCAGGGACAAGTGCCCCCAACGCCCTGACGGCGGCCAGTCCGGGGGTAAGAGGCAGATGGTGAGCCTGCCGAAGCCCCCGTCCTTAGGACTGGTCGCTTGGGCGGCCGACCCGCTGCCCGTCTTGGAGCCCTGGGTGCTGAGGACTGAGTGCCAGTGAGCTCGGAGCAGCGTGCTTGAGGTCCCCCACCGTGCCCGGGGTGGGGACCCTTCCGGATGGTCTGGCGGCCGCTCGGCTAGAACAGGTTTCTCCGGAGAACATGCAGGTTGCCCGTGGCTGTCAGCTGGCTCTCCCCTACCCTCATCGGTGTGTCATCCTGACTTCCTGTGCCCTTGGACCCTGCATCCCACCCTCCCCATTTCCCAGCCCCGGAGAGCCTCCCTCGTCCCAGTGGGTTGTTCTTAAAGCAATGAAGAAATTCTCAAAGCAAGATGCCTGAATATGCACTAGTTTTCAAAATGCGGTACATGCCGTCCAGCGTTTAGGGGAAAGGCACGGGTTTCCTGCATTATGTCAGATTTTTCTGGTAAGTTGTGCCGGGAAGACTCACATTTGTGATGGGAACTGCTTGCTGTCCCCATAGCCAGGGCTTTAGGGCTGTCCGAGGGTCCCAGATTTCAGCTCGGTGCGGGCAGGACGTGGCCCCCGGAGCCTGGCCTGTTCCCCGGGGGCTGGGACTCCCCGGGACAGGCACGGAAGGAGGATAGGGTGTCCCAGAGGACCTGTGGCCATCCAGGCCGGCAGCAGCAATGGCGAACACAGGCCACGTTCACACGCATGAAATCGCAGTTCATTTTCAGTTCTGAAATCCACTGGGAGGAAACAGTAACCCGCGGCAGGAATTCCAGAGAGCCAGGCTGGGGAGGGAGAGGCACCCATTTCCTGATCAGGGCTCTGTTTATGGATGTGTGGGTGTGGTTGACCTTTGTGCACACAGGCATTTTTGCCCCGTCTCCTGGCGAAAAAAATGCAGATTGTGCCATTCCTAAAGCACTCGGGAGCCCGGGTGCTGTCCCGGGTGCTGTCCCGGGTGCTGTCCTGGGTGCTGTCCCGGGTGCTATTCCGGGCAGGGCGTCCAGTGTGTGCACTGCAACCCGGGTGGCAGCGCCCAGCGGCTGCTCTCACGGGGAGTTCAGCCTCCTGCTGAGCCCCTTCTGGGAACCACAGACATGTCGCCAGAGTCAGGCTGCGGCGTAGCCGTCACATGGACCAGAGCACAAATGTCCACCCCTTGGACAGAGCCAGAGGCAGAGAAGGCACAGGAGGAAGGGTTGGAAAGCATTACTACTACGTGGGCTGGAAATAAAACGTTGGTGTGAAAATCTTGGGATGCCCAAAGGATCTTGCCTCTAGAGTCCAAAGGAAAAAGGAGAATCCATGCTATCTATACAATTTTTATAAGCTTTTTATTTTAAAATAATTATAGAATAATACACAGTTGTGAGGAAACACATAGTGAGAGCCCACGTCCCCTTTGCCCCTTCCCCCCGTGGTGACATCTTTCCGAAAGTGGTAAGAAGCCATGCCGGGCCGCGCACACCGATGCGGTCCGGACGCAGTCATAGCATTCTGTCCCCACGGCGTTCTTCCCGCCAGAACCCCTGGCGATCGCTGGGTCCTCCGTGTCTGTCATTTTGCCATTCCAGAGCATTATACAAATGTGGCCCGACAGTGGGCACATTTGGGGACGGAATTCTTTTACTCAGCGCGAGTCCCTGGAAGTCCCTTGTCGTGTTGCTCCCGCACTAGCTCAGCTCTTTCTGTAACTGAGTATTGTTTCCCGCTGTGGATAGACCACTGTTTGTCACCCATCCAAGAGCTCCCGAGTTGTTTCCAGGTCGAAGCAATCACCAAGAAAGTTGCCCTGAGCATCCTGGGCCGGTTTTCCTCTCCCTGCCCTGGGGTGCAGTTGCTAAGCCGGCCTTCCCACCAGCGCGGGGTAGGTCGTCCAGTTTCTCCACATCGTTGCCAGCTTTGGGGGTTGTCATCGTTTTTTTTTCTGTTTTAGCCTTTCTGAGACATGTGCCCTGTTAGTTCGGTGTGGTTTTAGCTGGCGTTTCCTAATGGCCCGCGATGCACAGCGTCTTTTCATGCACTTGTCTGCTAGTGTCTCTTGCCCCTTTTCAAATGGGCTGTTTTGTTCTTTCTGCTGAGAGGTTCTGGGGAAGCTTATTTCACAGAGTTTTACTGTTGAGTGTGGACCACTCTTTCCGTGCCCTGTGTTCGCGCCTCTGTCGGATGCGGTTTGCAAGCATCTCCTCCCAGACTGTGGCTTGTCCTTTCGTCCTCCGGCCCGTGCTCCGCAGAGTGACAGCTTTACTTCTGAGGAAATTCAGTCCATCGTTTTCCCTGTCACGGGTTGTGTGTGTGATGTCAAGTCTAAGAGCCCTGCCTAGCCCAAAACCTGGAGATTTTCTCCTTTTTTTTCCCCCCTAAAAGCCTTCTATCTTTGTATTTTGTATCCGTGGTCCATTTGGGGTTAACTTTCATACCAACTGTGAGGTCTAGGTCCGGTTCTATTTTTCTGCCTGTGACCGTTCACTTGTTTCAGCTCCATTTACTGAGAAGACGGCCGTTCCTGCGCTGAATCACCTTCAGACACTGGTCAAAGATCAGTCGGGCTTATCTGTATGGGTGTGATTGTGGTTCTCTGTTCCGTTGACATATGTGTCTACCCTCCACTAACATCCCACAGTCCTGATTATTAGAGCTGTATACGGGTTCACCTTGTTTTATGGTGCTTTGAAGATAATTGCATTTTTTTACAAATTGAAGGTTTCTGATAAACCTGCGCCAAGCAGGTCTGTCGGCACGATGCTTCCAGAAGCCTTGCCTAGCTGTCTCCGTGTCACATTTCAGTACTTCTTGGACTAGTTCAAACTTTTTCATTCTTATTATATTTGAATTGCTGCAATTTCATGATAAAATTTTAACAGATGAGCAGTTGCTTTTTGTGGATGAGCAAAGACAGTGGTTCCTTTTTTTTTTTTTTAAGATTTTATTTATTTATTTGAGAGAGTGACCAAGCATGAGCCAGGGGAGGGGCAGAGAGAGAGGGAGAAGCAGGTGCCCCACAGAGCAGGGAACCCAACGACGCGGGGCTTGATCCCAGGACCCTGAGATCCTGACCTGAGCCGAAGGCAGACACTTAACGGACTGATCCACCCAGGCGCCCCAAGAAAGCGGTTTCTTGAGATGATATCTGTTCCTGGTAAAGTTGCTGTGCAGATTGTTGCAACGACAACAAAGGATTTAGAATACACATAAACTTAGTTAATAAGGCAGGGGCAGGGTTTCAGAGGATTGACTCCAGTTTTGAAAGGAGTTCTGCTGTGGGGATGGTGGTTCCAAACGGCTTCGTATGCTGCAGAGAAATCTTTCCTGAAAGGACGAGTCTGGGTGCAATGACGTTCACTGTGGTCTTATTTTTTTTATTTTTTTAAAGATTATTTATTTTTTTATTTGACAGAGAGAGAGAGTGTGAGAGGGAACACAAGCAGGGGAAGTGGGGAAGGGAGAAGTAGGCTTCCCTCTGAGCAGGAAGCCTGACGTGGGGCTTGATCCCAAGGGCCCTGGGATCATGACCGGAGCCGAAGGCAGACGCTTCACGATGGAGCCACCCAGGCGCCCCCGCTGTGGTCTTATTTTAAGAAATTGCCACAACCACCCCAGCCTTCAGCAACTGCAGCCTCATCAGTCAGCAGCCCTCCCTACAGAGGCAGGACCCTCCACCAATAAAAGGATTGAGACTCACTGAAAGCTCAGATGATGGTTAACATTTTTTAGCAATAACGTATTTTTTTAATTGGAGTATTAAATTGCACACTTAATACACTGCCATGTAGTGTAAACAGAAGTTTCATACACACTGGGAAGCCAAACAATTCGTTTTGACTCGGTTTTTTGTGATACTTGAATTCATTGAGGTGGTCTGAACCCAAACCCAAGATATCACCAATGTGTGCCTGTAAATAGGTCTTAAAACCAGATAGACTGATTCAGCCCACATTTATCTTCCTTTTTCAAGTTGTTTTAGCTATTCTAGTTCCTCTGCATTTCCATATAAAAGTTAGAATAATTGCATCCGTTTCTACAAAAGTCTTGCTGGAATTTTGATGGGAACTATGTTAAACCCACAGATCACTTTGGGGAGAACGGACATCTTTATATGTCATCTTCGTATGTCAATTTACTTTACTATGTAAAGTCTTCCAAACCATGAACGTGCTATGTCTCTTCATGTATTCAAATTTTCTTTTTTAATCTCCTTCATCAGGGTTTTGTAGTTTTCAGCTTACAACTTATGTGTCTGTCCTGTTATATTTACACCCAAGTTTTGGGTTTGTTTGTTTTTTTTTAGTGTTTGTACGGTGGTATTGTGATTTTCATTTCAGTGTCCACATGGCCACTTTGCTAATATATGTAAATACAATCAATTTTGTATATTTATCTTGTATCCTGTGACCTTGCTGAACTCATTTTTTAGTTCTAGGAAAGTTTTTGTAAATGCGTTGGAATTTTTTGTGTAGACAGTCGTGGCACCAGCGAACCGAGTTTTATTTCTTCCTTTCTCATCTGCTTTCCTTTTCTTGCCTTGCTGCACTGGCTAGGACTTCTAGCACAATGTCTAGTGAGGACAGTGAGAGCAGACATCTCTGCCTTGTCACTGGTTAAGCAAGAAGGATTCAGTCTTTCACCAAGCTGTAGGTTTTTGGTAGACGTTCTTTGTCCACTTGAAGAAGTTCTCCTCTATTCCTGCTTTTCTGAGAGTTTATGAAATGAACAGATGTTAAGTTCTTTCAAATGTTTTTGAATTGATATGATCATGTGTTTTTTTCTTTAGCTGTTAATATAGTAGATCACACTCATGGATTTTCAAAGATTGAACCAGCCTTGCATCCCTGGAATTAACCCCACTTGACCTTGACTTATAATCATTTTCATATTTTGCTGAATTCAAAGCGCTAATATTGTGTTAGGGATTTTTGCATCTGTATTCAAGAGGAATGATGGTCTGTCTTTTTCCCTTTGTTATATTTGTCTGGATTTGGTATCAAGTTAATACTGGCTTCATAAAATGAATTGGAAAGTATTCCCTCCTCTTCTGTTTTCTGGAAGAAATTGATTAGAAATGTGTTAATTCTTCTTTAAATGTTTAGTAGAATTCTCCAGTGAAACCATTTGCACCTGGAAATTTCTTCTGGGGGAGATTTAAAATCAGAAATTCAGTTTTCCTAATAGTTTAAGACTGTTCAAATTACCTATTTCATCTTGGTTGAGTTTGGTAGTTCACACTTTTCTAGGAATTGCTCTTTTTCCTCTAGGATTTCATATTTCTGTGTGTGGAGTTCTATGTAGTGTTCCTTTATTATCTTCCAGGGTTTGTAGTCATATCCCCCCTTCATTCCTAATACTACAACTTTGTGTCTTCTCTCTATGGTATTTTTGCCAATCTTTCTAGAGATTTGCCAATTTACTAATATTTTTAAATAACTAGCTCTTGGCTTCATTGATTTGCTGCATTGTTTTACTATTTTCTTTTCCCTTGATTTCTGTTCTTTATTACTTCCTTGCTTTTGCTCTTGTGGGTTTATTTTGCTCTTCGTTTTCTAGGCTCTTGGATTATTGAGATGAGTTTCTCCTCTCTTCTACTGTAAGCCTTTAGTGCTATAACTCTTCCTCTCAGTACTGCATTAGCCATGTCTACGGCTAAGTTTGGGTGTATTCTGTTTTCATTTTCACTCAGTTCAGCGTCCATTTTTATTTCTTTTGAAGTTTCCACTTTCACCCATGAATTACTTAAGGGGGTATTATTTAACTTCCAAGATTCTCCTATGATCTTTCTGTTACTGATTTCCCGTTGGATTCTCTTATGGTCAGAGACCATACTCTACATGGTTTCATTTCTTTTAAATTTGTTGAGGTCTTCTTTGTGGTCCAGAATATGGTGTCTTGGTCTGTGCTTCCTACGCATCTGAAAGGAATACGTGTTCTGCTGTTCCTAAGTGGAGTGGTCTCTTGCTTGTTTGATGGGCTTCTCAATTTATGTCAAGGCTTCAAGATCATTAACTCTCAAAGGTCATGGTGATACATTACTTCCCCCAAGAATTTCAGAATAAGTGATCTAAAATCTGGCTGGGTTCCCCCAAGGAAGCCTGTGAAACTTTCTCACTGTTGGCTCTTATTAGAGTCACCATTTCTCTCTCCTGGTATAGGTGGAAGCCTCCCTGAGGGATAGGGCCTTGGGTCAGCCAGCAGCTCCACACAGGGCTCTATGAAAATTTTACTCTTACGGTTTCAGGACCTACAACAAGACATCATTTTTCTTCTTCTCATCCAGTCTTAGAATTCTAAAGCTAGAGGGAACCTTGGGTCATCACGCATTCATGTGGCAAGTGAAGGGATGAGAGGTTCCAAGAGGCTAATTTAGATTGATCGTTTTTTTAAACACTTCTTATGAAATTAACATATATTCATTATAGAAGTGTATTAGATATAGAAAAACAAAAATAAGGAAGAAGTGTATATACAATCTTACAACCAAAAAATAACTACTACCATGATTTCAGAGTGTATCTTCCCAATGCCTTCAAAAATGAGATCACACTGTATTACTGTCTTACGATCTCTTTTTTTCTTTTAACTCTAACAATAGACATGAATATTTTCCAAAATATTATTTCTGATAGCAGAATATATTTCTACAGGCCAGATGCACCCTCATTTATTCAATGTCCATCTCATAGACACTGGGGCTATTACAGTTTTCACTGGGTTAAATAACCCCGAGATGAACATCTTCTATGTGCATACCTGGGTTCCTTCCTAGGAATGGAGGCATTAGAGCAGAACGCAGGAAGGTTTTTTTGCTCTTAAGCCCCATCACCATACTGGATAATTGAGATTTTTTGTTTGTTCGGGCAGATTTCGTTTGGTTTTCATTTGTTTTGGTTTTAGCAGAGGGCTAGGCATACAGCCAGCAGAGACTACATGACTCAGGAGCAGGTCTCGTGCAGGTTCTCAGTGTTTTAGGGCGTGAACGAATAGCCACCTGGAGCCAGGGCTTTCTCTTCCTTCCCAGGAGCAGGGAGTGCTGGAAAGAACAGTGCTGTGAGCGTCTGTGCCTTCCTATGAAGCCTCTGGCATGGGGCCCAGCCAGGAAACAGGAAAACTGGCAGGTTATATTCAGCCTGGGACCTGAACCTTGTAAAGCCACCACCCAGCCCAGGGTTACGTGCCAGGCAACAAAGGGACAAACTCGCTCAGCCCGGCCTGCTTCCTCTCTCCATGAGGAGAGGACCTGCCATGAGAACACTGTGTTTTACATTTGAAATATGCCTTGAACTCACCTTGTCCTGGTAATTAACCCGCCATAAAGTGGAGCAGGGCACTAAGTGAAAACTTCCCTATTTAGAGACCCAGTCCTGCCTGCTTTTTATGGCCGGTGCAGACTAGGGGAGGACCAGAGTCCGGCCACACTGCCGAGAGACCACCGAGATGGGCTGGTGGGGGCAGGCCAGGTGGGAAAGGGCCTCTAAAGGTGGGTGGGGAAACTCCATGCCCCGGAGCGGCTCTGGCTGCTGGCGGTGGGCGTGAGGGTCTCCCCGAGGTCTCCCCGCCATGGCGTTGGCGCCGCCTGCCTACGACATTCCAATTTGGGCCCTGGTGATCCGCAGAGTTTTCCCCTTCTCCATCTGTCTTTCTTTTTTGGTCCGTAGAGAAAGAAGAATTAATCCAGAGCGTGCTGACCCAGGTGGCAGAGCAGTTCTCCAGGTACAGAACCTTCTAGATGCATAGTCCCTGGACAGCAGGTGCTCAGCGCCCCGACGTGGGGAGGTAAACACACCCGCCAGCCTTCTGTCATGGAACACAGGCGCTGGAGATCGTTTGAGGGTGTGTCTCTTTCCTCCCCGCCCCTCGGAGGCCCGGAGCACCTTAAAAGCAATCCCCAGCGTCCTGTGCCCCCTACACCTCCGGAGGCCTCGCCCAGGGCAGGGGGCAGCAGAGGTTTGCCACGCCCCTTTCAACTTTGACGATTTTGAGAGGGATGATTTTTTTTTCCATTCCCAGAGCATTTAAAATCAACGAACTGAAAGCTGAAGTCGCGAATCACTTGGCCGAGCTAGAGAAGCGGGTGGACTGTGAGTGACGCTTCTACCTCCTTTCTCCTTGTCTTTTAACCTCTGTTTACATCAGCTGCATCATTCCCCTCCCCCCAACCCCTGGTGGTGAGTGAAGCCTGGAGGTAAGCGGAAATGTCTTCTCTCTGTGAAATGTTCAAAAATTACCTTTTTTTTTTTAAGATTTTATTTATTTATTTGACAGACAGAGATCACAAGTAGGCAGAGAGGCAGGCAGAGGCGGGGGGTGGGGGGTGGGAAGCAGGCTCCCCGCTGAGCAGAAAGCCCGATGCAGGGCTCGATCCCAGGACCCTGAGATCATGACCTGAGCCGAAGGCAGAGGCTTTAACCCACTGAGCCACCCAGGTGCCCCCAAAAATTACCTTTGATGCTAACGGAAGCAAGAACTGTGAGGGTCTGTTGATAAGTGAAAGTCGCTTGGTGACCCATGACGTCACCGCACAGGGCAGTGGGGGGAGCTGGGGAGTGGAGGGGGCGAGGGGTACACTTGGCGGCAAGTGGAGGAGGTAAGCTCCTTCGGTGCAGAAGACGATGGAATAAAAACGTGAAAACGCCTGGAGCAGCCCCCTTGGGAGAGGACCTTCTGCTGAACATCTTCGTGTCTTTTTACATCGAGGCAAGCCGATACGCTCCTCGCCTGCACGACTGTTTCTGGGATATGCCTGTCAAATCTCTAGCTCTTGGCTCCCTGTCAGCACCGGGGCCAGCAGAGGAACTTCCAGCCAGCACAGGGGAGTCGGTTCGGGTCTGGACTCGGGGACCGAACAGCTGAACCCGGGAGGGAACAGCTTCCGCGTCTCTCCCCCGGTGTCCCCGTCCATAAAATAAGGAGCCCTGCTTGAATTCTCACCCTTCATGATTCCCCATCCACGTCTTTGTCAATGTCAAGGCGAAGGACAGCCCATTTATTAAGCTCGGGGATGACGAGAAGAAATCCCAGCCTAAGGCCGGCCGGGCCGTGACTTCCCCAGATGGTGTCTGGCTGATTCACATTCGCAGGACTCCGCGAAGGTCACTTTTCATATTTTGTGTGAATTGCTTGGACTTTTTTCGAGAAGAATATTCGGGATCATGCAAAAACCTATTCCCCGTAATAACGCGAAGCGCGACTTACCTGGTCCCACTTCCCAGAGTATGTCGACATTTAGGAGATCCGTTTGGTGTTCTGTCTTCAAAACCGATTTATGTTCCCCGTGGATGATGGAGAAGCCACAGAGAGATTAAGTGACCCGCTGAAGCTCGGCCAGCAGATTGGACAAGTAAATAAGCCCGGGACGGCTCCCGCCACACAGGACCCAGGGCACCTGCGCGGGCAGGTCGGGAAGCCGCCGTGCAGGCCGGTTGGGGCTCCTTCAGTGGAAAAGGGGCTTCGTGCTGGGGAGCTCCCAGGTGGCTGGGAGCGGGCAGCGGGCCTGCTCAGTGGTGCTGCAGACCCGAAACACCCACGCAGAGCTGACGCTGTGAAGATGCCGCATCTGAGCCCCAGACGCACGCTGTCTGTCTCCCCGGCACCCAGAGCCCCATGTCCGGGCCCCCCGCGGCCCCGCGGCCCCTGCTGCAGACTCAGGCTGCTCGCCCGTACCCTGGCCGCAGATCCGACGTCTGGACGGAGCTGGACGGGAGGCCCACGCCGTGTCTGTGGGGGAGCGCGGTGGCTTCTGCAGCTCTCTCGGTGGAGAACCACCAGTGGGGAGGCTTCAAGCAACAGAAACGTGTCGTCTCACAGCTGTGGAGGCAGAAGCCCCAGACCATGAGGTCCAGGGGGAGCAGTGGGGCCAGGTCCTTCTGGGGGCTCTGAAGGAATGTCTGCTCCAGCCCCTTCCAGCTGCGGGCGGCTCCGGCAAGCCTTGGCTTGTGGTCCCACCACCCCAGACCCCCTCGTCTTCACGAGGCCCCTCCTGCCGTGTCTGCGTCTCAGGCCCCGGAAGGACACCGTCTTAGGATGTAGAGCCCACCTCAGCCAGGACAATCCCGTCTGGGGAGCCTTCATCGATCATATCTGCAGGAACCTTTCTCTAAGGTCGTACTCGTGAGGTCTGGGGGTCGGGATCTGAGCACCTCCCTTTCGGGGGACACAGTTCAACCCGCTAGAGGGCGCGTTTGCCGTGGGAGGCGAGCTCCACTTCCCACTGAGCCCCGTCAGGTAGGGAATTCTCCAGAAGCTGTGGGAGGGGGTCAGCCAAGGGACACGAGAAGCATTTGCTGCTGATTCGATGTTTACAGAAGCGCAGAGTCGCCCAGATGCACCCGGGGGGCCCGGGTGCGGGGGCAGGTGCCTCCCTCTTGGCCTCCCCTGGCCCCGCGCCGGCTTCTCCCCGCCCCCGCTCCTCTCCCAGAAGCCAGCTCTAGCTCCCGCCGGTACTTGCAAACAGGAAAACCAAGGAGGCCATTAATGAATTTTCAAAACTCCTACAGAACATTGTGTTGACTTCAGCTGGTGAGGCTTCCGGTCTCTGGCCGTGGAGACCGTGATCGGGCCGAGAAGTGTTTTGATTTTGCCTCTAAGCGGTGTGTGAACCAAGGACAACAGGCCGTGGCACCTCTGACCTTCTGCCCTCCCTGGCCTGGCCCTGAATCCCCCAGAACTCGCTCTCCCTGGAGGCCCTCGTGTAAATCGTGCAAATGCACATAGGTTGCCTGGAGGGCGCGATACCCCTGCACAGGCTGGGCTCAGGCAGGCAGCCCGCGTGGCCGTCAGCGCGCCGTCACCAGCCCTGCTGATTCCCAGCGCCAGAGACCCGCACAGCAGCAGCGGGCACAGGGAGCCGGGAAGGAAGGAGAGAGGCGTCTAAGGGCGGTGGCCGAGCTAGCGACTTGGCAGTGGTCGGGCACGGGCGGGAGCAGGCGGTCCTCCCACAGCCCCAGCATCCCCACCTCCTGGCTCCCCTCTCCCAGCAGGAACACCCCCCAGGACATGCCCATGACTCCCGACAAGCTCTCATCCTCTTTGAACTCTGTCAGGCTTCAGGCGTGTCCTGTCCTGTCCCTTCTGGCTGGCCCCTTCCCAGCCTCCAAGCACCCCCTGCCCCCTAGCACAGCGGGCGGCGTGCCTCACCTGGGCTGAGTCCCAGGGGCCGTGAGCTCCAAAAAGCCACCGAACACAGCAGTGCACGAACATGCAGACGGGCACGGCTGCTTACACGTATGCACGCGGGCTTACACTGTGTGAACACACGCACGGACGTGCAGAGACATGCACACATGCTTCCACACCTGCGGCCGCGACCCGTCGTGTGTAAGCCGTATGACGCCGGTTTGACTTGCTTAAGTGGAATTCCCTGCCCTTTTTTTTTTTTACCTTCTCAAACCTAATTCCTCTGAGTCAAATATAAACATCTGAATTTCTCTTAATTCACTTTAGAAGCTTCTCTTCCTTTTCATCTAAGTCGTTTTCCTTCTTCGAGTCCCGGACACGGGACACCCGGATCCTCAGAAACCCCATGGGAGCTCCTCTTCCTTCCGTGTTTGCGGACGTGGCCGTGGCCCTGGACCCAGGCCTGGACCAAGGCCTGGACCAGACCCCAAACACCGGCAGAGCTGGCCCGAGGGACAGCGGGGAATGCCAGGTCACACAAACCCACGCTTCGCTCTGAGCCCCTTGGGACATGAGGCTTAGGCACATTCTCTGCCAAAGCCTCTGGAGGAGGTGTTGCAAACACTGCCATAGCCATCCGTGTCTTTAACCAGCTTCCGTGGCTCTGTGGCTGCAGGAAGGGTTGTGGCTGCGGTGGCCCCCCGGGGGAGCCCAGCGAGGCGGTGGACAAGAGGAGGGCGCAGAGCCCCTCCGTGGCCTATGCTGTTGCCTCTGCCCCCTGAGCCCCTTCCCCGAAGCCGCACCCGTCTTCCAGAATCATTCCCAGAGGTTCTCCTTCAGGGTGACCTGGGACTTATAGAACACCCCCTAGAGGTCCCCTAGAGGGGACCCCCGGCTCGCCGGGGGGGTGCTCCTCATCGGGGAGCTCCAGAAGCCCCAGGGGCTCTGGTTCCCGGTTCCGCTCTGGTCCCCAGTTCACGGGGGGATGGGTGGGCCTGCCTTGTAGGGACCTGACACCCAGCCTCACTAGAGAGCTGTCGCCGGGGTCTGTGCAGGACTTCTCAGGGGTGGGCTCCCCTCCTAGGCTGGGCCCTCTCCCTCCTGTGGAATGGGGGCTGGGACGGGCCAAATGTGGAATCTTCCAGAGGCGGCCTGGAAGGGACGGGAGCCACAGTGGCGGGCGTGTGGTGCTCCAGCTGCCCCGCAACCAGGCTCCCTGGCCCCTCCCCGCTGTGTTCCGCCTTTAATCCTCTGACATGTTTTTTCTCTCCATTGATTAATGCCACGCTTTGCCATCTCGTTACTCACTATCCATTCCCTTGGCAACCAGGCCCTTCATAAGCGGAATCGCCATAAATTCTGAATCTCTGGGATTCGGATTAGTGACACTGTGCCGTGTCGCCCAAAAGGCTTAATCTGAGCATCAGCCCCAGTAGATGGCCCAGAAATCTGATCTACAGGAACCGATATCAAATAATCAAACATGACGCGCCCACCCAAGGCCATGAGCCAGAGGCGGCCGCGAACACGGGCGGGTCCTTCATTTACTGATGACGGTAAGAAGCTGTGAGAAAACACGCGACACCATCCCAGCTTTGTCTTTTTAAAACTCCGGCTGGACAGAGAGTTATTTCGAGTGCACGGGGGTGGGAGAGAAACGCCTGGAAAGATCCACACCACTACCATAATAAATGCTTGTTCTCTGGGCTAACAGGACCGTAGATAAACCGTAGGACATTCTTCCTGGAGATGCTCTGAATTTCCTGCGCATGTTTAAAACATAGCGATTGCAACCGTGGACTTCAGCAGGGCACAGACACCCGGTGTGGACTCTACACGCATGTCTATTTGCTCTGAGGATCAAAGTCTATACCACATACCACAACTCTTCTCCTGATCGGCTTGCTTTCCGGAAACGTCTGCCCTCCACGTGTCAGCAAGACCGAGCTTCTTCCCGTGGACGTCGCTTCCGCCGTGTGCTGAGGTCAGCGTCCGAGTGGGAGACGCAGCTGGAGCTGGGGTTCCCCCGCGGGCCAGCCTCCTGCAGTGTGGCCCGGGGCCTGGACCCCGCCCTCCGGGGGAGCCAAAGCAATAAGAGAGCGAGCTAGTGAGCTTTCCTCCGAGGGGCCTGTGGTCTCCAGCACCTCGTCGTGGGGTCCGTGATGCAAGGAAGGGCTAAGAACACCCTATTCCAGAAGCACCACCTGGCTCGTTCCAACCCTTTGCACTGACGGCCCTGGGCTTTGGTCCCGTGTCCCGGTGGGGGACTTTCAGCACAACATCCCCGGCGCGGCACGGAAGCAAGTCACCAGGACCATGTCCCAGTATCAGATCCTCTAGATTCCCACCACTCTGGGCAGAAAGAAGCAATATTTTCAGTAGCCCTGCCCGCCCCCTCGGGCCCTGACCCTGGAAATTCTTAGAAAGCTGCCCTGGGGGACTTGGGGTTCAGGCAGGCTGCTCGGCGCTTCTACTCTGCTGTCCAGTGGCAGGGCACTTTCCGGGAGATCATCCACGTCGTATTGTCAGGGATCAGACCACGCTTGAGGGAAAGGGGCTAGAGGAGCATCGCGGGAAAGTCTCTTTTTGCCTAAAAATTGAGGTGCGATTGCGGAGCAGCACAGCGAACCTCTCCTGTTTCCTAAAAACTGCCTTGAACCTGAAGGCCTCTCGGAAACCAGTGTTTTGCTCAGTAGCAGTATTTTGGGGTGATGAGTGCACCCCCAGAGTGAGGGTCTCGAAGCTGAGTGCTCGCTGGGAGGCATGGGCTCCCTGCCTTCCTGGGGGATCAGTGTGTCTGGACTCCGCCAGCCCTCCTCTGGAGTGGGGCTTCAAGAATGCGAGTGAGCCGGGCTCCCCCTTGACCGAGCCTGTTCGAGTCCCCCCCACATGAGGTCCCCCCACACCTTCTCCCGGTTAACTGCTCCAGCGGGCCCTTAACATGTGAAAGTTTTATCACAATATGAGCTCATCCTTTCCGGGAAGGCTGGGGCTCCCCCCAGCCCCGCCCCGGGCTTCTCCCCCCGCCCACCCCCACCCCCACCCCCCCACCCCGGGCTTCTCGTCTTATTTTCATGCGAGGAGGCCTTGTTCCCACCTTTTCTTCCTGGGAGGAGAGATTTCTTTGTCCTGTGTCTTCAGCTGCTGCTTAGAGGCCTGGAGAGAGAAAGTAGGGTGTGGGTGCCCGACTCTGGATTCGGGGGAGGGGAGCAGGGGCTCTGCCCTGCGGAAACCGCAGGGAGGGGTGCGGCGGTTCGTCCTGGCCCGGGGCCAAGACAGGCCTGCCAGGCCAGAGTCCCTGTCCCTGGGCTGCCAGCACCTTCAGCAGCGGGGACCCGGGTGGGAGCCCAGAGCCAGCTTTCCTCCCGGGGCTGGACCCAGTTAGCAGCTTCGCAAGGGCCTCCGTGTGTCTCCATGGTAACCCCTTTGCTTCTTTGTCCCAGTGGAAGGCCTGAAAGTGCTGGAGATCGAGAAATGCAAGAGTGACATCAAAAAGATGCGGGACGAGCTGGCGGCCAGGAGCAGCAGGTAAGGTCAGGCCCGGGAGGAACGGCCCGTGCGTGTGCCCGGAGGGGGCTCTGGGCTGTTCTTCCCAGCCAGAGGCACAGCCAGAACCTGCCCGGAGGAGCGCAGGGCACAGGCGGCAGGGCTCCGGCTGGGATCTGCTTGTCAACCACGCACCTTCTTATGGCTAAAGAGAGTTTAGGGCCAGCGGAGGCGAGGAGGCGAGGAGCCCGGCTTCACTTGAAGGGGGAATGACCGTCCGGAAATCAGAGCGTTAGGACTCACTTATCCAGCTCGAGAGACGTTGGCATTGATTTCTAAAAAAGGCCCAATAAGAGGAAAAGGCGTTTGGCACATGGGGGAGGGTGTCCCGCTGCCTGGAGGCTATGCTCCTGTGTGGACGTGCCCAGAGCTCAGAGCAGCCGGTCCCAGGAGAGATCCCACGGGGCCTCCAACCGCTCTCCGCATAGAGGTCACATGTCGGGCAGAACCTGGGGCTCTCCCCTGGGGACCCAAAATTCATGGGAAAAACACCCCAGGCTTCCCGATTCCCCGCTTGAAAGTGGGTGTTGGCACAGCAGGAACCTCTGCTAAAACTGTGGTCCCAGCAAGCGCTCGGGGTGACCGTGGAGATGACGAGGGAGGGGGCGCGCATGGAGCACATGTACCGTGGGGAGCGTGCACCTGCCGCTCGGCGGGATCCCCCAATCCCCCCCCCCGGTTCACGGCTGTGCACCCAGGAAGGACACATGGGTCCAATGGGGCCCCACCAGGCAGCCCTGAGGGCAGAGCGCGGGCTCGGGGGGGGGGGGGGGATTTAGTGGGAACGAGGAACCCAAAAACAGCCCTGCGCTCGCCCACCAGGCCGTCTTCGAAAGCTCGGCTGCTGGTTTGAAGATCATTCCCGGATCTTAAAAGTCTGAGGGTGACCAGCTTAGGGAGGGAGGCCGCAGAAAAGGCTCTTGGAAGGCTGGAGGTGTAGGGGAAGCTGACGGCCCCGTGTGGGCGCCGAGGGCCTGGCTGGCCTCCAGTGGGCTCGAAGCCACAGGAGTGTGGTTTCACAGGGACCACGCCACGTTTACATCACGCCCACATGGCCCCTGATGCGGATTTGGGGAGGTCTCCTCTCATGGAACTTGGGGAAGGTGGGCAAAAGGGTTTGTGAAAATTCGCAGAGAACTGCAAGTGAGTAACTCGTCCCGGACGTCCCCCAGTGCGAGGCTCTGTGGGGGCCGGAGACCGAGCCCCTTGTGGGACGGGATACAAGTGCTGGAGTTGGCTGGGGCGGGCAGCTGGGCCCAGCTCAGGCCCTCCACGGCTGTGGTCATGGGGTCACCCTCTGGCTCACATGTATGCTGCCCAAAGGGGGGGTCTCCCAGGCTGGGGTGGGGTCCCTGAGGTCCCTCCCTGCCTTTGTGAGCATCTCCTCACTCACAGACGTGCCGACCCGCAGAGCCCACAGAGGCCCCATGCAAGGGTTTTAGAAGACAGCCTCTCGTCCCTTCTCAAATGACTAAGGCCTGCCACCTGCCCAAAGCCACCGGGCATGAGTCACGAGCCCCGCGCCCTCGCTGGCCTTGTCCCCTGCTGCGTCCCAGGCCGGGCACCCTCCTCCATCCCGGGAAAGGGGGCGTGTGCCGTCCCGGGGCAGCTGCCGGCCCTGCTCCTGCTGCTGGGGCTGCAGAGGGAAGAGCTCCCTCGGCCTGGGTAGTCCCCACAGTGGCACCAAGGCCCGGGGCCGGAAGCCGGAGATCCAGGTGTCCATATGGCCACGCCCCGTCGGGAGCTCCAGGGAGGATCTACTCCAGCACCCCTCCAGGCTTCCACGGTTGTCATCGGCCCCGGGGGCTCCTGGAGGGTCCGTGCTTCCTCCATCTTGGTCTTCATGTGGCCTTTCCCCCATGCGCCTCTGTGTCCAGATGTCCCTTTCTAAAAGGACACCAGTCCCCTCCATGCCCCAGTGTGGCCACATGTGACGTCATCTTCCAAAGGATGTCGCGTGCCAGGTCCTGGGGCTTTTCTCACGTTGGGGGGACGTAACTCACTCCACAGCACAGCACGGGGGAAGGACACTCCCGATTTTAGAGCACAGGAAAGCAGCCCCACGGGAGCCGAGAGGCAAACCGTGGCCCACAGGCGCTCGTCTGGCCCAGTGGGCAGAGCCGAGGCGTGGCGGGTGCTGGGCCCAGCCGCGGGCTGAAGCGCTCCTCCTCGCCGCCCAGAAAGCCCATTTTTAGAGCTCCGGGTGCCGTGATCCAAAGAGAAGCCTTCCCCGGGCCCTGACTGCTTCTAGAGGCGATATTCTTGGCAGACGGTTTTCACAGCCTCCCACGGAGGTGAGAGACGGGTAGATGGGACTCTTCAGGCACAAACAGAATGGGGTAAAACGCTGCAACGTGGCTGACACGTTTGGGAAAAAGAATCCCGGTGGCCTTGGCCCGGGTCTAACCCACAGCCCAGCCCCCCACCCCAGGCCGTGCTCCGGGAGCCCGGCAGCCCCTTCTGGGCCCCCGACAAACGGCCCTTCCCTTGCTCTGCGGAGAAGTGAACCCCGATGGCAAACGGGGCTGCCGCGTGCCCCCTTCTGTGTGTTGTCTGTAAGGTTCCCTTTCGGTCACGCAGGGACGCCGTGTAACATATTCGCGCCCTGGGACCAGGCCCCTCGATGCAGGGCTCTGCCCAGATGTGGGGGGAGAGATGGGCCGGGCACCCCGCACAGCCCTTCCTGGCGAGAGCAACCGGCTGGGCGGCCGTCGGCCTGTCTGGGAGGACCGACAGAGGCCTGTGCCCACACAGATGGCGAACGGGCCTGAAGGGCAGCCCCACATTCGCCCGCACACGAGCCCCAGCCAGCGGGGTCTCCGCACCAGGTGCCTTCCCGCTCTGGGGACAGCGGCGGATGGGGGTCTCGCAGTTCCTCCTGGTCCAGTGTCCTGCTCACATTCAGGGCAGGGCCAGGCCTAGCTGCGCACGGGGCGGAGCTGGCCGCTTGACCTGGGCGGGGAGGGCTCCCGAGGGCTCCGCTTTCATCCCAAACAAGTGGCCTTGTCCACTGGACGCGCCACGGGGGTGGGGGGCTGGGAGCCCAGGAAGTGAAAGTCAAAATCAGCCCCAAATAGAATGAAAAGAAAAGGCACCGTGCCAGCTGCTCCCTCGCTGGAGGAGGCCGGTTCCCGTGGCAACGGGGCACAGAGGGAGCAGGCGGGGTGCCTGGCCGAGCGGGGGGTTGGGGGGGCCTGGCGAGCGTCCCCGGGCACCCAGCAGACGCTCCCGACGCCGGGATTTTCAAGGAAGCAGCTGGCTTCCAGCAGGCAAACCATCTTGCTTTGTGCGAGCTTCACACCCTGCCAGGAATGTCACACGTGCACAGAGGAGGCTGAGCGCAGGGAGGACGGGGCGAGGGTGCGCACAGACCAGGCTCGTCACTGCTCAGAAAGCTGCGGGCTGTGACTTCGCGTTCATGGGCCTCGATGGAAGGCACCTGGTTCGTGCCCTTTAGCGGTTCCTTGATTGCTCTTTTGCTGAAGCTGTGCTGAAATCCCTCCACGCACGAAGCGTGCTGTTTTGCAAGCATCGCGTTGAGGGAAAGAACAGTGGGAGCCCCAGAAAACTGGACTGGAGGCCCCTTTATCAGAAAGGAAGCAGAGCTGTTACTCTGAGTTTGCAGGTGGTGTGGCCCCCGGAGTTAAACCTCCAGACGATACAGCTGGACGGGGGTGAGCCCCACCGAAATCCGGCTGCCGAGCTGAAACAAACATGCGTCATGTATGGAGATTTTGAAAAGAAATACCGCTTCGTGATCTTTTTTTCGCTTACGATACTGTGAGCTCTAAAGGGATCGACGTGGAACCAACATCCGGTCCCTCCGTCTTTCCCGGAGGGCACAGTGCACGTGCATCTCAACCCACCTCGTACCTTGCTAGATTTTTTTTTTTTTTGCATTACCTTTCAGTCTATCCTGTGTGCAACATTTCTTCTTCCCCTTTCCCCAAAATCCTTCGTACATCACATAATTCTCATCATTATCTTAACACACAACCGTCCTTCTTGTTGGATGGGCCCTAAGGGTGTAAATAGCTTCTCGCTCAGCAACAGCGAGGTGGTTTCCGGTTTGCTGTTGCGTTTTTACAACAACGGGGGACGTTGTCGGGAATGCCTTCATGCACGGAAGCGTTTGCTTGCTTCTGGTTCTTTTCTTAAAATGCATCCCCGGTGTAGACGCAGCGCACAGGCTTGCAGGAAGGGATGTGTTGTGGCTCTGACTCTGAGGTCTTACAGTTCTCGCAGGGGATAGGACGTGATCTACAAAGTGTGTAACGTCCAAGGATGGGGAGTTCCCTTCCAGGAAAGTAGGGTCCCCGGGTAGGGAGGGGGCCACATCCAGCCCTCGGATACCACCAAGGTCAGCACACTCTCCCCCTGACACCGACCGTTGGCTTCCCCTGGAGCACGCCTGGCTCGATGTGGTCTGACCTTACTGGGGAGCAGCTGCCCTGATGCTAAGAAGTGAAGGAAAACAATCAGGAGCCCGAGAGCAAATTCATCTCTCAAAGGTAGTTTCCAGGGGAAACTGGAAACATCCTAAAAGTCCCTGGTGGGGACCGGATTGGCAGCAAGGCACCCCCCTCCCGGGGAGCACCCCAGAAGCACGTGCCTCCGTGTGCAGCTGAGCTCTGGGGGCAACAAGCAGAGAGTTCGCCACGAGCGAGGTGAAAAACAGTAGCACAAGAGTGAGTCTGGGACACTTCCATTTTTGTTAAAAATCCAAGGCACTGTCCCTGTGCATCTGTGCCCAAGGAACATTCTGGAAGGATACCCCGAACTTAACAGAAGGTATCTCCAGAGATTGAGAGGAAAGAAGTAGGTAATGTGGGGGCTTTTTTATTTTTTTTAATTTGCTGACTTCCTTGTTTGAGCTTTTTAGAATAAAAGTGTTTTACTTCCCTCGTTAAAAGATTTTTTAGGAATTTGCCTGAAGTGGAGCTGACGTGTTTTCTGAGAGAGAAGCATCCCCGGGTCCAGGCAGGGTCCCTGGCAGGTTCGCCATGACAGATCACGGGCTTGCCGGCTTACGCTCCCCTAACAAATGAGGACACGGGGCCCATGGGGTCTGGGCTTGGCTGGGGCTTCTTTGGTGTCGCTCTGCAGAGCGGCCCCCACCGGACACCCCGTCCGCGGCTAATTCTGACTGTTCCCCGCAGGACCAGCTGTCCCTGTAGGCACAGTTTTGTGGACAAGAAGCCGAGCCCTCCGCGTGATGTCCCCACGTACCCCAAGGTGAGAGGAAGTTCTAGCTCTGGAGAAGTGGTCTGTGCCCCCGGCCGGGCCCCCAACCCTCGGCCACCCTGACTTCCTGGCCAGGCCCCGTCTGTCCGCATGTTTGCAAACGCAGCTCCCGCCGTGGCCCCGGGCTGTGGGACCCCCACCCCCCACCGTTCTCAGGCCCAGTGCTTTTTCTCTCTGCTGTGTGCTAGCCGCGGGGGACCCCAGGCCAGCAGGTCACGGCCCCTCCCCGCTGTCCGCCCCTCGCCCACTGGGTGAAGGTGTTTACACTCAGACAGTACTGTAAGGAACTTCCTTTTTTTTTTTATGGTTTTTAGTTATTTATTTGAACGAGATCACAAGCAGGCAGAGAGGCAGGCAGAGAGAGAGGAGGAAGCAGGCTCCCTGCTGAGCAGAGAGCCCGATGCGGGGCTCGATCCCAGGACCCTGAGACCATGACCTGAGCCAAAGGCAGAGGCTTTAACCCACTGAGCCACCCAGGAGCTTCCATTTCTAAAATCACCTAACCTCCGCCTCCATGAGAAGTTTCGCTTTTCCGCCTCTAGAATTTTCTCCCTTGCGAGAGCCCAGGCCCTGGCGGAGGGCCCAGTGACCAGGGAGTTGGGGGGCTGGGGGCTTCCAACCACCACAGAGCAGGGTCTTGTGATGTCGGTCACCCTCTCGGCCGTGCCTTCAGCCGAGAGCACGGGACCCTGGCCTGGCAGACTGTCCCCTCGGGCTTGCGCTTAGAGTCAGGGTCGGCGTGCTGGCATGGGGACAGGCATCCCAGGCCCGGCATGGGGCAAACCGCCCCCCACCGCCCACGGTCCTTGCGGGGACAGAGAGCCTCCCGGAGCCGCCCTGTGAGGGGTTCCCCCAACCCGGTTCCAAACGCGTGCGGCGTATCGCCTGAGGAATTCAGATGGGCACCGGGGCCTCTGTCTCACGGGAACACATGACCGGCCTCTCCCGATCCTGCCCCGGGGCCCACAAGGCCGCCGACGGCCAGAATGAAAGGTGTCCGTCCTCTGTCCTCTGTAGCAGCTCCTTACAAGAAACCAAACAGGCTCCCGGGGGGCTGGGTCGGTTAGGCAGCCAGCTCTTGGCTTCAGCTCAGGGTCCTGGAATCGAGCCCCACGTCGGGCTCCGAGCTCAGCAGGGAGCCTCCTTGGGATTCTCGCTCCTCTGCTCCTCCCCATGCTTGTTCTCTCTCTGAGTAATAGTAATAGTAATAAATGAAGGAAAAACCAAGCAAACCAAACACCTCGGGGAAGACCCCATCTCATCCCCAAGCACCATGACGGTCTTACATCTAAGGTCACAGCCTGTTCCCCGTGACGGTTTGACCCGAACTCTGGCACTCCCCGATCCGCAGCCCCCAGCCCGGCCAGCTATGGCCGCCAAAGGCAGAAACTCCAAATCGCTTCCTGCCCAGTAGTTGAATCTAGGCCAAGTTCATCCTTCTTCCTTGACTTCACTCTAGTGTTTTTCCCGTCGGGTTTACGGAGAGGCCGTCCACCCGGAGTCACCCGGAGTTTGTCTCCGCGACTTTGGAGAGACTTAGGCAGGCGTTGAGTGGGGGACATCTGTCACCCCACGGCCCCGCGTCTGGCCACGGACGGAAGGTCTGAGCCTGGCCCTCGCAGAATCCTTGCAGAGTGTGGCCTTGGAGTCCGTACACAGGTGACCGGGGGCAGGAGGATGTGGAGCAAACATCCCCCCGCCCCCGCAAGGTCACCGGCCTTCGTCCCAGCCCAGAGCCTAACCAGCCCCCTGTCCTCCCCAGTACCTGCTCTCTCCGGAGACCATCGAAGCTCTCAGGAAACCCACCTTCGACGTCTGGCTCTGGGAGCCCAACGAGGTGAGTGAGCGCCCCAGTGCCAGCGTCACGGGGACCCACCGGGGCCCCCCGCAGCTCCATCTGCTGAAGGCCTCAAGTCCCCAGGCGCTCCCTCAGTCTGACTCTGGGTGGGCTCAGGAGGGCGAGGACACGGGACTCAGGCAGGGGTGTCAGAGCAGAGGCGCGGGCAGGCCGGTTCATCCCCAGCCCGCACACCCTCCGGGCTGCCGTGTCCCCCAGGGGGAGACCCGGGACTCCCACACAAGCCCATTCTACCGGTGTCCCCTTTTGCTGAGAAAACACTAACATGGAGATTTCCGTCTGTTCGGTGTGATGTAATAACATCAGTCATACTCCTCCATTCCTGATCCCCGAAAACACGAGTCCCTCGTGTTGGACATGACGTCCACCAAATCTGGGACTCCTCCAGCTTTCTGGTAACACAGACGCGCAGAGTGGCCGCCCCCCAGCCAGCTCGCCGCAGGGGACAGGCAAGGAGGGCTCTGTGCCCTGCGCAGGCACGTCTCGCCGGCCAGGACTTGGGGTCACTAAAGTCCCGGCTCTCGTGCTTTCGTTCCTGCACCGAGAGGGGCCTCCACCCCACTGCGGGCCCGCATCCCAGGGATCGTCCCACCGCACACGCCCGGCCAAACTTGTGTGCCCCAAATCATCCAGCCACCCGGGAGCCTGCAGGACTGGAAAGGGTGGGAGGAGGCGTGACCAGGAGAAACGGGAGGTGGATCCTTGAAGACCAGTCCTAGGACCAAGGTCCAAGCAGGGGACCCGGGCAGGGAAGGCCTGCGCGTGGGCGAGAGGACACCCAGGATGGCTCAGCGCCCACAGATTCCAGGTTCCGGCGGGTGCACAAACACGGCTGCTGGAAATCGCTCTGGCTTCCGCATGCGGGGAGTGAGGGCAGAGCCCAGTCCCCAAGGGCAGAACGCCTGCCTGGAACCAGGCCCTCGCTGCCCACTCCGTCTGCATCTCCCATGGAGTCCCGCCGTGGCCGGAGAGGCTGAAGGAGTCACGCAGCCACGAGGGGAAGGCCGCCTGCCCACGGCGTCAGGGCCGGGGTGAAGCCCGCAGGTGGGGCCGGCCTCTGGGTGGGCCCCTCAGTGCCCAGGGCAGGCTGCTCAGCGGTCTTGGGGTTTCCAGAAATGTTCTGCCGGCAGGCGGCCGGCACACGGCCAGGAGCCAGAGGTCCCCAAAGACAGGAGCCCCGGTCTCTGCCAATCTGGGGATGCCGTGGATTTGGGACTGTGGACGGTGAAGGCCCCCAGAGCTGCTTCTGGCCTCCCATAAAGCAGCTCACGTCCGGGAACATGTATTCCTCCGTGTGGGGCTATCGCTGTGCCCAGCAGCCCCCGCCCCGGCCAGGGTCCTCGGGATCACGAAACAGAGGAAATGGCTTCCAGTGTTCTTGTCCCCCACTAGCTGACATGCCAGAGCTCTTCCTAGCACGGCCACCAGCCCAGAGCATGGGGCTCGCAGGCCACAGGGCCACAGTGTCTGACGAGTGCCCGAAGCCACCTCCACGCGGCCACCCGGCCGGGACTGCCCAGTGTCCACGTGAACAGGTGCCCAAGAACTGTTGTACGCGTCCCAGGGTGGGACCAGATGGTCTCGTCTGCCGGTCACCTCCAGCTGTGGACTCCCGACCTCACCACCACGGCCATGGCTCACGGGGCCTGCAGGAGTTGTGCCTGCACGTGAGGTGGGGAGCAGAGGGCGCTGCGGGGCCACGGCCCGAGCGCCAGCGTCCACGACAGTGGACACCAGCGCTCCAACCGCACGTCAGGGCCCCGGACTCCTCCCCAGAGCCTGGCGGCCTGCCCATGACACAGTCTGCATCCATCCTATCCCCTTGAGGACGATCCGTCTGTGACACCGTGGGCTCCCGCACGTGGTGTGTGGGGGTACTTCCCATCCCCCCACTGAACTCTTGGCAATGCCACAGGTCTCTGCTCCGTGGCGTTCCCTCCACAGCCACCTTGTGGACGCTCCAGGCATGGGGCTGGACCCGCAGAACCTGTGCTCCCTGTGCTCCCAGCTGTCCCAGTGCCGTGTGACGAGGACGGGTCTCTGGTGACGCGCCCGTGTGACGAGGACGGGTCACTGGTGACGCGCCCGTATGATGAGGACGGGTCTCTGGTGGCCCTGTAGTCCTGAGCTCAGGCAGCCGCGACACGCACAACGGGCCAAGAGCACGTTTTCTCACTCCTGGAAGCCCGAGGTCAGGCATCCCCCAGGCCTGTCCCCCGTGAAGACGCCGCCTTCCATGTCCTCACGTGGTCGTCCCTGCGTGCATGTCTGTTCCGGTCTCCTCTCCTCATGGGGACACCAGTCCTAATGGGCCGGGGCCACCCCGATGACCTCATTGAAACTTAACGGGTGTTTAAAGGCCCTCCGTCCACACAGTCGTGTCGGGGGTTAGAGCTTAAACACGCTGATTTGGGTGCCGCAGTTCTGTCCATAACATACCTATTTGGGAAGAGAAGGTCACACGGTGACCAGGGGCAGCCCAGGAGTGTGGCCGCGCAGGCCTCAGGGAGCTGGCGGACGGGACGGGGGCAGGGCCACACGCCTGAGCCGGGGAGCGTGGGCTGGTGTCATGCCCCGTGCCACCAGGCAGCGTCTAGCAGTCACCACCTCACGGGTCTCCGGTCTTCCGGGGCCTGTGTCCGAAACCGGCTTCCCAGGAAGTGGAGCCCACGCTCTCAGACGCTCACGTTTTAATCATTTGGTCCTTCTGCCCTGGCTTAATTAGCTCCGCGGTCCCGAGCGGCGTTTAAATAGATCGCAGCGACGACAATCACTCCTCTTTGGGACTGAAGACAAATGTATTTTAACCTGAGCAAGAATTCTGTAGACGGCGGCTCCGTGACGGGAACATGGCTTACCTCGCAGACCACACGAGCGGCGCCTTACAGTGTGTGTCTGGTCCCCACAGGCCCCTCGGGGCGCACCAAGCATGCTGGGGACGGAGGCCATTGAGTCTCACCAATACTGGGCGTCAAGACACCTGCTCGCGGGCGCGTGTCCCATGGAGCCGTGTCCCAGCACCTCAGCCTGGCTTCCCGTGTGGCCAAGTTCAGAGTCACTTCTGACGCGGTCCCTCCTAACCGCTGTCCCTCCTCGCCTGCAACCCCGTTGACTTCTCAGCCCAGCTGCTCTTTCAGGCCCCACGTCCCTGCTAGGGGTCCCAAGACCCCCTCCCCCAGTCAACACGGCTTCACCCTCGGGGCCGCTGAGACGGGAGCCTCACCCTCTAGGGACCGCCGGGCCCTGCAGGCATCAGCTGGGTTGGGCGGCTGCGTGGGCCCGCCCCTGCCACCGACCCACTTCTGCCGCTGCGTCCGCAGATGCTGAGCTGCTTGGAGCACATGTACCATGACCTGGGCCTGGTCAGAGACTTCTCCATCAACCCCATCACGCTCCGGAGGTGGCTGGTAAGTGCGGGCCCCCCGGTGCCCCTCGAGGACAGTGTCATCTGGTTGCCCAGCAGCGGAGCACCCACGCACCTTCCACGTGGCGCTGGGCCTCCCACACACGGAGGGACGTGCCCACGAGCGGTCCGTGAGGACGTGCAGCCTGTGTCTGTCCGTCTCCTACCAGAGCACACAGGGCCCCTCAGCTGCTGCTCTGGAGCACGAGAAAATAGGGGGAACTGGGAGGGGACCTGGGAGGGACCGGCGAAGCGAGCGTGTGTGTGACGGTCGTGGGATGTGCGCGCGTGCGTGGATGTCAGCGTGTGTTCAGTGAGTGCAGGACCGTGTGCGTGCGGGTGGGGGCGTGTGGGAGTGTGTGTGTTTGGCCACAAATTACTTTAAATAAAGTGCTGCTTGGAACCAAGCATGGACAGCTTAGATGTTAAATACTAAAATGGGAACAGGTGTGAGGAGGGCCGGGACCCAGAGCCGCTCCGACAGCCCCCCAGCCGTGCCCACAGCATCCCGTCCCCACGTGGCTCCTCATGTCCACTCGTCGCCCCTGCCCTTGGCTGCAGGGTGGCTCCCCCGGGCCTCCTCGCCCCTACCTCCAGCAAGCCCGGGAGTGCTGCTGGGCTCTGGGAGAGCGCCCCGAATCACCAGCCACCAGCCGGCCCATGGAGGGGGGTATCCGCCTGGGGCAGCTGGGGCTGCAGGCCGTGGCCATGGGCATCGGGGCCTCCGTCTCCCGCAGCTCTGCGTGCAGGACAACTACAGGAACAACCCCTTCCACAACTTCCGGCACTGCTTCTGCGTGGCCCAGATGATGTACAGCATGGTCTGGCTCTGCGGGCTCCAGGTGGGTCCCTTTCGGGGGGCGGGCACCTCGCTCGGGACGCGGCCCCCACCTGCGCCCGCCCTGGTCGGCGCCCTCATGGGGCCGCCGCTCTGCAAGAGGGGCAGGTCCCCCCCCACCCCGCCCCTGGGCCTTCCTCCTCCTCAACCGCTCCCACTCTCTCTCTGCAGGAGAAGTTTTCCCAAATGGACATCTTGATTCTAATGACGGCCTCCATCTGCCACGATTTGGACCACCCGGGGTACAACAACACGTATGTACACGATCTTTCTTTTTTCCCCTTTAAAGGGCTCTCTGGTTATCAGAGTGGCCTTTCCAACTTACAACGCAGGCCGGAGGCAGGTTGGAGCTGTGGGCCGAAGGCTCAGCAGCCCCCAGCTAGCCCCCACCCCGCCCCGTAGGACACAGCTCCCACTCTGCGGTTGGCTGGGTCCAGAGTCTCAGCCTCCCGGGACAGACACTCCAGCTTCCCAAGCCCCCAGGGGCTGCCACGCTGCTCTGGGGCCCACAGCGGCCTGCGATCTGCCCAGGCAGACCAGGGCCCTGCGGTGCCAGACCTCCCCTCCCCCCGACGCAGGCATGATGCCTGCCCCTGACGGCCTCGTTCTCCGGACCCCCCCCCCAGCCTGTCTGTAGCAGGACGGAGGCAGAGAGGGAGTGCAGAGGGGAAGTGGGTGGGAGGGGTCCCAGGCAGACAGGCGAGGCTCCACAGAACAGCGATCCAGCCCCATTCTGGGGGATACCACATGCCAGGCCGTGTGGCCCGGTGACGCAGCTGTTCGAGCAGGTGTGTGGCCGAGAGCTCACCGTCCCGTCTGACGGCAGACCCCCACGGTGCAGGCACCCATGCCCCTCCAACGAGGGGGCTCCGTGCACGTCCACTCCCTCCCTTCACACGGGAGACCATGTGCGAAGCCCAGTCCAGCCCAGGGTCGTAGCCGCAGCTCAAAGGGGAAGACACGCCCTGGTGCCCCTCCCCCGCCAAACACCTGCCCTTTGCGCAGAGTGACGATGTGGCGAGGGCCCAGAAGGAAGGGCTGAGCGCCTTTGGGGCTCCGTCCCTGGAGCCAGGAAGTGCTGCTGGGGGTCCAGCTGGCAGGGCTGTTAGACCTTGAGGGCATCTGGGGAAAAGGGCGGCAGGAGTCAGGAGAGCCCGGGGGAGCGCGTCCCCACGGGTGCCCAAGGCTCCGTGTGTTCTCTCCTCCGATGGCAGGTACCAGATCAACGCCCGCACGGAGCTGGCCGTCCGCTACAACGACATCTCGCCCCTGGAGAACCACCACTGCGCCGTGGCCTTTCAAATCCTCGCCCGGCCCGAGTGCAACATCTTTGCCAACGTGCCGCCCGACGGGTTCAAGCAGATCCGACAGGTGTGTGGGGCCAAGGGCCCCCTGATGGCACGGGGTCGGGGGGGAGACGATGAGCACAGCCCCAGGGCAGGACCCCTCACTCCAGCGGCAGAGGGCTGCTCTCCCGGCCCCACCCCTCCCCAACAAGGCCAGCGGCACCCCCAGGAGAGGCGAGCCCTCCGCACGTATACACGGGACCCCGAGGACCTGCATCTCACCGAATCCCGTGAGATCCGTCCTTTCTCCAGCCCGCAGCCCGGGAGAGTGAGGGTTCCAGAGGCTGGTCAGTCACCGGAGGGCCACCATGAGTTCGTGCAGCCCTGGACAGACCCACCTGCTGCACCCAACCTACCAGAAACTGGCTGCTTCCCGAACGCCCCCTCGACCCAGTCAGCCCCACCGCAGGTTCAGACAAGTGCTGGGGGAGGGGACGCCACCCTCCGGTCCTGAGCCACATTCCCACTCCCTGGGAAGTGATGCCCCCTTCCCCGCTGAACACAGCTCTGGGTGCTGCTGCCTCTGATGTTTCCGGGGGAGGGAAGAGACCAGAAGGACCCCTTAGAGGAGTGCGTGGGTTGAACCGTGGCCCCCTTCCGCCAAAGACATTGCCCCGGACCCCGTGAATGTGACTGGGCCCGAGAAGAGTCCTTGCTGGTAGCTGAGTTAGATCTCTGGAGGGGATTAGCTTGGGTTATCCAGGTCGTCCCTAAATCCGATGACAAGTGTCCTCAGAAGAGACAGAAGGGCGGATGTGCGTGGAGAGGAATGCCGCGTAACCCAGTGGCAGAGACGTGGACCCGAGTCAGGGAGCGCCTGGGGCAGGTGGGAGCAGGAAAAGTCAGGAAGGACACTTCCCGGAGCTTTGAGACTTCTGGCCTCCGGACTGTGAGGGGGGCCTTCCTGTGGGTCCCCGTCATCCTGCGAGTGGCGCGCATGTGGCAGCCTCAGGACACGCGTGCCGGGGGCCATCTCCACGTGGAGGAGCCAGGCTCTGCGGTCCCACGGATGAGACCCTCACCCGCTCGATGCCTCAGGGTCTGGCTTCAAGGTGCACCTGATAAAGACAGGGAGTCCGGGCTCTCCCTCCTGGAGATCTGATGGCTTCCCTCCATCGAGAACCGCAGCCTCGTAAACCAGGGTCACCCGTCGGCCCTGCTTCCGGGAGCTCAGTGCACAGGGCAGTGCCGAAGGTCGGTCATCGTTGAGTCACCAATTCCCAGCACAGCTGTGTCCCCTTCATCTGGGGCCTTTCCTGCCTCTCTCCCCCCGCTCTGGGGTCTCCCGCCCGGGGGCCACAAGAGTCAGGATGAGCCGAGGTGCGTCCTTCTCCAAAGTGCGAGAAGGGGCAGGTCACGGCCCTGACACGGCAGCCCAGGGAGGATCTCCTGCAGGGACCGGCCTGGAGACACCCAGCAGCCGGGTCCCCCTCATGCGCAACCCGCCCCCAGGGGACTGTCAGAGCAGGACCCGACTCCTTGCACCGCCTGCCAGAGGGACACAGGAGGCTTGACCTGCCTCCAACACGGGACTAACAGGAAAATGAGATTTTCTGAGCATAAAATCAGTTGTCCCAACTTCATTTAAAGACTTTATCTATTTATTTAGAGATAGAAACCCCGAGCCCGGGGACGAGCAGAGGGAGAGGGATGGGCAGACGCTGTGCCAAGCGTGGGGCCCCGATATCATGACCCTGAGATCATGACTTGACCCAAAGGCAGATGCTTCGCCGGCAGAGCCCCAGGCACCCCTGATTTCAGTTCCACACCGGACGCTGCAGCTGTTTTCTGGGGAAAGTACAGCCCCCCGTACAGCACAGAGGTGTGTCCTCTGTTCTGTGAAATGTGTGCATTTTCAGGGTGCACAGAGAGTCACGGCTTCAAATCCTGTTACTTCTGCTAACAGGGTAATAAAATATATCTTAAAGAACCACCACATCCTTGAGGTGTCTGAGTGGCTCAGTCGGTTGAGGTCCTATCTCAACTCAGGTCTTGATCTCGGGGTCGTGAGTTCAAGCCCGCTTTGGGCTCCACACTGAGCCTGGAGACTACTTGAAAAAAAAAAATTAAGGAATCATGGCATCGTCGTTCACAACTGTGTTAGTGGAACAGTGCTGACCAGTATGACCGGACTCTGATGGCTCCCAAGCAGCGAAGGCACAGACTGGATAACGGGAAAAAGTCTCCCAGAAAATCATTCTTGACCTCGACGACACAGTGGGAAAGGAACAGCCATATTCCTGGATTCCGGGATTGAAGGGAGGCCTTCGTCCTTGCCGGAAAGCCGCCGTCACAAGGAAGCATGGTACTGAGCCTCCCGCCTCCGAGCGAGCAGGCCCGGCCGGGCTGCCTCCTCCCGGACCCGGCACTCGGGGCACACTCACGGCGCCTGGGTTTCAAACCCCACCTCCCCTCGCCAGCCGTGGCCTGGGAGGCTCCCAGCCTCCTCCAGGCTCCGCTTCCTCATCCTGAAAATGAGGACGCTGATTCTCGGAGACACACGTCAAGTGGGCACGGGGACCAGCCGGGACCCCCCGGCGCAGGGGCTCAGCCCGCAGCCGGCACTTGCGGACAGACGCTGGGCCGGTCCCCGGGATTAACATTCTGCTTTCGCTTTTCAGGGGATGATCACATTAATTTTAGCCACTGACATGGCAAGACACGCAGAAATTATGGATTCTTTCAAAGAAACGATGGAGAATTTTGACTACAGCAACGAGGAGCACATGACCCTTGTAAGTAGCTTATTTGAGCTCATTCGGGGCTGGTGGGGGAGTCCCGCCCTCCGGCCCAGGCTGGGAACCGGGGAACCCCGACCCTCGCTTGGCCCTGGAGCGAGGCCTGACTGACGTGGGCGCCCGGTCCCAGGCTGGCCTGGAAAGCCCCCAGCGAGCCGGTGTCCCGGTGAGAGGCGGCGCGTCTGGTGCTGTATCTCATTCCGGCTTGAAGGCAGTGAGTGGTGAGGGCAGCCCTCCTTGCTCTGGTTTGCTGAGAACAAAGCCCGCCCCCCCCACGAAGGCACAGCCCCAGAAGGCCCTCTGCACGCCAGCTTCTGGGCGGGCGGGTCAGGGATCCCCAGGGCCCCTTCCCGGCTCACCCCTCCCCGAGCGGGGCCAGGCGTCCAGAGAAGGGGAGCTCTCCCGTGAGGACAGCCCACCTGCGTCTGCGCCGCGCCTGCCCTTTTAAGAGAAAAACACACAAACGCCCTTCCCAGCCTTCAGGGAAGGGGTGACGCTGAGCCTAGTCTGGGTGTGAGGCTTTCTGGCATCACTGGTGGTCCCCTTCCATCCCTAGAAGCTGACGGACAGGACAGCCCTCTGAGATCGGGCTGCCCTGACCACCCCGTCCCCAAACCGGAATTCTAGCAACACAGAGAATGTGCGGGGCAGGGACCTCACATCTTCCATAAGTAACAGCAGGAGAAAGTGGCCCCGAGAGCCAGGGCCTCCCCAGGCTTCCCTTCATGGAGCTGGACATGGGGAGACACAGTCATGTTGGAGGGACAGCCTTGCTCCTGAAAAGCCAGCGGCGTGTGGGAGGTGCTGTCCCCCACGGCAGGGCGAGGAGGAAAGACGAGTAGGCCGTGCCCCTTCGGGGCTTCCGTGTTCCCTGTGACACGTGAGGAAAGGCCCTCGCAGGCGGGAGGCCAGAGGTCGAGTCTTCCGGACGATGAGCCACACGGAGCGACCATCACTCCTTTACTGCCTCCTGGCTGTTCACACAAGGGGGAGCAGAGTGCTCTCTGCCCCCTCACAGAGTGAGGGCCCGTGGGCAGACCAGGGGCTCGTGCGTTGGCCAGGGAGCCCCCCAAGCACCCACTACTTGGTGGACTGGGGGGCTGGCAGCGGAAGAGGGGAAGGCCCCAGAGTGGAAAGGGTCAGAATGGATTTAGGGCCTCCGCCGACACCTCCAGCAGCAGGCCTGGGTGCTGTGCCCCATGTGGCCGGGGCCTGAGGTCCCAGCACGGCTCCCTCCAGGACGCAGCGCCCGGGCGGTGCCCCCGGCCCCAGGCGAGCTTCCCTGAGGCCTGCCGAGCAGGGCCCTGTCACGGCCTGAGCTCTGGAGCCACCTCTCAGAGCCTGGGATCGACTCCCGGGCTCGATAAGGAAGGGGGTGATCAGGGACAGGGAAAAGGGCCACTGGTCACCCTGGGGTTCAGCGAGGGGCCGGGCCAGATGCTGAGCTGAGCCGAGAGGTGCGCTGCAGGGTCAGGCTTCCCAGCGGCCTCCCAGAAGACCAGGTGCAAAGAGCTCAGGCCCACGCAGGGCCCACAAGCCCTCGCTGGTGTGTCCGGGGGGACTTCCTGCTGGGTCACCTTCAGACCCCGATCGGGGCCCACGCTCTGTCCCGGGACGTCGGTGACCCCTGGGGACCGTCGCATGCTAGAGTAAGGCCAGGCCGCACGGATCTAGCCTTCCGGCCGGTCCTGAAAACACTCACCTTCGGGCTTAGTGGACACGCTCTGGACGCGACCGGTCATTCTAAAGGGCCCACATCAGGCCCAAACCTCAGCAGGCCCAGAGGGCCAGTCTCCTGGGATGAAAGTCACCCCCTGGGGAGGAAGTGGCAGCCGGCGGCCGAGCTGGGGGACACCATCTGGCGCGGGCGGCGGCCAGGAAGGCTGGAAGGAGCAGGACCAGGAAGGGGAGAGGCTGGGGGGAGGGAAGGCTTCTCCGGAGTGGTGGCTCCAGCAGAAAGGGCAGGGGCGCCGGGCAGAGAGTGCGGGTCCCCAGGGGAGACAAGGGCCCGGGAGCAGAGGGCGGAAGCCCACACCGCCTTCTCCCGGGGGCGGCAAGTCCAGACCCGGACAGCAGCCGCGAGACCCGCTCCATGACGCACACCTGATCCCGGATCTCTCCTCCAGCTGAAGATGATTTTGATCAAATGCTGCGACATCTCCAACGAGGTCCGTCCGATGGAAGTCGCGGAGCCCTGGGTGGACTGCTTGCTGGAGGAGTACTTCATGCAGGTAAGAGCGACCCCCACCCTCCAGACACCCCGCCGCTCGGCTTGGCCCTTTCCAGGCTCCGAGTTAGAAGAGCGACGGAGGGTACCCAGGGGGACGAGCGGAGCAGGTCCCGGATGGTTTCCCCAGCCTCCAGGAAGCCCTCGCAGCAGGTGCACACCCAAGATGACCGGGTACACCCTGACACGGGAAAGACGGGGGCAGCCTGGGACAGCGGGCTCTGGAACCCGCCACCCGTGACCAGCGACTGAGCGGCTCGTGGGGCGGACAAGTCCGGCGAGTGGCCCGAAAGAGAAGCGGCAGAGGCAGGAGGGCCCCGGGGTGGGCAACACCAAGCAGTCGGCGGTCACTGCCAGCCCTAGGGAGGCCCTCAGAGGACCCAGCCGGCCCACATGGGCCGTGCCAGCCAGCCAGCGAGGCAGACCCCAGAAGGAGGCCGGGGGGCCTGCAGGCCGCCTCTGCCACGCAGCAGCTGGGTATCACGCTGCACGGGCCCGTCCCCGTGCCCCGTCCCCACGACCACCCCACACGCCCTCTGAACGGTCCAGTGGCCGCAGCAGATCCCGCCTCCCTCCCTGTCGCTAGTTTGGCCCCTCGGCAGAGCAGTCTGGTCGGGTGAGGCCTGGGAACGCGCCCCGAGCCCTGGGTCCCCAGAGTCCACAGTGTTTCTCTCTAACGCTGCGGCCGGTCCCCTGCACCCCACAGAGCGACCGCGAGAAGTCCGAGGGCCTTCCCGTGGCCCCTTTCATGGACCGGGACAAAGTGACCAAAGCCACGGCCCAAATTGGGTTCATCAAGTTTGTCCTGATCCCCATGTTCGAAATGGTGACCAAGGTGAGTGACTGTCACCACGTGCTGAGGACGCCGCATTGAGAGATACACACGTGCGCACACACATTCCCACACACGCCCGTGTGCGATCTAAGGTGGGACCCAAGGCCCCTCCGCCAGCATCCCTGGAGCCCGCACCCTCTGGCCTCCCCAGCTCGTGCCCCCCGGAGCCACCACCAGGCCCTCCACTCCCAGGGCCCCTTTGCTTCAGAAGACCCTCCTATCCGGCCCCACTCTGCCCGGCACACGGCTGTCCCCAGGTGGATTTCAGCAAGGAGACCATCTCTGCCTCTCCCCTGAACCTTCCCGGGGCTCCCCATGCCCCCGACACAGGGAGAGCTGCCCGCTCATTGCACACAGTCCCCGCCGTCCCTGCATGCCTCTTGCAGGACGGTCCTCCCCTTTCTTCACACCTCCACCTCGGAGGGCGCCCATTCGGCAGCCTCGGCCCCGTGGCCCCTGCCAGCCTTCCAGAACCACCTCGGTGCGTCCTCCCGTAAACCCCATTCCCTGCTACTTCTCTGGGGACCTGCCTCCCCATACACTCCTTCCTGGGACTTCCAGGCCTTTATCACGGCCAGCGGGTGCAGGGGCGCAGGACTGCCACATGGGCACTGCCCTCCCCCCTGCAGCAGGACTGGGATGTGACCAGGGACCCACGGAAGCCATTCCAGGGCTGAAAGCTGCGTGCGCAGGGTTCCACGGGGCAGGGACAGCAGGGCGGTTGAGGCCACGCCACGGGAAGGGTCTGGTTCCTCCAGCCACAGGCTGTCAGGAGACTAGCGGCAAGGCTGGCATCTGGACAACGGACATTCGGGGACAGGCGGGCCGTGGGCAGGTCCGTGGAAGTGAGAGAACAGAAACAGAGTGGGCCCCAGAGGTGGGTGGGCAAGGGGGAGGCCTGCGGGTCTCCAGGAGCCACGGACCAGACAGACTCAGAACCACGGTCACCGGAGACCCCACGGCAGGTGGCAGCCACCGTGTGGTCCCAACCCCCGGTGTCCCAGACGCTTTCTGCCGCCCTAAGAGTGACAGACTGTGACCCCGTGTGTCTCCCCCAGCTCTTCCCTGTGGCGGAGGAACTCATGCTTCAGCCTCTGTGGGAATCCAGAGATCGCTACGAGGAGCTGAAGCAGCTGGACGACGCGGCCAAGGAGGTAACACGTGCCACGTGAGAAGGGTGGCATTCCTCGTGGCGGGAGGAGAGCTCCTCTCCACGCCCCGGGCGCCGCGGTGGGGGGCCCCCTGGACCGGAGCTCATTTCCATTCCCCCAAAACCCGGACCCCAGAAAACCAAGAAATCTATACCCTCCATGAGACCGAACTCCCCTGACACCCTGCGGCCCTTGGAGGGGTCACGCCGCCCCGGTCATCGTGCTGTAACTGGAAGGGCCAGGATCTCTCCGCGTCTCGGGCTCCCTCAGAGCAGTGCCCCGGCCCCGTGTGTGTCCCTGTCCTCCCCCTGCCCCAGGCTGACCTTGCTCAGGGACAGGACAGCGGGGCGAGTCTCTCCCCACAGGACAGAAGCCACCATCCACATCCCGGAGCTCACACACGGTGGCTCGGCCGTTCAGGGTCAGGGTGCTATGAGGTCCGGTGCTGTGTCGGGAAGGTCAGCTCACATGCTCAGAGCCGGTGCACAGGCGGCTGCACAGCCTGGGCCTCGGTGTGTGCCCGTCTCTCCTCGAGGACCCCTGCTTCCTGAGACCCACGGGGACCCCCCCACTGGATGTCCAACCACCCGCGGTGTGCCTATGTGGGTCCGCCGCTGCCCCTCTCCCCGGGGGCCCTGATGCAGCCTGAGCAGTGTCCCTGCTGCCCCACACTTGTCCTGGTCCGGCCTCGGCCGCGCCCCACACCCCACCACATTTGGTCTCTGCCGCTCCCTTCTGTCAGGGCTCCCAGTTATGGTGCCCCCGGCCTTGCTGCTGGGAGCCCCTGTGCCCCGCTGAGCACCGGGTGGCCTCCCAGGCACCCTGTGTCGCTCTCGTCCCCCAAACTGCGGTGTGTACAACGGTCATCAGGAACTGCCTGCTGGTCCATGGGCAGTCCAGACCCGCAGCTGGTTTCTATAGTCAGGTCCCGCTACCAGAAGGTCGCAGAGAGGTCCTGAGACTCCAAAGCAAACAGTACAGACAGCGATGTCTGAGCAGGTGTTCTTGGCAAGGCCCCCGGCAGGATTGCTAAAGCACCTTGGCGTTCCTCTCCCTGCCCCCGAGCCCTCACTATAAAGGCCCCCTCGGACCCCAGGATGCTTTCCTCTCCCCAGAAAGGACAAGCCCACAAAGGAGAAAGGGCTGCGGCCTCCGTCATCACCCCTGCCTGCCAGTCTACGGGGCTCTGCGGCCGGGCGAGCTAGCAGTCCGAGCTCCAGACTGGCCAAGGCGGCGAGGCCTCCGCGGCGGGGGCGGCGCGTGGGTGGGCAGGCGGCTGCCAACATCCGTGTCGGTGACGCTTGTCAGCATTTCAGTCAGCGGGAAGCTCTTCAGCAGATAAGGGGGCACTCGTGGGCTCCCGGAAGCTGACTGCCACCTGCTCTGTCCTGCCTACAGAAGACGGAGGGCCTGACGTCCGGGGACACCGACGCCCCCAGGGAGGGAAGCCGCGACGGGAGGAAAAGCGCAGAGAGGGCCATCCTGAATTGATACCTTGGTGCTTCCGGTAAGTCAGCCGGACGCGGGCGGCAGTGACGGTCTGTGGGGCGGTGTGGAGGACAGAGGAGGGGGCAGAGAGCGCGAGCGGCTCACAGCATTGAAGTAAGCGAGACTCTCACTCCTCGCCCGTAGTTCATAGACCTCAGCTCGGAAGGAAGGGGACGCGCTTGGCTCTCAGCACAGCATCGGTCAGAACATTCGGGCCACCTACAAGGGAAAGCACGTGAAAGCTTCCCAGAAACGCGGTGTCGCTTACACGGCTGTGAGCGCAGGCCGTGCACCTGACGTTGGCCGCTCACTTGGCCCGTGTCAGAGCAAACCAACCCCTTCAGTCTGACAGGTCACTGGAGAGAGTCTCGGCGACACAGCGTGCCAGGCACAAGGCATGGGAGGCAGGGTCCGACTTTGTATGGAGGGGCAGGGACAGGCACGGGCCCCTGACAGACCCCGCTGAGCTTAGGACAAGCAGACTGACCTGCACAAGTGTCTCCACCTCTCTGAGCCCCAGAGCCTGACTCTCCCCTCCAGCGGGAATAATCTCGTTACTATGGTTTTGTCCAGTGAACAAGCAGAATGCAGGGTCGCCTCCCGTGCTCGTAAACACTGGTATTTCGTCTCCCGGGCACATCGTATTTTCCAGGGGTTCAGAAGAGGGATCAGAATTGTTTATTTGGCCTAAATGTGCTCGACGGCGCGTGCGGTGTGCAGGAACTGTCTACAGTGCCTGTGACGTCTGAGAGCTCCCGCCCGTTTTCAGTCCCAACAGAAGCTTTTCGCTCTTCCTTTTCCAAGCAGGCGGAGCCTGAAGAAGGCATTTCAGTCACGGGTGGCAGTTCTGGACCAGGCCGGCCGAGCCTCGTGGGAGCCGACAGAGCAGGGGCAGCGGACTCTGAGGGCCTGACCCCACAAGACCGTGTTTTCTAAGAACTGTTTTGTTCACTGATACAAAAAAAAAAAAAAAAGGAAATTCATGATGCTGTACAGAATTTTTATTTTTAAACTGTCTTTTAAATAATATATTCTTATACGGAAACGGGTATTGTACTTTTTTTGGTAGCGCTCTGCATCCTGGGGCTGCTTCCGGCAGTCCCCGGAGCCCCCCGAGCCCCCAGCCCCACGCGGAGATGAGGAACTGTGCTTCCCCCACACGTGTATCCCAGACCAGCGCTCCCGTGTCACGTGTCGCCCCATCCCGTGTAAATTCACGATTAAACCTCAGGCGGTGCCCAGAGCGTGTCCTGTTTGTGAGCAGCAAGGGGCGCTGGCGGCCGTGTGCGGGGAGGCGTGGGGCCGAGGCGGCCGTGGGACACGGGTGTGAACACCCCACCAGGCTGATGCCCACACACAGGGAGGTGGACACTGACCACCTCAAACCGCAGACTGTGCTCAGCCCGTTCGAGGGTCTCAGGGGAGGAGAGCCGTCCCTTCTTCCTGCCTTTGTTTTGGGGACAAGCACTGGAGACATTCGGGGTGGACTTGTGAGCATAAAGGGAGACTCGACCCCTGCTGAATGGCAGTCGGGCTCTGAGGGGCAGCACACCCCCGAGCCCTCCCCGGTGCCCCGAGTGCACTCGGAGCCTCGGTGCATCCCGGGCCTCGCACGTCCCCTCTGCCCCCTCCCCGGACGGAGGAGGCTCCGCTCGGAGAAGTCTGGAAAGGCCCTGCATATTCTGAGCTCTGTCAGCATTTCCTCTGGTGTAACTAGCGTCCTTCACACATTCATTCCCTCTCGGCAAACTCCGCACACTTCTCCCCGTCCCCGAGTTTCATTTCTGCTGTGACATTTTGTGACATTTTGCGTCACTTCTTGAATCCAGGGCAGTATGAGCGGGGCCTTGGGCTCTCTCCCCTACGGTCTTGTGTCTCATTTCCATCCCGCTAAAGCCAGTGCGGGGGCAGCTCCGGTGACAGGACACGACCCCAGCAGGCAGCCCACTGGCCAGGCACTCCCGCCACACGCCGCCCCCTCGAGAGGTTTGTGACCTGCTCCCCCAGCGAAACCCTCTCCGACCAGCGCCCCCCACCCGCTGGGTTGCGCCCAGGGCCCACCTCGCCACGCTCCGCCCCTCGTGGAACGTCACCCAGTGCTGGCTGAAGTCCGTGCTTCCGCCTGCACACACACACACAACCACGTGCACATGCGTGTGTACACACGTGCACATGTCCGTGCACCTACACACACAGTCACACACACACACACTCCAACGCACTTTGTCTGCATGACGGGGCTGAGGTTCTACAAGTCCTGGAACGGGAAGCTCGGCGTCTCGGAGGCGTGGGTAAGGACAGCACCTCTGTGACAGTCCCCACCCCCGCTGACGGCCAGTTTCCATCCGCAGAGACCTCACGTCAGCTCCCTGCAAAGTGCTTCCTCCAACCTTCCCGCCTCCAGAACGTCTCTGCAGGAGGCCGCTCCTTCCCTCCGGTGCTGCCATCCAGGGGCCGCCTGGTCCACAAAGAGTCTGGCAAGTCTGGCCTCTGACGCTTCTGGGTTTCCCTAGCGGCCGCCTGCGAGCACGCCCGCCTTCCGCATGAGTGTCCCGCGGCGGCCACCAGCATAAGCGATGGGCATTCCTTCACGGCTCAGGAGGGAGAAGGCCCCAAACCGCGGTGTGGGCCGGGCTGCGCTCTGGGTCTTTCCTCCCCGCTTCCTGACTCTGGAGGCCACTAGCGGCCCTTGGCCGTCCTGGGCTTGTGGTCGCATTGCCCCCATCGCCGCCTCTGTGGTCACGTGGTCTCCTCCCCCGCAGGTCTCTGTGCCCAAACGTCCTCCTTCTGAGGGGACCCCAGTCCCTGGGTCCTGGCCCAGCCCACCTCCGGGCGACCTTGTCCTTGTGTTATTATACTGCAAAGACCCTATTTCCAAACAAGTTCACATTCACAGGTCCAAGTGGTCGTGATCCCTGTGAGGGGGGACACAGCTCAGCCCCACACACTGTCCCAGTCAGCCTTCCTGTCTCTCTCTGCCTCTCCCGTCATTCGGTTCCTGCCATCCCCCCCAGGAGCCTGCCTCTCTCCCCGCAGCCACTGCTGTCGCATGCCCCCCCCATCCAGGGCAGGGTCGCGGCTCAGCCCTCTGGGGAGGTTTTCTCTCGGCAGTCTTCCTCAAACAGGCCAGGATCCGAGGGAGGCACAGGGCAGATGCCGTGAGGTGGGAGGGCGGCCGACTTGGGCCGGCGGGGTCTCTCTGGGAGGGCCGGAGGGACTCCCGGGACAGCCGGCAGAAAGGGAAGGTTGGCAGGAAGACACAGCGTGGCCATCTGCTCTGGCAAACGCCGACCTGCAGTGTTGGCTGCCTTCCAGCACCTGGCTGGGAACGGGGAGCGTCTCAGCTCCTGCCGCGTAACAAAACCACCCCGAAACTTAGCGACCTGAAGCAACATCGCGTATTACTTCTCATGCATTTGCAGGTGGACTGGGCAGGACGCTCGGGTCTGGCCCTGCTCGGCTGGAGCTGGTTGGTCTACACGGCGTTGGCTGTCACCGTGGCAGGCTAACGTGGCTCCTGCTTGTGGTGGCGACGTGGTCCCAGAGGCACAAGAGCCGGAGCCCCAGTGCTCGGACACTTGTCACGCCCCGGCATCCACGCAGCTACCACACTACGTGCCACGGGCCACAGCAAATCACTTGGTCAAGCCCAGGTCCAAGGGGGGCAGGGACGGACCCCACTTCACGACAGAGGGACGCGCACGTGGCCATCTGTTGGAGTGAGGAGGCCCACGGTCTAAACACAGCACGGGCAGCCTTGTCCCAGGGTCCTCTGGCTGCCTGTTTTAACCCCTCCTCCTCTCCCACGCGACCTCAGGACTGAAGGCACGCGTAACCCTCACGGGCAGCAGCCGAACCGTTTCTCTGACGTCCCGTTGCTGTGATGCCCCCACTCCCACGGAAGGGGCTCAGCTCTGACGCTCTCGAAAGCTTCCGTGTGGTCCTCAAGGGCTGCCCAGACGTGCCTCGTGGGCTGTCACCAGCTTTCCCGCCGGCTCTGGGCGACGTCTGTCCCACCACGGGAGGTCGGGGACAGCATCCTACAGAGTCACACCGAGCAGGCAGAAAGCACTTTGCTCACCTCCGGTACTGTCGCCAAGTCTACGCGTGGTTACGCACAGTACCGAGCCCGCAGACGTACCTAACGTGGCCTAATCTTTAACCACTGCCCCTGCAGCGACGGCGTACAACCACAGGATTCTCCACGTGAGGCCACGGCTGCATTCTGAGCCTCGGAGAGCTCATGGAAAGTGTCATGTTTGGTCTTTCCAGCAGTGGGACAGCAGGACCCCTCCGCCTTCTGAGACGTTCAGGGGAGGTTGGAGTTTTCGGGCAGCTCTGAGGAAGGCGGGGACCACCACGGCCAAAGCAATCGATGTGTGTTTCGAGGGCATTTCGTGTCACTGAAAAGTGTTCATTACGTAACGCCAGATGGGGCGTCTGGGTGGCACCGTCACTTAAGTATCCAACCTTGGTTTCGGCTTAGGTCACGGTCTCAAGGTCGGGCTCTGTGCCCAGTGGGGAGCCTGCTTCTCCCTCTCCCTCTGTCCCTCCCACGCAAGTTCCCTCTGTCTCTCTCGAATAAATCGATCTTAAAAACAAAGAGAAAAAAGGTAATGCTACATTGGGTGAAGTAGATGCAGAACGGCTTGTAGAGTCTGTTTAGCAGAAGATGTAACCGAGAGCAATATTCTGTTTTCCCGGGGAGCCTCGCCAAAGGCGTGAGGGTCAGAGGTCAGACCAGGTCCCAGACGAGAGGTTGCAAATCCCACGCTCAGCCCCTGCGCACGGCGGCGCCGGCACCGGGCGAGGATGACAAGACTCCACGTCTCCGGTCGGGCGGTAAAGAGATTTTTCTTTATGCTTATTGTCCGAGAGACCCCGGCCCCCAGAAAGGTAAAGGCAGCCCTACTCTGAGGCCAATCGCGGCCCCAGCTGGGCCCTGGGCCCTCTGAAATCCTGATGCTTCTCTCTGGGACTGGAGACGCCTGCAAATCAGAAGTGAGCGGAGGCTGCGGCTCCCGCACATTAGACCAGCCGGCTCTGGGAGAAGTCCACAAGGTCCCTTGCGGAAAAGCGTGCCGTGTTACTGTTTTTAAGATATTTATTTGAGAGAGAGAGAGAGAGAGAGAGCGCGTGCACAAGAGGGGGAGGGGCAGAGAGCAAAGGAGAAGCCGGTTCCCTGCTCAGACTGCCCCCCCGCCCCGTGACATCATGACCTGAGCCAAAAGCAGACGCTTAACCCACTGAGCCACCCACGTGCCCCCCCTGCCGTATTATCTTGATCCGCTGTGACGGGCCACTGTCCGCCATTTCCGCTAAGTAGATGCTCAACTTGTCTTCGGGCAAACACATCGGCTCTCGTCCGGAAATGAAAGCACGTAAAGAAGGAGGTGAGGGGAGGATGTCAGCGCTACTGCAGAAGGTGGGGGGGTTCTTTTCTCCTGGTCATAAAGGGTCATTTCCAGGGCAAAAGGAGGCAGTACCGTCAGCAGTGGAGAAGCCACGGTGGAGACAAGGGAACAGGACAGAGGCTTGCAGCCACAAACCTGTCTCCGCTGGGTCCACGTCACGTGGGGCCTCCTGCCTCCCCCCACAACAGCCTGACGCGCCGGGGGGCTTGTGGGGTCGCACGGCCCCTTGGGGGAGGTGGGCAGTGAGCCAACCCATGAGATCTCTGCACCGTCCCGGATCAGCAGTGTCAGCCTCGATGACCGAAGCCCGGTCAGTGAGTCACCACTACCACCGGCTGTGTCCCAAGGAGGCTAACGAAGGACCTCAGTGCCACTCACCACTTCTAACCGGCACTCTGTGCTGGGGAGCCAGAGCCCCCCACTCCAGGTGACACGTCGGGTCTGTCCTCCCTGGACTGTTTCTCGCTGCGACTCTGGGCACGAGCCTGGAGCCCCTTGGAGCATCCGTGGTGGCGGACCAAGCCCCCAGGATCCCCTCCAGCGGGATCCTCTGTGGTTCTCGTAAATTCCCCAAAGGACAGTTCATGCTGACTTGCACACAAGAGACCCTCCTTGGCAAGGCTGGGGGCTCAGGGACCAACACATCCACAGACTGCGTCCCACAGACACTGTCCCCACCGTCCCCGAATCCTGGGAAACACCATGAAAGCCAACAAGTGAACGATATTCTCTGCAGTGTCCCCGCTTCACTCCTGTTCCCGGGGTCCGGCCCAACTCCTGCTTGAACCGCTGAGGGCAGGAGCAGATCAGCAGGTGCCTGGCACGGGAGAGGGATTCAGCGGTGGTTACAGCGTCCGCACGGCACGGGGATGCTTGGGAAACACGCAGGAGTCTACTACGTTACCTTCTCTTCAACACGTCCCGTTATAGCCAAGAAAATGATCTCTTTTACATTAAACTTTCCATTTTGAAATAACTGTAGGTCTCCATGCAGCTGGAAGAAAGACAGCAGAGTGATCCCACGTGCCCTCTGCCCAGACCCCCAGCGGCGACACCTTGCAGAACTCTAGCGTGGGGTCATGTCCAGGATGGTGATGGTGACCCCACGCAGGTACAGAGCACCCCACTCCCACGGGGTCCCTCCCGCCATCCGCCTCCTTAAGGTCTCACCCCTGTCCTTCCACCCGTGCCAGCAACCACTAATCTCTTCTCCGTCTCTGTAGTTTTGTGATTTCCTGAATGTTACATAAATGGGGTCACGGAGTGTGTGAACTTTGTGGGGTGGCTCTTCCCACGGAGCCGTTGTCTGGACATTCATCCAGGTTGCTGTGTGTATCAGGAACGCATTCCCTTTTGTCACTGAGGTTGTGGTGTGTTTAACCGTTCACCGGCTGAAGGACAAGGGAGCTGCCTCTGGCTGGGTTCTACAGAGCTGCTATGCACACCCATCAACAGCTTGTGCGCGGGACTTCCCCTCTCCGGGATGGACGCGGGGGTGATCACCAGGTCACGGGGCAACTGCATGTTTACACTTTCAAGACACTGTCAAATCTGGGGGCCCTGGGGGGCTCAGTCAGTTGAGCGTCTGCCTTCGGCTCGGGTTGTGATCTTGGGGTCCTGGGATCGAGCCCCTCGTCGGGCTCCCAGCTCAGTGGAGAGCCTGCTTCTCCCTCTCCCTCTGCTGCTCCCCCCTGCTTGTATGCTCCCTCCCTCTCTCTGATAAATAAATAAAATCTTTAAAAAAAGAAACTGTCAAATCATTTTCCAGAATGGCCCACTTTCCTGTCCCCAAAGCGATGCCGTTTCTCCGTGTTTCTGTTAGTTCCTGGGGCTGTCACTTTGATTTTAGCCATTCCGACAGGAGTGAAACGCAAGCCCAGGAGAGTTTTGATCTGCGTCTCCGTGAGGGCTGAGATGTTGAACCTGCAGAGAAGTAAATCCTCGTGGGGAAAACATGTGCTGTTCTCTTCCGCCCACTCTCAAATCTGGGAGTTGTTGGGTTTTTTCACTGTTTCACTGTCGACTTTTGAGAGAGCTTTGTGTATCCCGAATACGACTCTTCTGTCCCACGTGCGGTCTGCAAAGGTTTTCCCCAGTCTCTAACCTATCTTTTTAGCCTCCTCCCAGCGTTTTCCAAAGAGCAGATATTTCTTTGGTTCAGTTGGATTTTTCGGTGTTCCCTCTTGCCAACCTGCTTTGGTGTCAGGCCTAAGAACTATGTTCCTGACTCTGGGTCCCACAGCTCTCCTGTGGGATTTTTCTAGAAGTCCTACAGTTTTGCTTTTTAAACCACAATCCAGCTTCTGTATAAGTGTGAGGCCGCGGTTGAGGTTGGTGTCTTTGCCTCTGGATGCCCGGGCCTCTAGCGCTCCTCGGGGACAAGGCTGTCCCCACCTCCTGGGAACTGGTTCTGTACCATTCCCGACGGTCGGCTGGCCACACTTGTGTGGGCCTCCATCTGGGGCTTCTGGGGCCCCACTGACTGCTGTCTGTCCCTCCAGCAATGTCACGCAGCCTTCACTGTGGTCACTGTAACAATGACTCTTAAAACCAGACAGGCTGAATCTTCTCCCGTTATCTGCATTTTCTAAAGTGTTTAGCTCTTCCAGTTTCTTTCATTTCCATATAAATGCGACAGTAATCTTGTCGGGACCCACAACATCTTGCTGGGACTCTGACAGGGGCAGCATTAAATGTGTATTTCGAGGAAGTTGGGGGAAACTGGAGGGGGAGCTGAACCATGAGAGACTACGGACTCTGAGAAACAATCTGAGGGTTTTGGAGGGGAGGGGGGTCGGGGTATGGGTGAGCCTGGTGGTGGGTATTAAGGAGGGCATGTACTGCATGGAGCACTGGGTGTGGTGCATAAACAAGGAATTCTGGAACACTGAAAAGAAATTTTAAAAATTTTTTAAAAATATGTATTTCGCCAACAGACACATGAAAAAGTGCTCCACATCACTCGGCATCAGGGAAATACAAATCAAAACCACAGTGAGATATCACCTCACACCAGTCAGAATGGCTAAAATTAACAAGTCAGGAAATGATAGATGCTGGCGAGGATGCGGAGAAAGGGGAACCCTCCTCCACTGTTGGTGGGCATGCAAGCTGGTGCAACCACTCTGGAAAACAGCATGGAGGTTCCTCAAAATGTTGAAAATAGAACTACCCTATGACCCAGCAATTGCACTGCTGGGTATTTACCCTAAAGATACAAACGTAGTGATCCGAAGGGGCACGTGCACCCGAATGTTTATAGCAGCAATGTCTACAATAGCCAAACTATGGAAAGAACCTAGATGTCCATCCACAGACGAATGGATAAAGAAGATGTGGTATATATACACAATGGAATACTATGCAGCCATCAAAAGAAATGAAATCTTGCCATTTGCGACGACGTGGATGGAACTAGACGGTATCATGCTTAGTGAAATAAGTCAATCGGAAAAAGACAACTATCATATGATCTCCCTGATATGAGGGAGAAGAGATGCAACATGGGGGGTTAAGGGGGTAGGAGAAGAGTAAATGAAACAAGATGGGATTGGGAGGGAGACAAACCATAAGTGACTCTTAATCTCACAAAACAAACTGAGGGTTGATAGGGGGAGGGGGTTTGGGAAAGGGGGGTGGGGTTATGGACATTGGGGAGGGTATGTGCTATGGTGAGTGCTGTGAAGTGTGTAAACCTGGCGATTCACAGACCTGTACCCCTGGGGATAAAAATATATTATATGTTTATAAAAAATAAAATTTAAAAATAAAAAAAATATGTATTTCGATTTGGGAAGAACTAGAGGCGTCTCCCCATCCATGAACATGGTGCATCCCTCCCCTGGGTCTCCGAATGTCTTCCAGCGGAGCTCCATCCTTCTGAGGACGTAAGTTCTGTTTGGTAAGATGGCACCAAAGTACTTCTTTTTGGTTTTGCGTGATTGTAAATGGTACTATATTTTTAATTCCAGTGTTCACATGTTGCTGTTAGTCTACAAAAATACAATCGCTTTTTACGTATTAATCTTGTACCCTATGACCTTGACTAACTCCCATACTAGTTCTAAGCCATTTTTATCGATTTCTTAGGATTTTCCCTATAGACAATCAAGTCATCAGCAAACAGAGACAGTTTAATTTTTTTCTTCCTTTCTGAACTGTATGCCTTTTGTTTGTTTGCGGGGGGGGGGTTTGAAGATTTTTATTTATTTACAAAAGAGAGAGAGTGTGACTGAGAGACAGAGAGCACGAGAAGGGGGTGGGTGAGAGGGAGAAGCAGGCTCCCCGTCAATCAGGGAGCCCGATATGGAACTTGATCCCAGGACCCCAGGATCATGACCTGAGCCGAAGGCAGACGCTTCACTGACTAAGCCACCCAGGCGCCGTTTTTTGTGTTTAAAAACAACCTTTATTGAACATGGCGCTGAGTCTTTTTTTGCAGAAAAAGATATTAAATGCACATAAGCATCTACGAAGTAACAACTCCTGTTTTCTTGGATCGGTAAAATCGCACGGTGCCCCCGAGTTGGGATTTTGATCTTTGTCAAAACCAGTGAGTTCAGTGGGAGGCTGAGCAGGAGGGCAGCCTGCCAAGTTCTGTGCTTCTGTCTCAGGCGGGACAAGTGTGCAGACACAGCTCCTCAAGGTGCCCCTGCCTCTCTACACCTCGCTCCAGAAATACCCTGCGGGCTGGGGCTCAAGTTGTACTGTCAAGTTCTTTGTGTCCCAGCTTCACGGAGAAGAAAATAGCTACATTTGTACAAAAGAGTTCTATGTACATGTATTTGTGATTTGAGAGCTCTTCTTTTCCTTGTTAGTTGGCTTTTGTCTGTCAGTTTTATATCAATAATTCAGGCAAACAGCCACGTTGGGAGGGGGTGCATTTTGGAGGCTCAGGGCGGGGGGCAGGAGGGGCAGCGCTAGGGGCGGCACGGAGCTCATCAGGGGTGGGGCAAGGACTGGGGGCTTTGGCGTGGCCAGAGCCCTCTGAGGTAAGGTGGCAGTGGAGGTGACAGTAGGCCCCTGGGTGTAGGAGGCCCAAGGGCTTGCTGGCAGGGCCCAGGGTCAGGTTCTGGATGGAGGCCCCTCAGGGTGAGATCGAGGGACAGAGCTCACGCCCACCTGCCTTGGCCTGCTGGGGCTTGGATGGGAGGCAGCGAGGTGGCAGGTGTTGGGCTCTGCGGGTGTGCTCATGGGTGTCAAGTCAAGCTCGAGCACTCTCGTAGGTGCCCATGGTCATCGGGTCAGAGTTGAACACTCAGTGTAGACTTGGTACGCTACACCTTGGGTCACTCCCAGTCCAGGCCAGTTCTGCAGAAGGAACCCTGCTGTCTGTCCTTTGTTGTGTCCCAGGAGACATTGGCACAGTAGCTGTCACTGGGGGCCACTTGGAAGCGAGGGTCCCTCTTTCGTGTTCTTGCCTTACTGCACTATCACGAATGTCCAAAACTACGTTGAGTAACAGTGGTGAGAAAAGACATCCTTGCCTTTTTTCAGATCTTAGGGGAAAGCATACAGTCTTTCAGCATTAAGGGTAAAATTTCTGTAGACATTCTTAATTAGCTTGAGAAATTTCCTCTCTATTCCTCTTCCTTGGAGAGCTGTGATCAAGAATGGCTGTTAGATTCTGTCAAATACTTCTGCCACATCAGCTGATACGATCATGATTCTTTTCTTCTACAGTCTATTAAAGTGGTGGATTATACTGATTAGTTTTGGAATATTAAACCAGCCTTGCATCCCTGGAATAAATTCCACTTGGTCGTGGTGATTAATTATTTTTATATATTGCTGGATTATATTTGCTGATACTCTGTGAGAAACTTTTGCATCTATATTTCTAAGGGATGTTGGTCTGTCGTTTTCCTATTTTGTGCTGTCTGTCTGGTTTTTGTTGGCAGGATGACACTAACTTCATAAAATGAATTAGGAAGAGCCTCCTTCTTGTCTATTTTCTCCTGGAGAGTGTGTAGAACTAGTGTTCATCCTTCTTTAAAAGCCTGGAAGAATTCTTCAGTGAAAACATCTGGGTCTGGGAATTTGGGTGGGGAGATATTTTTACTGATTCAATTGAATCAGTATTAAAATTAATAAATCAGTATTAACTATTAATAAATTAATAGTTACAGAGCTAGTCAAAGTATATATTTCATAATGGAGGAGTTTGCTTGTTTGTGTTTTTCAAAGAAGTGGTCCATTTCATACAAGTTGTGAAACTGCGTGGAATGGTTTGAAGTGTTCCCTTATTATTCTTCTCATGTCTACAGGGTCTGTAGTGATGTCCCCACTTCTGTCCCGGACTCTGCTGTGTCTTCTCTCGTGTCTTTGTCAGTCTTGCTGTAGGTTTTAAGATCTTTTTTAAATGACCAGCTTTGTTCTGTTGACCTTCTCTATTGTTTGACTTCAGTTTCACTGATTTCATCTCTTTATTGTCCCCTTCCTTCTGCTCGTTTCGGGTTTATTTTGCTCTTCTTCTTATTGAGAGTGGAGCCCAGACTACTGAGATTTTCCCTCTCTTCTAATGTAAGGATTTAGTGCTGTAAATTTCCCTTCTTGACCCTGCTTTGATGTGTTGTATTTTCACTTTCATTCAGTCCAGTGTCTCTCTTATTTCCCTTGAGACTTCTGTGACCCATGTGTTCTTGAGCGGTGTGTTGGTTCGTTCCAATTGTCTGGAGATTCTCCCGTTGGCTTTCTGTCACCGATGCCGCATTTGATTGTGCCATGGCACAAGAACACACTCTGTTCTAATTTTAGCTCTGATTTCTTCTAATTTGTTGAGGTGTTTTTAATGGCTCATGATGTCATCTACCTTGGGGTATGTCCCACGAACATTTGAGAAGCGTGTGTTCTGTGCTGTTGGTTGGGGGAAGCAGTCTGTGAATACTGACTGGGTCCTCTTGGTTGGTAGTAGAGTTGAGTTCTATATCCTCCCTTGTTTTATGTCTTGCCTCAGACTGGCTGAGATCTTTCACGGAGGGTCACAGCTACTGCCAGTCCTCTCCGTGTGGCTATACCCCTGGAGCCCAGAAAGTTCCCTCCCTCATCCTGGCAGACCTTACCCTTCCAGATGCCACAGCACGTGTTCTTGTGAGCCCCGGGATACTGGGTTCTCTAACCCTGCCCCCCTCATTGTCACTCTCCTCCGTGACCCAGTTTTGCATGCCATCTGTTTCCTGCTGTGGCCTCGTGATAGGATACATATCTCAGAGGGTTACTGCATTTACCCTGGACTCCTACAGCGGAAATTCCCACCAAAAATGAACTCAGAGAGTGAAATAGTTAGCTTTGGGCTCCAATAAAGCACATAAGAGAATTACATTTCCACTCAGAATGTCAAAAGCTGCACAGAACATTCCTCCCACGCTGGCAACAGTGAAAGTCAGATGATGAGTCACAAAGGAACAAAGTAACTGAATTCCGAAAAGGAATGAGACCCTTCAAGGAGAGAGAGAGAGAGAAAGGGCAGGGACAATTTCATCTTTGATGGGACACAGAAAAAAGATGTGACCCCCACACAGATGGACAAGAAAAATTCAGGTAAATTTTGAGACATCCTAACAGGCTGATCCATGCGACCGTTGGTAAGAGAAGGGAGTCCCGTACAGAGAGACCTCTGGGTGACATAGGCGTGCATGGAGTGATCAGTAGCTCCTCAGGCCCCACAGGCTTCCCAGACTCTCACAGGCAAAAGCCTTTAGCAGAGGGAAAGGCGTCAAACAGTCACACCCCCGGGACATAGGCAAACCGCGGGGGCGGAGGGTCTCAGGAGACGTGAGAGCCTCAAGAGGGACCTCCCCTCCATGGGTCCATCCTATAGGGACAGCTAAAAGCTGAAGGGTCCAGGAGCCCTGAGAAAGACTGTCCCCTCCAGCACCGCACCCCACTGTAACTGGGAGATCCCTGCAGCCGGGAGATGTGACCTCTTTATGGAGAACAGTGATGCCCCCACCAAAGAGGGGGCTTCTGTTAAAGGTAAAAGGGAGTATGGACACTGGCCAGGTGGCCCGCAACCTCTTTCTCAGATGGAAAGATTCTTCAGATGGAAAAGGAGGAGGGATAAATTTCTAAGAATATAGTCTTCAATAAGAAAGTGTTTATGACGACTCTTCCAATAAAGAACCGGCCGATGAGAACTCTTTATACCCAACGTTATATGCAGAAAACGTGCTTCCCGGTGCCTTCCCAGCCCTGACCCCCGGCCCTGCCCTTCCGTCTCCAGCGTACTGAGGCAGAGACCGAAGGGGGCAGTCCGAAGATGGGGTGCGAGCGCGCACTGACACCTGCTAGGCCAAGGCGAGTCATTTCCAGGAGACAGCAAAGCAGGGAGTCGGTCACCTGGCCAACGGGCTTCTCAGAGATCTGGCTTTAGTGGCCGCCCAAGTGCAAAGCCGGTCAAGCAGAAGCGCACCTCGACGGGGTGGGCGTGTCCATGAAGACCCTGGGGGCTTCCAAGCGGGGATGGTGGCTTCTCCACCAGACTCAGGCCGTCCTGGGAGGGAGCCCTGCCTCTGCCGGTAATACTGGCGCCCGGAGGAGTGCGGAGTTACGTCCCCCAGAAAGGAGGAAATGAAAGCCACAAGGGAAGATCACGGAGTTCGGGAGAGAGACGGTGTTCTCCGTTCTCCGGAAATGCATGGACGCGGGTCCTTTGCACACAGGAGACCAGATGTGCCGTCGGGACAGGGCCCCTCGGCAGCCAGGGCAGAGCAGGAGTCTTGCTGGGGAGACACTTGTGTGGCAGGAAGGAGCAAGCACAGGGGGCTTCAAAGCCCCCCGGGAGCTCTGGGCCTTCCCCCAACGCATCCGAGTCCTCAGGAACTGAGAAGGCTGCCGTGTGCGTTTCCTTCCCAGCAAAGGGTCCAGACATTGCAAACAGGCACGCAGGTGTGCACACGTGCAGGCCCACACATGCGCAGGCCCACACCCACACACACATCCGTGCGGGTGCACGCGCAGGCACATGTGTGCGCACGCACATCGGCACATGTGCTTGCACGTGCACGCTCACGCCGCTTGCCCTTCCCGGGGCACTCCGTCTTCTCCGCGGCCGGCCTGGTGAGAAGGCGCCTCCCACCGCACTCTGGAGGAGCCGCTCTGCACGGCCCGCAGCCGGCCCCCCCACAAATGAAGGGCCACCCCCACCCGGCCCGGGGTTCTCCCAGCCAGTGGTGCCTCCCAATGCACACGGGAAAAACTGAAAGCTTCTCTAATCCCTTCCAGGAGAGAGAAAGTGAAAACCCCGGGGCGTGGGGGGTGGGGGTGGGCAGGGCAAGGGCGTTGCCGGATTCTGCTTTCACTGCAGAGTTAGAAGCAAGAACACGTGGAAGGAAGAACAGGAAATTATCAGACTGGAAACTTTTTCGTGGTTAAAAAGAAATGGAAGTTGATGCATCATTGACACTTTAATGGGGATTAGTCCTCCGATCACGTCTGCGGGCTGTTGACAAGAAAGCGCTTCTCAGGAGACAGATCCATCATCCCGCGGCCTCGGGAAAGGCCTGGAAATGCGCTTCTTCACATGCCCTTGAAATGACCTCCTTGGGACACTGCTGGCTCCCAGTGGGAAGGGACCTGGGGAGAGGGGATGAGGTGGGGGGAGAAGGGCTCCCTGGTGCAGCCATGGGACAGTGATAACTGGATCCAAATTCAGGGCCGTCCTTTGCTGACCTCCTGGGCTTCGGCTATAGGGCTTCAAAGAGGAGTAAGGATCACCTGCGGCCATCCTTGAGGAGTCGGGGTGAACCACCGATGGCCCATGATTTAATCAACAGGGACTTTGCACTGACGCTTCCGTAAAAACCCTCGCTGAAGCTCAGACACCTTCCAGGTTGCTGACTGCAGGCCTCCTGCCAGGCGGGCAGCGCACCCTGACGCCGGGGATGCCCTGCTAGAGGGCAGTCCCATGGGACCAAGCCCAGGCCAGTGCGAGCCTTGAACTCAACTGTGGGACGTGCCCCGGCATCCAGCCTAGAGAGCGGTTTGCTGCGGCCTCAGAAGCGAAGATGAGCGAGTCCAGCAGAAGCTGATTTCCACACAGAGCCAGAAAGCAGACCGGCGGGTGCCAGGGCGCAGGGAGGGGGACCAGAGCGACTGCTGAGCGGGTGCAGGTTTCCTTTCGGGGCGATGGAAACATTCTGGATTTAGTAGGGAGGGACGTACAACAAGACAAACATACTAAAAATTACTGAACTTAGATACAACGGTGAATTTTATGTTATGTAAATTTTATCTCAGTGAGAAAACATAACATCAATATAGAAATTATTAATGATACTTTACATTCTTTTCTCCACACTAAGTTTTCAAAACCCAGCGTGTACTTGACGTTTCCCACACACTCACACGCCGGCCCAACGCTCTATGTTCGAACGGCGCTCCAGGGCAGTCTTTGAGAGATGATTTATATAAATACACTTTTTTAATATGTCTCTGCTTTCAAGACTCAGTCTACTTGAGAAGAAAGCACAGAGACTCATGACACAGCTTTTATCATTGCAGGAGGCAGAGGGGATCAATGCCACGTCCACCCCGTCTCCAGCTGTGGCCTCAGTGCCCGCCACCTTGCCTAACACCAGCAGAGAAGAGAGCATCTGCTTGGCCCAGAGACTGCAGACCGCCATCATGTCTGGTCCCAAAACAGGAGAACAGAGCATCCGCTAGGCCCGAAGAACACAGACCCCCATTATGTCTAGTCCCAAAACAGGAGGAGAATAAAGCATCCACTGTGCCCGGAGACCGCAGACCCCCATCATGTCTAGTCCCAAAACAGGAGGAGAACAGAGCATCCTCTGGGCCCGGGGGAAATGGACACCCATCACCAGTCCTAAGTCCACAGGAGAACAGAACATGCTCTGAGCCCGGTACAAAGGGACCCCCGTCACCAGTCCTAAGTCTGCAGGAGAACAGAGCATCCGCTGAGCCCAGGGCAAATGGACTCCCATCATTAGTCCTAAGTCTGCAGGAGAACACAGCATCCTGTGAGCCCAGGGCAAA
>NW_019154127.1:12919529-12971570 GCF_002288905.1 Enhydra lutris kenyoni
ACTCCCGTCACTGGTCCTAAGTCTGCAGGAGAACAGAGCATCCGCTGAGCCCGGGGCCAACGGACTCCCGTCACTGGTCCTAAGTCTGTAAGAAGACAGAGCATCGGCCGTTCCAGCGCCCACAGACCCTCAAAGCTCTTCCCACCACCTCCTCACAGGGGGCTTTCTCTACGTGTCCTTCTCTCATTTTCTGGATTAAAAGTTTTTCTCTCCCATCTGTCTACTCTTTGAGAGTCATACCCTTGTCCTCTCCCTAGTTTCCCAGTGGGACCAGTATATTTGTAACTGTCTGCTTAGATTCAGCATGTGCGACGTCACGAGCTCCGCCCCGCAGCCCGCGAACAGCTCGGGCCTTTGCCCTGGTCCTCCAACACGCGTGGCCCCGCGCCCCACCTGCTCTGGCTTCGCCGTCCCGGTCTTGCCGAGCCCCCCTCTGCTTTTGCTTGTTCGAAAATGTCTGTGTTTCATTCACAATCACTGAGCCACGTCTACCAACCCTTGGTTTGCACCTCGATCGCTGCACCACATCCCCACCGTCCTCACGGCCCCAGAGAAACCAGCTGCTAGCCCACAGCTAAGACGACATTCAGCTTTGCTCTCTGTGTGCTTTTAGGATCTTATTTTTGTCTCCCAATTGGCAAGTGGAAGCAGGGGGCACGTGGAGCTTCAGGCAGAGATCAGGCAAGAGAAGAAATGGGAGACGAACGTAAGGATAAGATGGACTCACATTCCCCATCTGAAGGGGAGCTGGCACAGAAAAGATGGAGACGGAAGGTGGTACGGGCAGAGACCTGGGTGGAGGGGCGGGCAGTGTGCCCCTGCCTCCACCTGCCAGGCTCTTCTCTGTAGCTCAGTGAGTTACTTCGGGCTGGAAGGAAGTGGTCCAGAGAACAACAGTCCCCATAATAAGATACACATATTTATGTTTTGTTGTTTTCTTAAGCAGGCACAACATGGGGCTTGAACTCACAACCCTGAGCTGAGGTCAGGAGTTGGATGCTTAACCGACGGAGCCACCTAGGGACCCAGATACGTATTTATTAAATAAGCGTCTTCCTGCTCTGCCATCCTTGTGCAGTGCCTCATGGGCCAAGGTAGCTGCTGGAGCGCCAGCCATAGCACCGCGCGCCGGGAAGGAAGAGAGAACACACTCCTCTCGTGTGGAAAATGTGCCCGGCTGAAAACAAGATTCCGTCACCAAGAATAAACATGCGGGGCGCCTGGGGGCTTAGTCTGTGAAGCGTCTGCCTTCGGCTCAGGTCATGATCCGGGGTCCTGGGATCAAGCCCCACATCAGGCCCCCTGCTGGGCAGGAAGCCTGCTTCTCCCTCTACCTGCCGCTCCCCCTGCTTGTGCACTCACAAGCGCTCGCTCACTGACAAATAAAAGCACCTTTTTTAAAACAAGTGAATTCACCGCTTTATCAGGATCTGGCCCCTGAGCCATTTGTTCCTTCTCCCCCAGGAAGATGATGCTGGAGCAACGATCCCGTGTGCCGGTCCACACCCACGCACTCCCACCCTCTCCGCAGACAAGCCCACGCCATCCCCAGCCTCATCCAGCTTCCAAGGCCGACTCCAGGGGGAGGCAGAAGATCGATTTCCACGTCCTTGTCATGTGGAGGGGCGCGCCCGGTGGGAGAGGTTTGCTGAGGCTGAGCCTGGCCACACGCGTCTATCCCATCCACCCAGGGCTTACGGGGGGCGGCGGTCACCCCAGGTTCAGGGTGACGGAGTGATCACTCGCATCCAGGAAGAACTTGCTAACCAGGTATGGTCTCCGTCTGTAACAGGCGTCCTCTGTTTTACCAGACTGCGGCGCAGAGAAGTCAAGTCGAATATGAACGGCAGAACAGGGGGCAGAGCACAAGGGAGCCAGGGGAGCACCGTCCCCCGGAAGGAGGTGGGATGGGAGGAGGCGCCCACAGCCTGGGATACAGCCAACAGAAAACACAGACAAGAGGGCTCAACTTGGGGCTGGCAGACCGTAATCGCAGTTCAGAGAACCATACTTGGCTCATCAATGGCAAGACCGATTTCTTAAGAAAAGACTGCAGCCACTGGCCATTTACAGGAGACGCACCTAAAACATAAGGAAGCAAGAAGGAGTAAGGAAGGGGGCGGGGGGATACAGGAGAGGGTGACGCGGCCACTGTGAGACCAGGTCAAGCTGTCTTGGAGGCAAAGAGCCTTACCGGGGATCATGAATGCCTCAGTCGTAGCAAAGGAACAGTTCCTAGGAATGACACGCACAGCTTGAGCCTGTGAACAGCTCGGTGACGTTTTCCAAAAAGCATGTAAAGCCAAAATACAAGAAGGAATTAACAGACCCTCATCATTTCCTTCCCTCCCTTACCAGTCCATCAGGAAGCAGTAGCAGGCAGGGCTGGGGCGGAGCCTAGGGCATGCGGCCACAGAAGGGCAGGGCTCAGACCCTGGTGAAACCCAGGTTTGGTTTCCAAATGCCCATCCCCAACCTACGGAACCAGCCTCCCTGGAGAGACACTGACACTAGGGCTTGGGCAGGGGAGGCAGCAGATAAGCCTGAGATCTCCGTGTAAGGATAGTACGAGAGCACTCAGAGTGATGGGACACGTCAGAAGCGAATCGATAAAGAACCAGGCTCTCTCCGGGGCCCACACTTACTTTTTCGAGCAGCCATCCTAACGGCGGGGAGGTGTGATCTGTATTTCGCTAATGATGAGTGATGGGGCGTCTTTTCATGTGCGGAGGGATGTCTGTGTCTTCTCCGCACACACGTCTGTTCGAGTCCTTTGTCCATTTTTTAACTGGGTCGTTTTATAGGAATCCCTTATCAGATATTGGTTTTGCAAATATGTTCTCCCATTGTAGTAGTTGTCTTTTTACTCTGTTGACAGTGTCTTTTGATAAAAAATTTTTTTAAAAATTTTCATGAACTGGGGCGCCTGGGTGGCTCAGTGGGTTAAAGTCTCTGCCTTCGGCTCAGATCATGATCCCAGGGTCCTGGGATCGAGCCCCGCATCGGGCTCTCTGCTCAGCAGGGAGCCTGCTTCCTCCTCTCTCTCTGCTTGCCTCTCTGCCTACTTGTGATCTCTGTCTGCCAAATGAATAGATAAAATCTTTAAAAAAATAAATAAATAAAAAATAAAAATAAAAATTTTCATGAACTTCGATTTGCCTGTTTGTCCTTTTGTTGCCAATGCCTTTGACACACATCCAAGAAGTCACTGCCAGGTCCAAGGTCACGAAATCTTACCCCACTGCCTTCTTCTAAGAGCATTATTGTTTCAGGTCTTACTTCCTGGTCTTTGATCTATATTGACTTAATTTCGGGATATGGTGTGAGATAGGGGTCCAGCTTCCTTCTTTTGCACGTGGATGTCCGATTTCCCAGCACCATTTGTGGAAAAGACTGTCCTTTCCCCATTGAATGGACTTGGCAGAAATCATCTGACCATAAGTGCAAGGGTCATTTCTGGCAAAAGTAATTTCTGGGCTCTTTATTCTATTCCATTGGTCTGTGTGTCCATCTTTATGCCAATACCATAGCATTTTGATGACTGTGGCTTTATAAGAAGTTTTGGAATCAGGAAGTGTGAGTCCTCTGGCTCCATTCCTTCTCAACATTGTTTTGGCTAGGAAGGGTCCCCCGAGATTCCATGTGAATTTTACAATCAGCATTTCTATTTCTGCAAAAAATGTCCTTGGGATTTTGATACTTACTGCACTGGGTTCTGTAGACGATAGTACGGACATATTAACATGTTCCGCTCCATGATCATAGACGGTGTTCCCAATTATTTATGTCTTCTTTAATTTCTTGTTCAAGTGATGAAAATGTTCTTTTCAAAAATGCTTCGTTGTCCAAGTCTCTCCCTCTCCGGGTTACACTCCTAAGTATTTTACTCTTTTTGATCCTGCTGTAACTGTATTGCCTTTGTATCTTCCTTTTCAGGCTGCTCACTGTAAGAGTATAGAAATGCACCTGACTCGTGTGTGTTGACCTTCTATCTCACTACTTTGCTGACTTCATTTTTTTTAGTTCCCACAGTTGTTTTTTTGTTTTTGTTTCTTTATGGAAACTTTGGGGTTTTTTACATATAACACCATACATCTGTGAACTGAGATAATTTTACTTCTTTTCCAATTTTTATTCCAATACTTCCAATACTTCCAATACTTTTCTTTTTCTTGCTTAACTGCTCCAGTTAGAATTTCCAGTATTAGTTGAATAAAAGAGGCAAAAACGGTCTCCTCGCCTGATCCTGGTCTTCGAGGAAACGCTTTAATCTTTCCCCACTGAGTACGATGTTCAATGTGGGTTTTTCACAAATGGCCTTTATGGTGTTGAGGGAGTTCCCTTCTATCTCCAGTTTGTTGAGTGTTTTATTATAAAAGTGTGTCGAATTTTGTCACATGCTTTTTCCACACTGGGATAATCACGTGGGGTTTTTCCCTCCACTCAATAGTTTATGACATTGATCAGTTTTCATGTTAAACCTTCTTGCATCCCAGGATTAAATCACACTTGGTCATGGTGTATAATCCTCTCAAGATGAGTTCGGTTTGTTGGTGTTTTGTTGAGGATTTTTGCATCTACGTTCACAAGGGATATTGGTTTGTAGTTTTTTTCCCCCCCAGTGTCTGGCTTTGGTATCTGGGGGATACTGGCCTCACTGAATGCGTTAGGATGTGCTCTCACTTCTTCAATTGTCTGAAAATGTCTCGGAAGGATTAACACTGGTTCTTCTTTACTTGTTTGGTAGAATTTACCAGGGAAATTTTTCAGGTAGAATTTATCAGGGTCCATAGCTTTTCTGTCTTGGGAGATTTTTTATTATTATTACTGCTTCAATATCCCTACGAGTTATAGGTCTGTTCAGATTTTCTATTTCTTTGTGATTTTGTCTTAGGAGGTTTTGTGTGTCTAGGAATTCGCCCACCTACGTGGCCAGTTCATTGGTGCACAACTGTTGATGGCACTCCCTTATAGTCCCTTTTATTTCCATAGAATCAGCAGCAAAGCCCCTACTTTCATTTCTGCTTTCACAGTTTGAGTCTTCTCTTTTTTTCTCAGTCTGTCCAGCTATAATGATGTCGTTAGTTTTCTCTACTGGTTTTCTATTCCCCATTTCACTTATCACCGCTCTAATCTTTATTACTTGCTTCCCTCTGCCAGCTTTGCGTTTACCTTTTTTTTTTTTTAAGATTGTATTTATTTATTTGAAAGAGAGAGGAGAAAGAGAGAGAGGGAGCACAAGTAGGGGCAGGGGCAAAGGGAGAAGCAGGCTCCCGCTGAGCAGAGAGCCCGATGCGGTGCTTGATCACAGGACCCCGGGATCATGACCTGAGCTGAAGGCAGAGGCTTCACCGACTGAGCCTCCCAGGCGCCCCGATCTTTGGTGTTTAATGCAGGCACTGAGAGCTACAAACTCCCCCTTAGCAGCACTGTCGCTGCATCCTATCAGCTTTCATGTGTTCTCATTTTCTTTCGTTCCTGACTATTTTCTAATTCCCCTTGTCATTTCTTCTCTGATGCACTGATGGTTCAGGAACGTGTTGTGCAAGTTCTACAGTTCTGTGAGCCTTCCGGTCCCTCTGTCAGGAACGTCTAACGTCATCCCAGTGCAGAGAAGACTCTTCACAGCCCGTGTATCTTGTTACATATGTTGAGACTTGTGTCCTACCACGTGGTTCATCCTGGAGCACGTCCGTGTGCACGAGAGAAGGACGTGTGAGCAGTTGCTGGGGAGCGTTCCACATGTGCCGCTGGGGTGATCGCTGTACCGCGCTGGACGCATCCTGCTCTCACTGTGAGTGCACACTGGAGTCTCCTACTGGCACTGGACAAGCGCTTCTTTAATTCTCTCAGTTTTTGCTTTACGTATTTTGATTCTCTGTCATTGGTGGGTAAATGTTTACAATTGTTGTATCTTCTTGCTGTACTAAACTCATTAACCTGGAACATCCTTCTCATGTCTTCTAACCTTTTCTGATTTAAAGTCTATTTTGTCTGATACTAGCAGCCCCTCCTGCTCTCTTTTGATCACCATTCGCATGGACTATCTTTGTGACTTTGGAGGTGACGTGGACCGCAGGTAGTTGGCTGCGTTTTTTATCTATTCTGCCAATCTCTGTCTTTCGATTGGAGAGTTTAATCCATTTACATTTAAAGTAATTATTGATAAAGAGGGACTTCTGCCGTTCTGGTATTGTTTTCTACATGCCTTATAGCTTTTTGCTAATTTCCCGCAACACTCTCTTCTTTTGTGTTTGACTGACTTTTTTTGGTCATAATGTATTTAAGTTCCTCTCTCGTTTTCTTTTGTGTATATTCTATAGCTAATTTCTTTGTGGTTACCATGGAGATGGCATTTCCCATCCTAAAGTTGTAACCCCTAATTTGAATTTATAACAGGTTAACTTCCAGTCACATACAAAACACCCTGCTCCTTTATGGCTCTGTCTGTGCCCAGATGCCACAAAATTGTATTTGGTGCATTTTATGGTCCATGCCCCGTAGGCTCTGTCCACTTTTCTTCAATCTTTTCTCGTTCTGTTTGTCAGACTGGATCATTTCAATGGTCTTTTTTTTTTTTAAGATTTTTTATTCATTTATTTGACAGACAAAGACACAAGAGGGAACACAAGCAGGGGCAGAGGGAGAGGGAGAAGTAGGCTTCCCACCAAGCAGGGAGCCCAATGCGAGGCTCGATCCCAGGACCCTGGGATCATGACCTGTACCAAAGGCAGATACGTAATGACTGAGCCACCCAGGCACCCCATTTCAGTGGTCTTATCTGTAAGTGTGCTGGTACTTCATTCTGCCTGTTCAAGTCTGCCTCTGATTTCACCCCATGCATTTTTCACTTCAGTTGTTAATTTGAAGTCCCAGAGTTTCTTTTTGGTTTCTAGCTCTCTTTATTGGTATTTCTGTTTTGTTTACACTTCATTTTCTTGACTCTCTTTCCATATCCCTTTAGTTTTTAAGCATGTTTAAGGCCATTGTCTTAAAGTCTATGTCTAATAGATCTGCCATCAAGTCTCTTCTTCAGGGATAGTTTCTGTTGATTTATTTTTTCCCCTTGGATGGGTCACACTTTATTGTTTCTTGTGTGTTTTGTTTTTTTTTTTTTTTTTGAAAACTGGACATCTGAATCTAATAATGGGGTAATTCTGAAAATGAGGGTCTCCCCCCTTCCCCAAAGTTTGCTCTGTTAATTTCACTAGGGTTTTGTAATTGATTCATCTATTGGTTTTGTTTTTGGGGTTGATGTAGACTGTCTCTGTGCTAAGGATCAACCTGACATATAAACTCAAAATCTCAGTTCTCTTCTGAAGCTTACCTGGACATACACAGTCTCTTTCTAATTTCCCCCACATATACAGTTGTTTTTAAATGTCCTAGTCCTTAATTTCTGGCCCCTGAAAGGGGAAAACAAAGTGAAAAATGAAGGGGAGAAAAAAAGGGCACTAGCCCTTTAAATGCCCTGGAAGCTAAGCTACTTCAGTTGGAGAGGGAGGGGAGCTTTCACTGGCTGCCCTCTTCAGCAATCAGAGCGGGATCCCCAATATTTGCAGAACAGAGTCCTTACCCACGCTGCCCCCAACACAGCCACAAGGCTGGGGACAGGTGCCGCTGCGCTAGAAGCTGAAAGTGACCAAAGTTAACCGCGGTTTCCCATCCGAGCCCTTCCCTGGGAGCTGCCAGCCTCCGGTGGACTCCAGTGCTCCAAAGTAGGTACATCAGACTGTGCCAGGGCAACAGCCGTCCAGCTGGGGAGGCAGATCTCCTGGTGCTTCCGGCTCCACCAGCTTCCCAGAATCCACCCACGTGATTCTGAGTGTCTTCTCCTGTGTGGGGAGCTGCACGAGGCTTGAGCATAAAGACAAAGAAAACAGTGTCTTATTTCAAGGAGACAATGACCTGGCACATCGGCAAGGTTGGACTCTGGAAGTGGTTAAACCGGTTCAGTCCCTGGCTCTGGCACCTGCCTATGTGCACACACCTACAACAGTGTGAGCCTGTGCAGCTGTGGGCGTGTCTGCGGCTGCGGGCGTGCGCCTGAGGCTGTGTGCGCCCCTGGGGCTATTTGCGCGTCTGCAGATGTGCGAGCGCCTGAGCAGCAGCAGCCTGGCCTCCCACAACCCCTCCACGGGGGGAAGGTACTGAGCCGCAGACTCCTAATCTGTAAAATGGGATAATGGTAATGGTTGTGGAAATCCAGCAAGATGGCCAATGAAGACATCAGCTGGTTGGCAGTACTTAGGAAATGCCTTCCTTCCCATCTCCATGGAGGCAGCCCTCAACATCCTCGAATCCATCTCCCCCAAGCCCCAAGATCTCATTTTTTATATTACTCAAGTAACCTCTCACAACTGACGGCCCCTCCTGCTGTGACCTCCCTGATGGGAACCACTGTGCTGACGGTCGGACAAGTGTGCCCTGGGCCCATCAGAGGGACAGACTGAATCTGCCAATGGGAAGTAAAACGGACAAGCTGAACAGGGGCTCCAGCACATTCCCACTTGAAAACTCTTGGTTTCAGCTCAGGTCATGATCTCAGGGCCGTGGGATCAAGGCCCACGACAGGCTCCATGACCAGCGGGGAGTCTCCTTGGGATTCTCTCTCTGCCCCTCCCTGTGCTCCTACCCCCACTCGGGCTGACTCTCTCTAAATAAGTAAAATCTCTGAAAACAATAACAACAACAACACAGGCAAACCCGATACACAGTGTCAGCCATCAGGGTCTAGCTACCAGGGAATGCGGGAGCACAAGAAGGCTCCAGGGGAAGGGGCTTCCACGACCCGCTGCCGTCCTGTCTGCTGACCCAGGAGCAGTGGATAAAAGCAGTCTGGACAGTGAGAAAGCCAGCGTGGGGTTCCCACACAAAGGCACGCACTGTGCATGGATGGTCTGTGCACACTGGCGGACAGCCTCCCCCACCAGGCTGGTAAACTCACGTGTTCAGGTTAGAAAATAAAAATAGAAAATGGTGAGCAGGGTTTGATGGGCACAAGCTGTTCTGAACTAGAAGCCAAGAGCATTCTGCCCGCACGCGGTGCCTGAGTCCTAGCACGGCCCGTCCTGAAGAACACCCACCGGGGCTCGAGAGCCAGCCTCGCTGCCCACAGCCTCGGCGGGTCCCGGAGGGATGTCCTTGGATGCCACTGTCTCTGCAATTAGAGGTGGACAGGCAGAGGACGCGTGGGATGCGGGAAGTGCCAAGGGCTCTGGTGGCTGATGTGGATACGAATGGTACAGGCATGACCAGCTTCAGAACAGATGCAGAGCGCCGGCCTCTGCTGAGCATTCCCGTCCATTCCGCGGCACGGCCCACCTAAACCCGGTGGCATATCGTGAGCGCTGAACCACCGGCCTCCCCCAGCCCTCCGCAGGCTACCTGTGGTTACCCGCGCAGCCCTCCCCCCAGCTGTCCAGCCAGCAGCCCCCGTAGAAGGGCAGAGGAAACAGCAGGGCCAAGACGCCAAATGGGGTCCTGCTGCTACGTGTCCTTGCATCTGCTGACGGCTCGCTATTATTGAAACTTCCGTTCCCCCGATACATGTACGTTAAGAGCCAGCTTAAAAAACGGCAATAACAATCATTTTTTAAAGCTCGTTACTCCTGATCAGCTCTGTGTCCTCAGAGCCTGGCACACATTCGGGGCTCAGGAATTATTTCTTCAGTGATTCAACAGAGCCCTACGGTTTACAATTCTAGGTACAGCAGCATGGACAACACCCACGTTTCTCACTCCGGACAGAACGGCTACCGTTTACTGAGGGCGTATCACGTACCACGCGCTGCTCTAAGCCAGACAGAGGTGAAGCCACGTGGACTCTTCCCTTCCCCACGGCGTTTTCACAGCCCCAGGGGGTGAGTGTTCCTACTACCCCCGTCGTGCAGACCAGACTGTAGCCGAGCGAGCTCCGTCACTTCCCAGGATCGCAGCCTCTGTTACTGAGTGTTTGCGTCCCACCACGATTCCCATGTGGAAACCTAACCCCCAAGGTGACGGCATTAAGAGGCAGGGCCACTGGAGGTGGTTAGAGGTCACGAGAGGGGAGCCCCCACGCTGGGACCAGTGTCCTTAGGGAAGAGGCCCCAAGAGTGCCCTCGCCCTTCCCCCACGTGAGGACCCAGCGAGAAGCCACCAGCTGTGAAGCAGGAGGGGGCTCCCTGACCCCGAATCTGCCGGCACCTTGATCCTGGTCTCCCGGCCTCACAAAGCAGGAGAACTACAGGTGCGTTGTCGCCCGGCCTGCGGGACTCCACCCGGGGGAAGCCTGAACAGACTCGTACCTTACAACATCTCCGCATTTTCTCATTTTCCCACTGTGGACATGCACTTCTCAAGGACGTGGAGGGTTGGGACCACCACGCGTCACAGGCGGGCCCGTAAATGATGCGAGCAGTTCGCAAAACTGGCAGCTGTGCCCAGTTCCAAATGCACGGAAGAGCCGGCGGACCCGACCGACCCTGCCCCAAAACACACTCGGGTCCACAGAAAGGCCCGTGCAGATGCACTCGCAGTTTCATTTCCTGTGGCCAGAAACTGAAAACCAACCCCACGTCCCTGAAAACTCAAAGGGCCGCTTTTTCACACAGAGGGAGACACGCAATTCACACGAATGGGGCTAATCGCACATAACGTGGACGAGTCCTGGGACCTCAGGCAGAGCCGACGAAGGCAGACGCACGTGACCACAGGACGCCTCACTCCGCTGACATGACTTCCGAGCAGCGAACCAAGCGGCGGGGGCGGCAGTCGGAGCTGCCAACAGGTGTGCGGGGCCCGGGCACACGCACGTGTTATTACGTAAATTATACATACGTGGGAATTCTCAAATCTCTGTGTATTTCCTCTCTTTTTTTGCGGGGGATGCCCTGATGCATATAAGATTTTATTTAAGTGTGTTACAAACCTCCTGGGTCCAACAGAGGCATTGTGGCTCATAGTGGAACAGACCTAGAACACAGGGCAGACAAGGTCACCGTCCCACGAGAGTGGCCTCTCTCCTTGCCCTTCCCGGGCGTACACGCCGGCCCGGCTAACTCCAAGGCCAGGGCTGTCAGTCGCGGTGCATCGGCCCTCTGGAACCTGCCCGCGTGGGAAGAGCTCGGTGTTCCTGCCTCTGAGCGCCCTAAGGCCACTGTCTCACGCCGGCTCACGACGCCATGAATACGGGCTTCCAAGGGCTCTCACACCCGTAGCGGATGGGACCACAGATGCAGACGAGAACAGGAATTTCCGTCTTCCGGCTGCGTTGGACTCACTGCTACTGATTTTCTGTAGGACGGTGTCCTCCAGCTGTGCCCGCTCCTGGACTCCCAGGGGTCCTGGCAAGCCCAGGGCTCTCAGTGTCGCCCACATCCCTGCCTTCTACGCAGCCAGTCATGGGGCAGGAAAGGGGACAGGAGAGGGCTGGGCATGGATCAAGAAGGGACATCCCACTGGAATAGGAAGGTCTGTCCCTTTCTTCACAGGGCGAGCGTGACATCTCCTTGATGGGAGGCCAGAAAAGACAAAGGTCGCTGGCATGGGAGCAAGGGTGCGGCCACCCCCAGGAATGCCTGCCAGGCGGCAGGGTGTCTGCGAAGGAGATGGGTAACTGTCCTGGAGACAGCCACGGGGCACAGGGGGCAAAGGACAGCCACCACCACCCCACCGCCTCGGGTGCTCTCCATGGGAGGTGGACAGTGTTAGAACACAGAAGGGCAGGCAGAGGCTAGGAATGCATGTGCGCACACACACACACACACACACACACACACACGTGCAGTCGCACACACACAACACTCAAGCTGTGAGGAGGGACGGACTGGATGACCCTGGGAGGTGGGGGTACAGAGGCTCAGTGTACCCTGAAAGGGAAACGTGGAGATCAGCTGTTCTCAAGACCAGAAGGACTTGGAAAGCGCCGAGGAAGACACCCCAGTGTGTGGGGTCCCCGAGGACGGCTGCCAATAAATTTTTGTTCACTAACCCTGTGGGCCTGACCCTGGGCCCGGTGTGGTCCTGGGGAGGCACCATCAGGAGGCCAGGCAGTCTCTGGGGGGACGGAAGCGCTCCAGTCCTCATCCAACAGCATCCCCGTCATCCTGCTGCGGATAAAGTAACCCCAATCCCAAAACACAGCCCCGCCCTCGGGGGCAAGAAGGGCGGCCCCTCCCCCTCCGTGGATGCCCATCCTTCCATCCCCCCATTGATGGCTCCGTATGTCTGGTCATTCCCACCAACGGGCCATGCATATGCCACATTTAAAGAGGCGTCCCCACTGCGGCCCGTGGCTGGCTCAGTTGGCAGAGTGCGGTGTGACTCCTGCTCTCAGGGTCGTGAGTTCAAGCCCCACGCCGGGTGCAGAGATGACTCAAAAATAAAATCTTAGGGGCGCCTGGGGGGCTCAGTGGGTTAAGCCTCTGCCTTCAGCTCAGGTCATGATCTCAGGGTCCCGGGATCGAGCCCCGCATCGGGCTCTCTGCTCAGCAGGGAGCCTGCTTCTCCCTCTCCACTCCCCCTGCTTGTGCTCCCTCTCTTGCTATCTCTGTCAAATAAACAAAATCTTTAAAAATAATAATACAAAATAAAATCTTAAAATTTTTTTAAATAAAAAAGCTGTTCCCACTACGTCCTCTCCCTGTTCCAGGCCCCAGGCCAGGCTCGCACCCCACACTGTCCCTTCACAGTAGCCGGGACCGTGGAGGGTGAGCACCACTGGCCGTCCTCCTGTGCTTCATGGACACGTTCTCAGGGAGGTGTGGGGACAGGCGGGCTCCCGGGCACGGGCGCACGGAGTCAGCAGGACGCGGTGTCCGGGTGTCTGATGGGAGGTCGGATGTCGACCCTGGTTGCTAGGCGAGGGGAGGGTCTGCTGGGCTTTTCCATCCGTCTTCCCTGTGATGTACAGACACCTGAGAGGAATGTTCCAACCCGTGCAGGAGTCCCGCTGCCGCCCTGAGCGCCGACCGGCCTCCGGCGGTCTTGCCGACAGCCATCCCTGCAGCAGTGTCTGGGTGACTTCGGGACTCTGCCGCCCTACATGTCAGCTGGAACTCCTCAGCTGGAAAGAACTGTCCCTGCCACACCAGGTGTTTAGAAATCCGGTGATTTCTTTCCGTCAGCAGGGGCTTGTGGGTGTTTCTGTCATGCCCGGGTTACAGCCCAATTCTATCATTTATCGTCTCCAAAGCGTTCCAGCTTCAACCACGGGGAGTGCCTTCAGGCGGGCTCCCAGGTGCTTCCAACAGCATCCGTCTCTTTCGAGCACTTCTCGTCTTCTGGTTCCACGAGATGTCCCCGCGCCCGCCCAGCGTCAACCAGTTCTCCAAAGGTCCCTGCTTTCTTATGCTGGAAAACGATGCTTAAAAGCCAGGATCTGGGTCCCAGGAGGGGGTGCTCGTGGAGCATGGACGTTAGTGTCGCTGAGCAAAGGGCTGGAACGCGCACGCACGCACGCGCACACGCACACGCACACACCCCCTAACCACAGCACACGCGCACGTCCCTAATCCTGTGTGAGTGCACATGGGCACTAAAAGCAGATTCACACCGACAGCAGGCTGCAGTCCGCCGTCACCCGCCCCTCGCAGCCCTGCCCTTCCCGACTCGTCACTTCCTGCTCCAACAGTGCGGAACCCGGCCCCCCGTGCACCATGCACTCACACGTCCACCCCAGCCTGGCGTGCACACCACCTCAGTGTTGCTGACCACACCCCCGTGTGCCGCAAACTTTCTCCAGCACAGTATTTCCGGCGGGTCCCTCGCATCCTTCAACTTCAGCACCCGGTCCAAACCCCGTGGTTCTCTCCTTCCCTACCCCATTCAGAGGGCTCGGTGCCCCCTGCAGGAGAGCTAGCCTCCTCTCTTTGCTTCCCCGCCATCCTGCCTGCTTTTCACGGTCTGCCTTCATCCCTGTTCCTCCATTTCTAGTCCCACCGCTGACCCCACCGTTCCCTTCAGTTGCCGGTTCCTCCTTCCTGCATTTCTCCTGCACAAATGCACTGATGCTGTGCGTTTCTCTGACCGCCACCATTCTCACATGGAGGGAGCCTGCCACAGACATGCCTGTGCCCGCCACCCTTACATGAAATGTCCTGTTAGTGACCCCTCCGCTGGTTCACAGAGACCACCCCCCACTGCCGCGGTCAGAGCCGCGCCTGAGCACGGTGTGCACACCGGAGCTCCCGTCCCCACTCCCCTGCAGACGGGCATTTGCACGGTTTCCAATGCTGCGATGCCAAGTCATGCTCACAACCTCATGGTGTCTTTTCATGCTGGTGGACCAGTGCGCCCGGGGCAGATCCCAAGAAGCCTGATGCAGGTGTAGCTTCAGGTCTTGCCAGCTTCCCGCCAGAACTGTGCCGCTGCGCTCCCACGAGTGACACGGAGAGGGGCCTGCTGCCCCAGAGGCTCACCAACGGGGCATTCCCGCTCTATGTCCGCTTCGGGAATCCAGTGAGAAACAGGGCTCCAGTGTCCTTTCCTCCAGCATCCCTCTGGATAGGAGCGAGTCTAGGTTCTTTCTCATGTTTGAAGTCGTTATTGTATCTTTTTGTAAATCACTTCTTCATGTCCTCTTCCCACTTCACCTAGTTTTGGGTCCTATCCCTGTTTAACAGTCTTCGGAGTCATGGGTAATCACCAAGGGACAGAGTCAGCTCTTCGTGGCTGTTGCAAATGTTTTCCCACTTTCTCCGCTGTTGCTTTGTGTCTAGTCTTTTGTGCCATGGGAAAAAGTCTCTATTTGTACAGAGTCAAATTTATCAGTCCTTTTTCTTATCGCCTCTGGATCCTGAGTCATCGTTAGACTTTCCCTACCTTGGTTAACAAGAAATTCACTGTGTGGTGTCATTTCTTAACTTTCTAACCATTTGGATTTCACTCTTGAGTATGGACTAAGGTTGAATCTAATTTTTCTTCCAAACGACAATACAGCTGTCCCAGCGCCATTTAAAAAAAATCCTCATAACCCAGTTGTCTGAGACACCACGTTGTCATATGCCCAACGCCCATATACGCTGGGGCCACTCTGCAGGTTCTTTCCCTCAGCGGCTCTGTTCATGCAGGTGCCTGTGCCACAGCTATGGTTAGAGACCCACGCGGGCTCATGCGAGGAGTCAGTCCCCTCGTCATTTCTCCCGCTCTCCTCCGGCTTCCCTGGCTATTTCTGTATGTTTGAGTTTCCACAAGAACTTCATGACCCACCTGGCAACTCCAGAAAACAGTTAATATTTTTATGAGGATTACGTTAAATTTATAAACTTAGGGCAAACAGACATATTTATGAAGCTTAGCCATCCTATCCCAGAGCAGAGCTGTCTTTCTGTTCGTTCAAGTCTATCTTAGAGTTCTTCATAGACTTTAAAAATTGTCACTATAGAGGTCTGCACATTCCTGGATTTCACGTCCAAGCATGTCTCCTTTGTTGCTATCGTAAATGGGATTTTTCTTTCGTCTTCGGCTTCTTGTGTATGAAGGCTACTTTGTGTTAACTTTGTACCTAGCTACCTCACTGGATTCTGGAGAGTCAGATCACTGATTCGCTGGGGTTTTCCAGATACACCATTGTGTCATCTGCACACAGAGACGGTTTTCCTCCTTCTTCCCTGACTGTGACACCTGGGACCGCTCCCCACTGGGCAGCCGCACGGGCTACTCTCCCAGGGCAACGCGGACAGAAGAGGGCCGAGCACTCTCCCTTGTTCCTGCTCTCCATGGAAATGCCCCCGGTCTCTAACCAGAGTAAGAGCAGGCTTTAGGGCTGTCACGGGGCCAAGGCTGTATCCCCAGAAGGCTGCACGAGGCCAGTGTGCTCGATGCCACTGAGCTGCACACTTGAACGTGGCGAAGTGCCAGATCCCGTCTGTGCTTCGCCACCGGCCGTTACAAAGTATCCCTCAACCCCCTTTCCTTGAGCGGTCTTATCAAGGACGCTGAGTTTTGTAGAAGACTGGTATCTACGGAGATAAGTGTGGAATTTTTCCTCGGAGGTGTTCATACACTACATGAATAGATTTCCTAACTTTGAACCAGTCCTCGTATTCTGAGGCTAAATCCCACTCAATCACGGGCTGTTACTCGTGTGTGGCGCGGGACGGCAGCGGCTAACAGTGCCGATGTTCGCACTGACGCTCATCACTGGTACCGGCACATGATTTATGTTCCTCTATACCGTCTTCAGCTGCTTTAAGAAACCAAGTACACTTGCTCCCTGAAAGGAATTAGGAAGTTTTCCTTCCTTTTCAACCCTGGAATGTTCTATGACACACTAGAATGATCTGGTCTTTGCAGTTGAGTGGAACTCCTTGATGATGTCCTGGGCCCGTGGTTTTTCTGGGAGCGTTCCTAACAACCCTACCGGTAGGCAGACTTGTGTTTAACGTCGTGCTACTCACAGTGTGTGCGGGGACCCGCTTTCCAGCAAGCACTGTTGACACCTGTGGTGCTGGCGTTACGGACCTCTGGGTATTTCGCTTTGTTAGGTTCAAAATAAGTTTCACACCGGGAACCAACTGGCAAAATACAGGGACCCCGGCCATGCAGCGCCCGAGGACTGGAGCCTGCGCTGCTCTAGGGGTCGTCAGCGTGAGGAACAAACATCAGCACCCAGTGCCACAGGGACCGCGAGCTCGCTGCATTGTGGGGACCTCGAGGACCCAGCGCCATGGGGACCTCGAGCACCCAGCGCCCTGGGGACCGTGAGTTTGCTGCGCCCCTGCTCAATCTGGCCAGTTTAACCGGGCACAGGGCCAGCATGTGGGGGACCAGCCGTTTCTGCTCTTGGGGTCAGATTAAGAAAGCTGGAGAACGGAGGCAAACGATCACAGGACCATAAGTGAAGGATGGTGTCTTGTTTGCTTAGTCAAGCCGCTGGTGCCGAGAGTATGAACTAGCACTTGGCACTGGGGCCTGCGATCCACTCCATTCTCTTCCATCAGCGTATCTCGTACAAGGAGCAGAGGCTGTGCGTCACGCTGCCTGTGGGGTGGGCTTCCCGCTCTGCGGGGTCCCCCATGGATGGTCCGCGTGCTGTCCCCTCGGAGAGCACAGATCTGAGAGGACCGGCCCTGGAACTGCAGGCTCACGGGAGCGTCTTGTCGTCGCTGTGTCCGCACGTGCTGACCTGCGCCAGCCGCCCGCTGGGACACAGGGGTGCAGATCCCTGACCCCGCAGGCCTCCCAGGACCCCTGGCAGGTGCGTGCCCCTGCAGACTGCTTCCCGCGCCCGGCGAGCCAGCCAAAAAGCAAAAACCAGAGGAGCCATGAAAACGGCTTTATTATTCTAGTTTTTTCATTTCTTTGTCACAAAATTGGAACCACCAGAGCCTCACACCAAATGTAGGGCTTGTAATTTTCTGCTTCAAAAACTGGCAAACCACACTGAAAATCCTCGAAAGTGCCACTCTGCTTCCATTTCACAGTGAAAAGCCAGGCTTGGGGAAGGGGGGGAACGGAACAGCTTTCACGTGACAGCTTCTGACCCGGCTCCAGTAGGGCCCCCAGGCCCACACCACGGCAGGGGTGCTGGTTCCGCCCTCCGGCCCGCACCGCCATCTCCCCTTCCTAAACAGACTCTCTCAAAGGTACCCAGGATGGAAAACCTTCCTGAATATGGTACGACACCCAGAAACCTAAATGAAAAAATGGATAAATCTGGCTACAAAAAAATATGTATAAATCTGTACTAAAAAGCAAACAACAGGGGCGCCTGGGTGGCTCAGTGGGTTAAAGCCTCTGCCTTCGGCTCGAGTCATGATCCCAGGGTCCTGGGATCGAGCCCCGCATCGGGCTCTCTGCTCGGCGGGGAGCCTGCTTCCTCCTCTCTCTCTGCCTGCCTCTCTGCCTGCTTGTGATCTCTGTCTGTGAAATAAATAAATAATCTTAAAAAAAAATAAAATAAAAATAAAAAACAAACAACATTTAAAAAGCCAAAAGGAGGCCACCTGGCTAGTGCAGTCGGCTAAGTGGCCGCCTTCGGCTCACGCCATGATCCCAGGGTCCTGGGATCGAGCCCCGCATCAGGCTCCCTGCTCAGTGGGGAGTCTGCTTCTCCCCACACCCCTGCCACCTGCTGCTCCCCCTGCTCTCTTTCTCTGTCAAATAAATGAATAAAATCTTAAAAAAAAAAAAAGCTAAAAGGAAAACTGGAAAACATCTGCGATTCATACAACAGAGGAAAGGCTAGAAAGATCACTGTCAAATCATCCCCCACTCTCCCCCACAAACACCGAAGAACAACCGGGCAAAGATAATTTACATCAAATAAAGACGCTCTACCTCACTCACCCCAGATAAATGTAAGTTAAAACTGCAGTAAAGACGTCTGCCTCTCACCACAGGGAGCGCATGGCCTGAACCACCGCCTTCCCATCATCACCAACTAGACGAGCGTGGGCCCTCCAGTTCCCACAAAAGGCCAAAGGCCACATCCTCAAGGATCTGCGCCTAGAAGTAACTCGCTGACAGCCGCACAGGCAGAGCAATGAGCTCCCGAGTGGAGGGGGAGACTAGAACCCAGGAAAGGCACCTTGAGCTGGGCCAGGGCGCCTGAGAAGGGGGCCCTCACACATGGCTGCACTCCCCTGAGGCCAGGGAAACTGAGTTTGGATGAAGGACAAGCCCCAAACCCGGGAATTGCATGCGTCCCCTCCGGCCAGTGCATGGACTTCCCTGAACTCGCAGGTGGATGGCACCCCAGAGGTGGGACAGCTCCAGAGTCACCCTACAGGGCTCAAACGAATGTCGGCGCACTCCTGCCAGAGCTAGGGAATTGTTCTCTGAAGGAACAGAACATATCTCAGCACTCCGCTGCAAAGACGGCGTCGGGCATCGGGCAGTCGGAAACTCCGCAAATATGCTCAGTCAATGGGTGCCTGGGGGCTCAGTGGGTTAAGCCTCTGCCTTCAGCTCAGGTCATGGTCTCAGGGTCCCGGGATCGAGCCCCGAGTCAGGCTCTCTGCTCAGCAGGGAGCCTGCTTCCCTCTCTGTCTGCCTGCCTCTCTGCCTACTTGTCATCTCTGTCTTTCAAATAAATACAATCTTTAAAAAAAACATGCTCAGTCGCTGAAGAAGGTGTCCTACAGGCAGAAGATAAACAGTCAACAGAAGCAGACCCCAAAGCGACAAACACAACAGAATTAGGAGAAAAGGAAAATAATTATTCCAAACGAGCCCCAGTGTTCAAGGAATTTTTCTTTTAATGAACATGAAAAGAGAAATGGAAAACATTTTTTTTTTATTTTAAAGATTTTTTTTTTTTTTATTTCTTTGACAGAGAGAGATCACAAGCAGACAGAGAGGCAGGCAGAGAGAGGGAGGGAAGCAGGCTCCCTGCTGAGCAGAAAGCCCGATGCGGGACTCGATCCCAGGACCCTGAGATCATGACCTGAGCCGAAGGCAGCGGCTTAACCCACTGAGCCACCCAGGCGCCCCGGAAAACATTTTTTTTAAGATTTTATTTATTTATTTGACAGAGAGAGAGAGAGCACAGGTAGGCAGAGAGGCAGGCAGAGGGAGAGGAGGAAGCAGGCTCCCTGCTGAGCAGAGAGCCCAATGCGGGGCTCGATCCCAGGATCCTGAGATCATGACCTGAGCCGAAGGCAGAGGCTCAACCCACTGAGCCACCCAGGCGCCCCGGAAAACATTTTTTAAAAAGCAAAATTAAAAAATTAAATAAATGAAAATAAAAAGCAAAAGAAAGCTAACAAAGATGAAAATTACAGTATCTTTTTCTTTTTTTGAAGATTTTATTTTTAAGTAATCTCTGCCCCCAACGTGGGCTCAAACTCACACCCCCGAGAGCAAGAGGCATACGCTCTGCTGGCTGAGCCCACAGGGTGCGCAGGAAAGTCACAGTATCTGATACAGAGAACACCCGGCAGCGGAGATGCCACAGCAGAAAAGATCAGGGCACCTGAAGGTGCGGAAACAGAACGTACCCGAAAGAAGGCACAAACAGAAGACAGCCCGAAGCGGAGGACGTGCGCGTGCTGACCAGGGTGTGTGCTCCCCGAGCCATCCGAAACGCAGGAACCCAAACTGCAGAAGGCATGAGGCGGGACAGAGAGATATCTGAACACTAAAAGCTGGAATTCCCGAATTTGATAAAAACTACAAATCCACAGTCTAACACAGTCACCAAGCCATAAACAGGATAAACACCGCCCCCAAAGCTGATTAGCAGAAAACCACTGATGAAGAGGAAAACCTTAAAAGCAGCCAGGAAAAAAAAAAAAAAAAAAGATGCATTTTCATTTATGTTGGGAAAAAAAGAAATGTATCGGTCAAGAGATAGAAACCACACACATAATCTGAAGAAGAAAAAAAACTAATATAAAAACTACTGAACAGTAACAGGTTACCCCCTGCAGTGCACACCGACCGCAGAGCAGACAGGAATGTGAGGTCTGCGAGCAGCCGCCACCTCTAGGACTGTGACAGAGGGTCCTCAAAGGAACAGACCGGGAGAAGCACCGGCCCTCGGTCAGAGTCCCAGCATCCCACCGAGGCCGAGGGCCGAGCCTTGCCAGAAGGTGCAGCTGGGATGCACCGGCGGGGGCACGGGAGAATCTGCTGGGGACGGGAGACCAGGGCTGGCGAGCAGAAAGCTCCTGCCGGGGTACCCCAAGACTTGGGAAGCCGCCTGCTGGGACACCCGCTTGGGAGCTGAGGGTGCCAGGACACAGGCCGGAAGCCTCCACGGAGGAGCCACACAGACCCACCGGGAAGCTGCCCTCTGCCTGGGTGTCATGGAGTGTCCCCCCGGCTCTGCCAGGCAGACACCCCAGGAGCCTGGAAAGGAAGCACCTGACCCCAGCCCAGCAGCCTGGCCTCTGGCACTGAACCCCCAGCTCTCTCTACTGATGCCTGCCATCGTGCCAAGTCACAAAAAAGGACTGTACGGTGGCCAGATGGGGGTCACGGAGCCAGGCAAAGCAGGACACTCAGGCCCTGGAGGCAACGCGTCAGTAATGGGGAGAGGCAAACAGGGCACCAGAGCGACTACAGTCTGGGAGACAAGGTGGCAACACTGGCATTGAGATGTTTCTTCAACTCTCCACCTCAAACCATCTCCAAGGAGAACCACCGACCCTGTCCCCAGTGAAGGCCCCGGAAGCAGGCGCCAGCCCTCCTAACACACGGCGCCAGGCAGGAGGACATCCATAAAAATGGACTCGTGATGGGTCAGGGACTTACACGTAGAATGTAAAAATCACAAGACTTCTAGAAGATTCCTAGGAGAAAGCTTGTAGGATCTAAGTCTCAGCAGAGTCGGACTTGCTGACAAACACACCGTCCACCAAAGGAAAACCAGACAAATGGGGCCCAGCAGATTTCCTTGTGTTCGCCCTGCGGAAGATGGAAAGGCCAATCTCACGGCGCGGAGGACGTTGGCAAACCATGTATCCGGCAAAGACCTTTACACTAACAGACTTGCACAACTCAGCAAGAAAATGACAGCAGAGGACGGTAAGGAGGGACCGCGATGGAATGAGCGCCGCGTGTTATGTGGGGCTGATGAATCACGAAACTCTACCCCAAAGTGAGTAACTCAACAGAATTTAAATTAAACATTTAAAAAAAGAAAGAGCAAGAAAATGACACGCACCGCGAACAGATGTCGCCCTGAGGATGCCCAAAGGACACCCGAACTCGTCCACAGATGGCTGGCACCGCCGCCACCGGGGACATGAAAATTAGAACCACGGTGAGGTGACACAACACGCCGTCAGCTAAAATTAAAAACGGGGACACGCCCAACGCTGGGGAAGCAGAGAAACTGGGTCAGCCGCACACAGGCGGGAGGGACGCCAAACGGTGCGGCCACTCGGGGACACAGCGTGGTGCTGACAAAGCCACAGGTCCACTCTGGGGTTCATCCCAGGGAAACGGACCCACGTTCACAGGCTCACACGACCCCGCGGGGAAACAGCTGCTCTGCGGGAGACGGGCGCGGGGAGCACCTGCTGCCCACAGGCCCCCGCCAGGCACAGGCACGCAGGAGCCCCCGGAGGGAGAACCGACGGCCCATGGAACCCGCGCCCTGCATGAGCCTCAGGGAACCGCACGGACAGACGCCGATCACAGAAGCTCGTGCGCTGTACGGTCCCACCCTGATCCAGGCCCTGAAAAGACTGGATGACGGACACGGAGGACTGCCCAGTGGGGCAGGGCAGGCAGGGGGCGCGATGGAGACAGGGAGCAGCGCGGGGGACCTGGGGGATGGGAACGTCGCTGCCGTACCCCCACCGTGGTGAGCACACGAACCGCCACGTGCGGGAACACCGTAGAGCGCGTCCGCTGCGCACAGAGGGGCACGTGCAGGACCCAGGAAACCCGAGTGGAGATGTGAGGCCGTGTCCACGGCCGCCGCCTGGCTGGGCCTCAACTGGGAGAAACGGGGACAGAAGATGGCCCTCCTGGATTTTTTAATCTAACAATGGCATGTTAAGGCACAATTATCTCAAAATAAAAAGATTTCTAGAGCTGAGGTGAGGTGAGGGGACGCCTGGGTGGCTCAGTGGGTTGGGCAGCTGCCTCCGGCTCGGGTCATGGTCTCAGGGTCCTGGGATCAAGTCCCGCATCGGGCTCTCTGCTCTACAGGGAGTCTGCTTCCCCCCCGTGCCTCCCCCTGCTCATGCTCCCGCGTGCTCTCTCGAGTAAAAAAAATAAAAATAAAGTGGTGAGACAGAGGTGGGTTTTGGGTTTTCTAGGACTCCTCAGCTGGCGAGCTGCGTGACATGGACCAGCACAAAGCCACGAAGGGCACTGGAAACCGCAGCGGGGCTGACACGACACTGCCGTCCAGCCGCACTCCCTGCAGCGGGACCAACGCCCTCCCCGGGCTGCCCTGCGTGGTGGGCCCCGCCGCACGGGGCTGCCGAGCACAGGAGCCCAGCTGGTGCGGCCGACGAAGGGAATTTCAAGTCTCACTTAATTTCAATCACCTCAATTAAACAGTTGCCCGTGAGACCACCTGCCGTAGGGGACAGGGACGGAGCAGAAACAATTAGAACGTACTGCAGACTTTACACCTGGAGCGAGTGTGTGACGATGCTCTCAGGGTCCCTAAGACACCTCCCGGTTTGGGGATTCCCCGGAAGGACCCCGGGCCCCGCCCGTCATCACACTCGTGGCTGGGACTGACCAGAGAAAGGACACAGAGCACCGTCAGCACAGAGAAAAGCTGCATGAGATGAAGTCCAGGGACATGCAGCACCGCTGACGAGGGTCCTTTTCCGGGGACACAGGATGCATTTCGTGCCAAGAGACAGGTGGAAGGCGTAAAGGGTCACAGCCAGAGACACGCCTGAGACCCGGTGCCCGGCGTCTTCACTGGGCCTCCGGCCGCCACGTGCGAAAACTCCAGACCACCGGAGGGAAGCAGGTGCTGCACACCTGGGCCGTCCCAAAGGGCACGGAGCACACCGTCTGGGCAGCCGGGGCCCAGGAGCCCCTCCTCGGTCGGGGGCGGGTGTCCCTGCTCTGGGGCCCGGACGCCGGCCGAGCACCACCCTGGCCAGTGAGCCCGCCGCACAACCACGACAGCGTGAGAGCAGGAGGGGAACGCGGCGCAGAGAGTGTATCAAGAGGCTCCCCGCTCCGCGCAGGCGGCCCAGGGCCCCTGGAAGGCCGTGGGAAGTGGGAGCTGCACGTGCCCACATTACTGACTGGAAGGAGAAAACCGACCGACGGCTAAGAAACCCAAGAGAACAGTAGCGGGACGTTAAAGAACGATTCCACTCATACCCAGGGAAGCTGGGAAAGAGGGAAGGGGACAAAACGCTCGGGACAAGGGGCACCAGGTGACAGGATGGCAGCAGACCCCACGGCAGTGAAGGTTAACTAGACATCAACGGCCCACGTCCCCTTGGAACACACCGGCCATGCGGGCACCGCACGGCATGGGGACGCGGCTCACCACGGCTGGAGGAGCGCTGGACTGTGACATACACACGAGACGGCCAACAAGGAGGATTAAAAACAGAAAATAAGGTAATTCAGGAGTAACCACACAGAGCCTACGCGGAGGTATTTTTGCTGTGCTCGGTGAAATAAACCGTATTCTCAAAATTAATTTCACCTGCTTTTTAGAAACTTTTCAGGGTGACTACTGGAAATTTCTAAATTACTTACGTGGCTCAAGTCGTATTTGCGCTCAAATCCAGTATTTTGCACATAAAAACATCTGCAACAAATCGACTTTATTTTTTTTTAAAGATTTTATTTATTTATTTTGAAGAGTGTGTGTGAGCAAGACAGAGAAAGAGCATGAGCAGGGGGAGGGGAGGGAGGGGCAAGCAGACTTCCGACGCGGGGCTCGATCCAGCACCCTGGGATCACGACCTGAGCGGAAGTCACACGCTTAACCGGCCGAGCACCAGGCGCCCCAACAAACCCACCTGAAATATAAACCCGCACATCTGAGGGAAGAGGCGCCGACAACACTCGCTGAGGAAACGGGCAGCGTCCGTGTGAGCATCGGTCTCCGCACCTGAGGACGAGACACCCCAGGGACGGAAAGGGACGTCTCATAAACGGGACGGGGTCACCCAGTAAGACGACGCCACAGTCCTCGGTGAGGAGGAATGTCAGAATTTTTAAACAGATCAGGCGAAGCCCAGGACGCAGAAAACCCGACACGCCCACGCTGAATGACGGATTTCAGTAAGCGACAGACGCGGAAGCGAGGCCAGGGCTCTTCCAGCGGAGGACAGCCAAGGCCATCAGCAGCCGGGCACAGCCACGCCACCGGAGCGCCGGCCCTCCGGCGACACCACGGACACGCGCTCTCGTCAGTCATGCAGCGAGCGAGAACCAGCGGCCCGTACGGCACCGGGGGCTCAACGGCTGTAAAGGGAACGAAATCCAAGTACACCGAGACCACAGCGGAAGCGGAATTACAGCAAGAAATCCAAACAACAAGAGATCAAAAACTCCAACGTCTGACAACAAAAGGACACTTCCAAATGACCAATGGACCCAAGAAATCACGAGGGAAGTTAGGAAAGTACGGGTCAGCACGCAGAGTCGGGCGACGGCGTCACCAGAACGCAGCAGCATCAGGGCACGGCGCCTCTGGAACGGCCACTCGGGCCACCGGGCGGGCCGGCTCCCGGCGAGAGGCCTTGATTCCGTGGTCCCGTCGGCCCCTTCACAGGCGGGTCGAGTGTCCTCATCGCCTGTGGCCGGCAGCCCCGGAGCGCGGGAGCCCAGTGTTTCTAGCAGGTACCCTCGCCGAGACCAAGACCAAGTTCAAGTCCGGACACGAGGCAGCAGCTTCACCGGCTCCCACACCTGGGCCACAACACCCGAGCCGGTGCCTCTGCAGAACCGAACACCGTCACAACCCAAACGCTGAGGGCCGAGAACACACGGAATTTGACAGTCCGCAGGGGTGGGGGCAGGGTAAGCAACAAGGCCAGGCAGGGACCGTCGAGGCCGAACATGTGCTGAACTGCGAGCCGACGGGTCCTACGCACACACCCAGCCCAGGCGTACACGTAGGTTCCCAGCGACGAGGACCAGGACGTTCATCGCAGCCAGAATCTGGACGCTATCCAAAGCCGCGCTGGCAGAACGGATGCGCCGCTGGGGAACGCTGCGCAGCAGGGAGCGCGCGAACCATCCATGACCCGATGCCACGGGGCAGGGCATGGTCACCAGAAGGGCTGGGCCAGGACCCCTGAAGCAAGACAAGGCAAGCTGTCTGCTGGTCCGGCCTGGGTCGGGGGTGGCCCTCGGCTGTGTCTGGTGGGCCCGGCACACGCGTGCGTTCAGCCGGGGACCATCTGGGGCATGTTCTATGGGAACCTCCGGCTGGAGCCAAATCAGAAGGCACACGGACCAGAAAGTGCTGAGCATTAAGTAACATGACGACCCAATTTTCTTTAAAAGCTTTTATTCATTTATTTTAGAGGAAGAGAGCAAGCGTGTGTACACCTGCAGTTCCAGGGGCCCAGGGACATGGGGGAGAGAATCCCAAACAGACTCACCGCTGAGCACAGAGCCCAACACGGGGATCGATCTCACGGCGCGGAGATCATGACAGGAGCCAAAATCAAGAGTCAGAGGCTTAACCAACGGAGGGAGCCACCCAAACGCCCCATGACGACCAGACTTTTTAAATCCGTAAACGAGCTGGGGGCGCCTGGCTAGCTCGGTCGGTAGAGCGTGTGACTCTTCATCGCAGAGTTTCAGGTTCAAGCCCCACGCTGAGCACAGAGATCACTTAAAAATAAAATCTTTTAAACTAAATGAATTGGAACAAACCCAAGGAATCTCCCCAAAATGTAAAACACACAAAAACTAAGAAAGAACGGAAAATGGGAGGTAAGCACAATTAAAGAGGTGTGTGCGGAAGCTCGGTCCCCGGCCCCCACAGCAGGCCCGCAGGCGGAACCAGACACCCCCCAACACCGCAGGCGGCCACCACGGTGGCAGCTCAGACTGACCAACAGAGAAACGCCCGCAGCAGCTGGGGCCCGGGTGCAGACTAGTTAGCTACCAGCAGGGTTCCCGGGAACACGGCTCCCTCACCTTACAGAGGGCCTCGTTCCAGAGGTGTCGGCAGGGTTTCGGGACCAGGAGACCACTTCTGCCCCAAATGGGTGCAGCCCCCGGGGACGCTGCTGCGGCAGAAGGGGCCCCGTGCTGCCTCCTTCCACCCCCCCACCCCGGCCAGAGCCTGAGTCTGCGTGTGCTGGGACAGACGGGGGACAGAGACACCCGTGTGCGCCAACGGAGCGCGACCCATCGCCTGCGCGATCACTGCTGTCGGCAGCGCTCGGGCTCGCAGAGGACATGGGCTGCGGCAAGTTGAACACGAGAAATGAGCTGAAAGCAGCAGCTGGGAGAAGGAATGGGGTCGGGGGAGAAGGGCGCAGAGCAGGTGTCCGTCCCAATCAGCTGGCCAGGAGAGTTCGGTCTCGGTCACGTGTGACCGTGACAAGAATCAAAGCATTTTGAAAGCAACCACGGGACAGACGGTAACGGCCGCGGTCCCCCAGCTCCATCCTGATCCTGCCCGGCTGCCCGGCACGGCCTCAGACAGGCAGGCACATCGGAGTCTCCCCGTCAGGTGCCGGGGACCTGTGTCACACACCCTCCAGCTCTGACCCGGCGACCTGGGGACCCCTCCCAACCTGACCCTGTTTCCAAGACACCTTCCCAAGGGGAGCGCAATAAATGTTTAGTGAGAAAGAATGTCAACACGAACACAGAAGAACAGGATTTGTTCCATTTCTTAAAAAATGAACCAGTTCGCTTTAAAACTACACAGATTTAAAAGGGATTTTAAAGAATCGACAAAGTCGTCCGTGAGAGCTAGATCATAAATACGCGGACTCTGTGGGCCATGTGGCGTCTGTGCACCCGGGCCGCTCTGCGGCTGGAGCCAACACAGACGGAGACCTAACGAGCGGGCCGGCTGTGTCCCAGTAAAATGTTATTTAAGGAAGCTGGAATTTGAATTGCACATGATTTTCACACGCCGTGAAATACTATTTTTCTTGTTTTCAACCACATAGAAACATAAAAGCCATTCCGAGCTCACAGGTCCTACAAAAACAGGCAGCGGCAAACTTCTTCTAAAACCCAGAATCCCAAAGCAGACTGTCAGTGAGAACAGTGCCGGCACCCCAGCGCAGTGCTAACGAGGTTCCTCCAGGAGGACCCCGGCCCCAGCCCCCCCAGTCCCGTCCCCTCTGCCCCTTGAACAAAATAGTCCTGCCCTTGTGGGAAGGGACCCCGAGCAGCTCACACGCAGCACCGTCCCGGCATCAGCGCACGGAGCAAAGCAAGGCACTTGGGGGAAAGCTGAAGCGTTCCAGCTTCTGACTCACAGAACCACCTGTTTCTAGGATCTCCAAAGCCCCTCCCCAGAGCCCTGGCGGACACACACGGTTCTCCCGTACCTGAGAGCAAGCCCTGGGAAGTGGCTAAAAGCTCAGTACGCAAAGCAGCAGCCGCGTCCCCAGAGCCCAACCACCCAAAAACGCTTTGTGTCGGGGGCCAGCGTTTCAGTCACAAACTGTACACACGTCCAAAGTGGTTTTGCTCAGTGTATTTGGAAATCAGTTCCACATGCGGCTGCTACACGTTTCCAGAAGCTGCGAAAAGCTCACGTTCATTGATCGGTGATCAGAGTCAGCGGACACCCCGGTCTGCGCGTCGCGTGCGCACAGCTCACGGGGAAATCACACACACGCGGGACAGCCTCCACCGTTCCCCTGGAGAACAGTTCCTGCCGGGGCTCCCGGGTCCTCGCACAGCCTGAGAGCAGCCGAGTCCGTGCCCTGTGTTCCCAGCGAGCCCGCGACACGGCGGCAGCTGTGCTCCCTGTGCGGGCACCACGCGGGGACACAACACAGGTGCGGACGGAGGGCCAGGGTCCTCCACCCCCGCGAGGCCAGCGGCCCCTGTGCCGGGCAGCGCGGGCACCGTCGAGAGGGAGACACGGGGGCAGACTGTCCATCGCGCTACCGCAACACATCTGACGCGTGACCCCCCCAGAGGCAAACGTGTCTGGCGTCCCGGGAAGAGCGCCGCCACATTGCCACCACCGCGCCGTGGGTCCGAGCGCCTCTGACAGGAAGCACCAGCGCTGCGGGGCACCGGCGCTGCTCGTAGTCTCTCCAGCGGGATCACCGCGGCACAGCCTCCCTTCAGCCAGGGGTGCCTGAGACTCCAGGCAGGGGAGCCTCTGCACAGCGGCAGAACATTCTACAGCCCAGGACACCCACTAGTTGAGGACAGCCCATGTGTGCCGAGTTGGCGCAGAGCGGACTGTCACCTAGTGTGGGTCAGGAACAACGTCGCCCCTTCGCTTCCTAGAGGGGCCACCGGCAGGGAGGGGGCGTGCCAAGCCGGGGCGGCTAGGACGAGCACCTCAGGGAAGCCTCCTCCGGCTTCATCTTCTTGGCCTGCCCGTTGGGCCCCGGGGGTGGGTTCTGCTGCCGCCGCTTCTGCAGCCTCTCCTCCTTCTTCCTCAGGTAGGCAGTCACATTGTCAAAGGTGGCCTTGTAGAGACCACTGAAGCCCGCGTCCACGCCAGCCAAGCCTGTGCGGGATGAACAAGAACAGACGGCAGGTGGGACAGGGAAAACTGTGCCGGCGAGGCCCCGCCACAGTGGGACTGACCCGGGGCTCGGCACGGGCTGGCAGCGCCTGCTCCAAGGCACCCCCACGGGGCCCGTCTCCTGGCGGCCACGCCAGCTGGACTCAAAAGCCAGGTCACTGCTGGGAGACGAGGCACGAGGGCTGCCACCATGCCGTCAGCTGCCCCATGGGGGTCCCTGAAATGGGGACTGAGGGTGGCCTCCAGCCAGCAGCCAGCGAGGGACCAGGACACCGCCAACCTCCACTCGGGTGCCCGACATCGGATCCCACCCCCGGTCCTCACGGGCAGGCACCGGGACCACCAAGCCTCAGGACCCACACACGCCGCAAGACAGAAAGTAGTGTTTTCACCCACCGAGTGCAGGTTACTCACCGCAGGGCAACCTAACAGGTGCGGACTGATCAAAGTATCAAGCTTTGGGGGCATAAAGACCACAGACCAGCCCCACGGGGTGGACCTCACCCTGGCCACAAACTCCACAGGGACCGTCAGCAATGTCCATGCTTGTACCCTGCACAGTGACCTCCCCGCTCACTCCGCCGTCCCTACCCTTCCTGTGACTTTCAGGCCCAGCCAGCCTGACTTCCCCGGGCTCTCTCGCCTCGCACCTTCCCCCACCCCTGCACGGCGGACGGTTGGCTCTACCTGCAGAAGCTCAGGGGAGTGAAGCCCGCCGCCGGCCCCGCCGGGTGAGCCACAGCAGGACGCGCTGGCCCCAGGCCCTAGCAGGGAGGGCGGCACGTGCCCGGTGAAGCAGGCTCGCTCGTGTCCCCCACGCAGTCCTAACACAGGTCCACTCGACAAGCAAACGCGCACCGGGCTGGGGAGGACGCAGCCCTGTCACTGCCCTGGGACTTTCACCCTAAAAGCAGGGATGGAAGCTACCCTGGGACCCAGAACCAACAAATCACACGAGAATGCCTTCCACGAGACGTTTAGATCACTGCTACTTGTCAACAGAAACGGAATTTACGTCTGCATCTCTCGAGTTCGGAGAACTCTGCCTTCTCCCTGGGGAGTAATTTGAAAGATGTCTTCTAGGCAGTAATTCCTTTACTCAAATGAAAGCGTCTGGCTCCCAATGCTGGGCGGCCAGTCATCCTTCTGACAGTCGCTTCAGGTCTCTGCTCAAGAAAAGCATCACGGGGGGCATCTGGGGGGCTCAGTCACTGAGCGCCTGCCTTCAGATCAGGTCGTGATCCCAGGATTCTGGGATCGAGCCCGCGCAGGGCTCCCTGCTCGGCAGGAGGCCTGCTTCTCCCTCTCCCACTCCCTCTGCTAGTGTTCCCTGTTTTGCTGCGTCTCTGTCAAATAAATATATAAACTCTTAAAAATTAAAAAAAAAAACACCGCTGGGTCTCTGGAGGCTTGTAACTACAGGTTCCCCCTCCTCTATGAAAACGAATGGAGGGAAGTCAGGGCGCCTGGTGCCTCAGCTGGCTGGGCATCTGCCCTCGGCCCGGGTCATGGTCCTGGGGTCCTGGGCTTGAGCCCTGCTCAGAGGGGAGCCTGCTTCTCCCTCTCCCTCTGCCTCCCCGCTCATGCTCTATGCGCTTACTCACCCACACGCTCCAATAAATACAATCTCTTAAGAAAAAAAAAAGAAGGGGCGCCTGGGTGGCTCAGTCGTTAAGCGTCTGCCTTTGACTCAGGTCATGATCCCAGGGTCCTGGGATCGAGCCCCACATCGGGCTCCCTGCTTGGCAGGGAGCCTGCTTCTCCCTCTCCCACTCCCTCTGCTTGTGTTCCCCCTCTCTGTGTGTCTGTTTCTGTCAAATAAATAAATAAAATCACTTAAAAAAAAAAAAAAAGAAACGGAGCAAGGTCTCACCGTTCTGCAGTCTCAGGCAGGACTACGGGACAGCAGCACGAGCTGCTCACCACGGGCCCTTCTGCTGACCAGGACACGTGGCTCCGATCGCCTGGTCGCTCTCCTCGCGGACTATGGTCCCACAAGGAAGGGGACTCGCCTTCTCACCACAATCTCTCCTCTTCCCTCAGCCTGGTGTTCCTACTGGGACCTGCCCTGGGCCCTAGACATCCACGGGCAGTCCACTGATGGTCCCCACGCCTGACTTTGTGGCTAGGAACCACATGCTGTGGCTGCTCAGAGCCAACAGTCAGAGCCCGTGAGCTGCCCTGCCACTCCGTCCAGAGGCCCACCAAGTACCGGCCCCTCCCAGGGCCCTCGCCCTGAAGGCAGAGAGGTGGGTGGCACTCCAACCCTGACCCCGGTCCCCATGCAGCTCAATCATCCTGACGCGGACTGCCCGGGCACGGGTCAGCTCCTCGGTGCCCCAACCAGCTGCTGGCCTTCTGGACAGGGACATGGGCACATGCCACACATCCTGGACTAGCACCCACGGAGGTGGTTCCTGCTGCGTATGCTATTCTGTAAGCTGGCCCCGTCCACGGCCAATTCTGGACATCATCCCAGAAAGCAGGCCGTGCCCACACGCTCACCTTCCAACATGGCCCAGTTCCCCTGAAGATGGGCGGAGACCTTCTCTAAGGCGGCGTTTTCGGGAACAGCCTGAGAAGACAAATGGAAGACATTTACCGGAAAGACGCAGGACTGCCGCCCTAGCGCAGCGCGCAGAGGCACAGACCTGTCGGCCGTGGTCGAGGTGGCTGGGCCCTCGGGAGCACCAGGCAAAGCCGGCCAGCCGTGCTGGCACAACAGACACAGCAGTCACCACATGGCGTCACGACACAGACCCACGCTGCGTGGGCTGCCAGCGTCCCACACCCTCACTCGTCACTTGTGACCTTGTCTGAGGAGCCTGGCAGGCGACACACGCCGGCTAGTGGCATTCTGTTCGCCACTACTTTTTAGATGAAAATACCCAAAGGGTTCAGGGGCATCTCCAAAGCCTCAGTCAAGCAAGCTCTGGTAAAGGAGGGCCCGTCTGCACAGCACTCTGGCGGGCGTTCCCGGATCCCTCCCCGCAGTGTCCTAGGAGACCCCGCACGGGCAGCAGACGGCCCGGCATTACAGACGGGCGAGCCAGCTCAGAGAAGGGGTAAGGCTCACATGTGTCCCGGGGAGGAGAGGCTCACTCAGCCCACGGCCCACACGCCTTTCTCTGCTCCTGATTCCGTGCCCCAGATACAAGGCCACCCTAAGCCTGCCAACATCAAGGACCTACAGCCAAGCCTGACCAACTGCTGGCTTCTCCGCTAAAAAGACACGTGACCGGGACAAGCACAAGAAAGAACTACGCCCACGAGGGCGACTACCCCACAAAGAAACACTGCAGGCACCATGACGCCAGATGAGCTGGCCAGGCAGCCCTGCTCCCCGAACCCCCGTAACGAGTCCTCCGGCCACCACCACAAGGATGCAGCCCCAGCACCAAGACACGATCAAGCTGGAGGCAGGCACAGCTGGCACACCCCCACCTCAGCCATACAGGCGGCAGGGGCCCAACGCGTCTCACCTGCCACCGGCCGCCCACGGGCCTGCAGAGCACAAGGGGGGCTTCCCGGCAGTCTTGCAGGACCCACAGTCCCCGGCCCTCCTCGAAAGCAACGTCCCACACTCTGTGCTGGAAAGCCAGCTGCTGTCTGTACGCCAGCTGCTGTCTGCGGGCGTCGAGCTGGAAGATGTAGACCACGGGAATGCTTTCCGCAAAGAGAGAGAAAAATGATTAGAGCTACGACGGGGCCTGTGTGGGTACGACGGGACAACGGACAACAGCTCAGCACGGTGCCCAGATCACAAGACCCAGCCTCCACCCGCCGCCAGCATCTTGACTCAAAGCTCATAACAGACTCGGCCAGAAACACTCAGCAGAGCCGCCTCCCAGCCCACGAGCCCCAGGAACTGAGGGGTAACAGAAGTCTAAGTCAGGGAGCTCGGGGTTAGCTGGTCCTGCTGTGACGGGGAGCCAGTGCAGAACAAAGGAACAGGTCATGGGGAAGGGGGCCGTCCCACCTGCAGCAGCTGACGGCACGGGGCGCTGGGCCCAGGCCCCACCTGGCTCTAACCTGCAGTCACGTTTTATTTGTTCTATTTATTTATTTATTTAACAGACAAAGATCACAAGTAAGCAGAGAGGCAGGCAGAGAGAGACAGAAGCAAGTTCCCTGCCAAGCAGAGAGCCCGATGCGGGGCTTGATCCTAGGGCCCTGGGAGCATGACCTGAGCTGAAGGCAGAGGCTTAACCCACTGGGCCATCCAGGCGCCCCTGCAGCCGTGTTTTAAAACAAAGATGCCCACTGTAGGCTTGCTGTGAGGACAAACGAGCTGTGTAGAAATACAGGGTCCCTACCCAGCACAGGAGCAACGCTCCAGAACCCACCATGGGGGGCTGGGAGGGGCACGTGCTCCCAAAATCCTCCTCTGTGGCACCGGGAGCCCTAGTGTGGGTCCCACTGTGAGCAGCCCTCGGGTGGAGCTGACGAAGGTGGGACTTTATCACACACCAAGCCCAGCTGGAGGCCAGTGCATTTAAACAGGAAGTCACAGTGCGCCACTCCACCCTAAGGAAAGGAACCCACCTCCATCTGGCAATGGCCATCCTCCCGGAGTAAAACTCACTGCGGGGACAGGCTGTATGAACAAGTATGTGAAGCCTCCCCATGAAGGAGACGGCCCACGGGGCCACAGGAGCGACCCGCGTGTTCCCTCCTATGGCAGGCGTGCGGGCCCCCAGAACAAGGCCATCCGCGCGCGAGTGCACCCACCAGTCACACAGCAGCGCCACGCAGCTCTCCTGGCCCCAGTACGCGATCCTGGACGCCGCGGACCTCTGCAAGGAAAGGAGCAACGTGACCACATGGTCACCTGTCAGGGACCCGAATCAGGACTGTTCTGTTCACACTGAGATCAGACACAGCCAGAGCTTGACAGGTGCCACTATGGTCAAGGAAGGAAAATAATGAAACAGTCCAGGAACTTTCTGGAAATCAGCAGAAGAAAGGCGCAGCAGCCACCCCGTTTCACAACTGCAGTGTGCCACGGCGAATAGCAGAGGCCTGTCTTTCTGTAGCTCTGGCCTTCCCAACGTCTCCGAAGCCAACTGGTCAAGGACAGGAGAGGACATTGAACCTAGGGAACCATTAACAAGACACAATTGCATGTGCAAGGTCCACACACCCTGGAGAAGTGGCAGTAGAGGCCTGGTGTTCACCAAGCCCAGCTGGAGGAGCACGGGCCATGCCCCAGGGGCTCCCAGGAAGGAACTGAGAAGCCCAAGAGACGGGGCCATCCACAGCTCATGCAGGCCACGTGTCCCGGGCCCGAGGTCAGAAACCTGCGGGTTCGTGGGCCTCTCTGCCGCACGCTCGCCCCCGCCTCTTAAAGAGACTAAAGTCAACCTCACCATCCGAGCCCACCAAGAGCTTAACTGAGACCGCGAGGGTGAAAAAGTTACCAGAACAAATCAGGCGTCCTTGCGCCATGGGCGGGAGCGGGGGGGGGGGGGGGGGCCACCAGGGCCACAGACGCCCAAGCAGGAGGCTCCATGAGTGGGCAGCCAGAGCAGCAGGGTCCGCTGACCTGGGGACCCAGGCATCACTTGGCTGGGTGGCCAAAGGCCCAGAGTCCTCGAGGCTGTGGCCCGCGGTCAGGCCTGGCCTGCCCACTTCTGAGGCCAAGTGAGGGCGACGGCTGCAGAGCAGTCTCAGGAGCAGAAAGACAGCAGCCAACCCAAGAACGAGGCAGAGGAGCCCCTCGACTCTAGCCAAGCCTCCTGCAGGCTGGCAGGGGCCACACGGGGGCTCCAGAGGAAAGGGCAAAAGTCCCTGATGAGAGCCAGGACCCTGGTCATCAAGAAACCACGACGGCCGGCTCTGCGGGCCTGGAGAGCCACGGATGCGGAATGCTCCCTCCCCGCCAGGCCCAGAGAGGCCTCTAGGAAAATGGGTGGGGTCACCCCTCAGTGACCATACTGGACCTCAGGCGTGCAGGGCACCAGCCCAGGAGTACCAGAGAGCAGGGTGTCCATGACGACAGAATGCAGAGCACCCCAAAAGGCAGCCCATTCTCCCCCGAAGATCTCTCACCATCAAAGCCCCAGGAGACCTGACCCAGGGATACACTAGCCAGCGTGGGGTCCTGGGGATGAGGGGCGGTCATGAGGTTAATCCACGGCAGACAAGGAGGGACAGACGTGGGAAGGGTGCTCAGCTCCCTGACAGGCTCCCTGCTCAGGCACCACGGTCTTTCCCATTTCCGAGCAGGACTGGCGGAGACGCTCCTGTACCGGGCTCGTTCACACGCAGTAAGGGGAGATCAAAGTTACTTTCCCCTTACGGGACGGGGCACCTTCAGAATCTGAAGCCCATGATCTCTCCCAAGCTGGAAGGCGTCTGTGTTGACGGCAAGGAAATGTCTCCAACACAAACGTGGGCTTGTTCCCAGGACCCCAGGGACTGGAAAGGCGCCCTACAAGCCGCGATCACCCCGAGCCAGAAGCGGGACGTTACCTTGTCACCCCATGGCTCCTCCGGTTCCCGCAGGCTGGTCAGGTGACAGCAGTGCAGCTCTCGGCCACTTCGGTACTCCCAGAGCCTCAGGGTGCAGTCCTGCACACAACACGGACGGGTCAGCCTGCGCACGGAGGGGCAGGACTGCCTCCAAGGATGGGGGCTCCCGAAAGGGGCCGGGTCACCGCCCCGCGGCACCCAGGTCACATGCTCTGCCGCGAGGGACGACTGTGCGGCCGCGCCCATCATCCGCAGAACGCCCGAGCCCCCACGGGACAGCAGGGGCAAGAGACACAAGACAAGCTGCTGGTCACTCGCAGAACGTCAAAGACCGCAGCCGCTGTACTCGCGCAAGGAAGATACACGCGTGCCCACACACACACACACACACACACGGATGCTTCAACAGTCAGGCATTCGCACAGGAGACGCGTGGGCAAGGCTGCTGAGCAGGACAGCTGTCCCACATCCCCGATCGGGAGCGGGTGGAAACCCGTGAGCCTGTCCGCTGGGGAAGACGAGGAAACAGGCAAGTGTGCAGAAAGCCTTACTGCTCCAAAAACAGGCACAAACACTGGAGAGCGCTCGTGTTAACGACGGCTCGGGGGCGCCTGGGTGGCTCAGTCGGTTAAGCGCCTGCCTTCGGCTCCGGTCATGATCCCAGGGTCCTGGGATCGAGCCCCACATCGGGCTCTCTGCTCAGCAGGGAGCCTACCTTCCCCTCCCTCTCTCTGCCTCTCTACTACTTGTGATCTCTGTCTCTCTCTGTCAAATAAATAAATAAAATATTAAAAAAAAAAACAAAAAACAAAAAAACGGCTCGTCACAGATCTCACCAGGACAGGCCGCGGGCCCAATCAGGACACACCGGGAAGGAGGCAGAGCCTAGTGGCTCAGCCACTTGGCCGGTACCCCGGGGCCCCCACCCCATGCACCAGAACCCATCGCGGACCACAGGTGTGCACAAGCCCACGCGCACCTGAAGCCCAGATTCCGAGCAAACCAGGGAGACAGCACCGCGCAGAGTTCCCACACGCCTGGAAGAAAAGGAAAAACAGCGAGTCCCCCAGAGCGGCCGAGCGGGTCATGTGGGGTCGGGCGGGAGCGCGAGTACACCGGGAAGGGGAGCGGCAGACAAGCACCCCTGCCCCGACGTCCCTCTGCAGGGACAGGAAAGCGTGCTCCCAAAGCATGAAGACTCGAGGACAGAAAAGTGATGAGACAGGCAATCGTGAGGCCGCCTAGGAGCAGACGAAGGCAGGCACTGGCTGCAGGAGGCCACGACACAGCACACTGGGCCCAGCAGGCCCTCAGCGGCACAGCCACCCAGTGGGAGAGCAGTCAGAGTGCCCGGACTCCCCACCCCTGCGGCTGGCAGAGCTACAGGCTCACCACCAGGAACCAGGGAGCGAGAGACACCACCAGCCCTCCCCAGTCACGTCCCGGAGCACGGGGACACGCCTGATGCCCAGAAAGGCAAAGACTGGGCCAAGTAACCACCAGAGAAGAGCTGACCTAGATGGCCCATGGGTGCCTGACTCCAACACCGCGGGCCCCCAGATCCAGTCTCCACCATGCCGGCCAGTGCCCTGTCCCCATCAAACGTGGACAGACGCGATCACCGGATATCTGTAGGAAACCTCCACCACACAAGGCGGACAGCACACGGGGGAAGGAAACACACATGCGAGCTCGGGGAGAGCAAAGGTCCTGCAGTCGGGACCCACGACCAGGGCACTATAAGAGGAGGACACTTTGAGGACAAGAAAAGGCTCCTGACGGTTACCGGGAACAGCAAAACGGAATCCCCACAGGACACGGCAAAACAGAGCTGAGGAGAAGTCCCAGAAGCAGAGCAGAGCACAAGAGAGGCCAAGGGAAAGAAAACAAACCAGGCAACCAACGTAGCCCAACATCCCACAACACAGACTGGGGGAGAAGTGCTCAGTGACGACACTCCTGGGACCAAGGACCCTGAGCCGCAGGGGCCACTGACCGAGTGAGCCGGTGTGCAGAGCCTGGCCCCCATCATCCCCAACTTCAGAGCACGGGGCGAGAGGGCCCCGAAAACATCCAGAGAAGGAGAAACAGATCCTGCAGCAAGAACCCACTCGGAACGGCCACAGATGCTCAAGCCCAAGTACGGAGCCTGCCGAGCACAGACAGCGACCAGAGAAGCCACCCAACCGCTGGGAGGAGCTCTCACCTCGGGCTCGAGGGCTGGGGGTTAGGGGCACTTCCAGAACCCAGGACAGCAGCCTCACGATACACCGTCCCTCCCCCTTCAGAGGCACTGCTCCCGACACAGCAGGACAGACAGGCACACAGAGGATCAACAGGAACAGGGGAGGTGCAGCCTACCAGGAAAGAAAAAGACGATGGGCAAGACGGCGTCCCCACCACGGAGACGGCGGGAGAGCTCGCGGGAAACATGTGCTCTTGTTTCTCGCTGCTCTCTGGATACTCTCTGTAACTGCAGGGCCGTTACAAGGCCGCGGGGCCCATGGGCACACCTTGCAGGGCGCCACGGCCATCTTCCGCTGCCGGCCGAATGGCAGAATTCCACTTGCCAGGTACAGGTGCTTCCACCGGAAACGAACTGCGGGTGCGGGCACACGGCGGGCAGCGCACCCCCTGCCCCACCACGGCCTGAGCACCAGCCCTGCTGCGTCCTCAAACAGGATCACGAGCAAAATGCCCAAGCCGGCCAAACTGGTGCCAAAGTCAAAGGTGTCTGTTCTGCTTTTCTGGGCGCTTAAATATTTTCTTAATCGTAAAAAAGACTTCAAGACACAGGTACAGCAAAATCCACAAAACCTGCCGCCTCTGGGGGCCCCAGCCACACGCACTCTCCGGTCTGCTGTCGCTGGACCACACATGGGACGGCAGACGCTGCAGGGACACAGGCGTGGGGAGGGAGCAAAGCACAGCCACGTGGTGGCCGGCCGCCTGCAGCGGCCCAGGGAGGCCACAGCGCCCGCCCAGAAACCCCCACTCTCAGGAGGTCCGGAGGGGGCTTCCGCGCACCCCGCCGCCCCCGCTGCCAGGCACCTGAGTCCCATAAAACGGGAAAGGACAGGAAAAACAAGAGGAGGGACAGGACAGAGCTGGATGAAAGAATGAGACACAATCAGTAACTCAAAACCTTCGCTTCGGCGAGAGCTACTGCTTAACGATCGTTTTACAGATTAGTCCTTAGGCCCGAGTCTCCGATCACTGAACCACTGTCCCCACTGCCGGGACACGTAGGTTTTCGCTACCGATCAGAGCCCCACCAAGGCCAGGGGCCCTGCCCGAGGGCCAGGATGAAGAGCGGCACGGAAGCCAGGTCCCCGGGACGCAGAAGGGGTCTTCCCAGCTACTGCCGGAACAGAGCTCATGATGCTGGTACGGATGTGACAGCTCTGAGGACACAGTCCTCACACCCCACTGCAGTGTGTGACACACACACACACACACACACACACACACACACACACACGCACGCACGCACGCGCCCTCCACGGAAGGCCCTGAGGAGGAGCCAGCCGCAGTCGGCTCCAAAACTCGGAGAACAGGCCCCATCTAGTGGCCAGCCGCTGAGTGAAAGCGCCCGAGCGGGGACCAGAAGAGCTCGTGGAGGGCGGGCCGGGGCTCCGCACGGCTCCGCACGGCTCCCCTGCTGAAAGGCGCCCGCAGGTGCACACAGCAGAGTGAAACACTTACCCCGGAGGAGGACAACAGCAGCTCGGGGTGGTCGGGCAGCACGAGGATGCGGCTCACGAACCTACAGTGGAGAGAGAGGCGCAGAGGGAGCCCGGCTCCAGGCTGCTGCTGTGGCGTCTGCTCGGCCCACCGGTCATGAGAGAGAAGCCGCCCCCTCCTAAACCCCTGACCCCCCACAAAAACGGCCACGACTCCCACATGTAGCGAGACAGCACCGAGCGAGCGTGAGGACCGCACCACGTCATTCTCCAGGCCCCAAGAGCCATGACGTGACAAACAGGAGTGGCCCTGCCACGCTGGTGGAGAGATCCCGGAGCGCCTGTGCTGCTCACTCCAGCGGCCCTGCTCACACCCGAAACCTTCCCTGAAGGTCCGTGACGGCAGGGAGCCTCGGGGACAGACGAGCAGGAAGGAGCAGGGACGGAGGACGAGCAGCAACACTGGCCCGTAGACAGACTCAGACTTCCTGTCCTTTACCCCAGGGCAGCCCCGCACCCAGCGGACCCCAGAAGCCCCCCGGAGTCTGCCAGCTGTGAGCCAGCCTCTAGCCCCGCAGGACCAGCCTTCCCCGCTTCTCTCCAGCTCCAGGCAAGGCCCGCGACCGGCTGGCCCAAGGACTCCCCTGACGCAGGGACGGCCATTCCAGAGCCCGTGAGTCACCTCATGGAAGGCCCGTGAGGTTCACAGGGCCTAAGTCTGGGTGCTGGGTTACTGGACAGCTGCATCAACGCCCACATCCGCCATAAGGAGCTACAAACCAGGCCACCAGCGACCTTCGCAGAGGTCACCTTACATTCCATTCAAATCCAAAGACTCAGAAGCAATCTCAGAATTAAATTAAGTCTCTCCAACGTGTTCCCCTGCCTCCAGTAATTAAACGTTAAACGCTTCAGCAAACAAAACAAAGGGCTCCCCCGTCCACACGCTGTAATTAGGCTCGTGCCCGAGAACAGCAGTGTTCCTCAGAAATGCCTCCCTGCAAGATGTCAAAATTCAATTATGGAACAGCTCCCGCTCGCCAGAAGAGGTCATAAAGGACGGACCACCGCCCAGACTCAGAGGCGATGATAAGTCCCAGACCACTCAAATTATTGAAGTATGTTTCCCCCCAGCACGCACCCCTCTCCTGGCTGCCCACCACCGCTGGCGCTGACAGATGTCTACACCAAGGAAGAAGCATTCTGGAAACAAGCCCTTGGCTGGAGGCCAACGTGAGGACCACTGGTGAGTGCTTAGGGCGGGAGGCAGTGGGCTCGGAGTGAAGGCCTCTCACAACGCGGGCTACGCTGGCTCCCGTGGGCACGCCCTGGGCTCCGAGACCTCGGTGCCGACAAGGAAACCTCTCCCCAAAACACACGGGAAGGGAAGGGAAGGACGCGGCAGGGGTCCTGACAGCCCCGGGTGGAACCCTGCCCCGAACGGGGCCTCGCTGGGCAGTGCTGCGCATGCCCGGCTGTCTGTCTCCTGCGAGGCCCTGGCCAAGGGGCAGGTGGTGCCGGCTCCACCACCGGTGCCCAAGCCGAGCGGCCCACCCGCGCTCCGAGCCCGAGCTTCATCCTGGGGGGCAGGAAGGGGACTCACTCGGCATGCCCGAGGCAGAAGGACTCGATGCTGTGTGGCGCCGCAGCCCAACTGACCCGGATCTTCTCGTCCCGGTCGGCGGTGAGGACGTAGCGGTCGTCAGGACTCACGGCCTGCACACGGGGTCAGAAAGGACAGACCTGCTGGTGAAGGAAGCCACAGCTGGCCCGCCCACCCCGACCCCTGGAACCTGTCCCCAGCTCTACATTGTGCCACGGTGGCGTCCAGATGCCCAACTCAGTGCGGCCCCTCCCTGCTCCTGCCGCACCCCCCGGCCTCCAGCACCCTCCCTCTCCTTCCTCCTTCAAGTGTCCCCATGGCCAGCCAGTCACCAAGTCCTGGGGGCTTTCCTTCAAGGACCCCTCTGTCATTGTCCCTGCCTCTCATTGGGTCCTACCCCAGCTGCACCTCCCACCGGCTGCCCGGGGCCTCGCTGGGCCTCTCGGGGAAACCGCTCCTGGCTCAGGGTTGCAAAGACACTCAGGTGAGGCCCATAAAGCTTGGGAACAAGCTTGGGCCTTGAGACGGTGACTGCCCTCCCACACGCCCCCTCTACCTGGTCACCCAACCCGGCTGTCCCTTACATGCAGAAGTAACCAGCCACCTCCCAAGTGGCCCAGACATTCACCCTGTCAGCCTCACCTTCCCGAATGTCGCTCCCACAAAGCCCCGCCCACGGATCTGCGGAGCTGTCCCTGCTCCAGAGCCCGAACCCTGACAGCTGGGCTCACAGACCCAGCCTCACCCCCCATCGGACGCCCTGCCCCTGGACCCAGCGGGCTGCAGCAGGTTTAACGGGGCCCACCACCCACGTACCACATCCAGCAACATCGACAGGTGCCCAAGCTCAAGCCTGCCACATCCCTGTGGGTCGGACACAGAAAAGGAATACACGTCCCCAGACTTGTCGGCCACCAAAAGCTTCTCCTCGGAGGCCGTGAAGGTCAAAGCCGTGCATCTCCTCACCACGGTCCTGGAAGGCAAGAGATGCCCGCCGTTGGCCTGCACAGGTCGGCACGAGGCGGGCCAACAGACCTGCAGGCTGGTCCTGCTGCTGGCGGGTCAGCTCCACGCCACGTCGCCCCTTCCAGTCACCACAGGTGATGTCAAAAAAATCAAGTAATTAAGAGAACGGAAACAAAGCCAATGACTTGGGCCAATTTAACTTTGGAATATCTTTGCTTTTGTGATAGCGGAATCCGGGTGGTGGACACTTCAGGCGTCCGGTACGAAATCATCTCACATTTGCTCTGTTTGAAGATGGTCATAATAAAATGTCGGGAAAATTCCCCTTTATTTGCCCTCTGACCCCAGCGCCTCTACGGTGCCTTCGGGGGAGGACAGCTTCACAAACACCCAACGTGCTCCAATCAGAACCAGAAGAGCGCACACCACGCAGGGCCTCCTACCCTTACAGCTTCCCGTCCAGGACCACCGAGTCCATGCCCCAGCCCAGGAGAAGGGGAGGGCAGCCGGGCGGGAATCCACGTGCGGCTCATGCACACGCCCCTGAAGATGGGGCAACACACCTGGCGGCAGGCGTGGCACTCACGGTCCCTCTCCACAGGGACGACTCCGGAGGAGGGCAAGCGACCACGAGGGAACGCACTGCTGAGGGGGCCACGTCCCGGCTCAGGCTGCGGGACGGTTAACACACTCCTAAATACAAACACTTGGGCCAGATTCACCAGATCAGTCACATGTGCCAGTTGCTTCCACACTGCACCAGCCTAAGAAACAAAGTTACGGCCCCTGACATACACACATGGCGACCCTTCCGATCCCACCGGGTCTCACTACTGGCAGGGCACAGGGGCCACGCAGCTTCCTGCCCGCAGCGCTCACACAGTCCACCTCTTTTCCACTGGCGTCTCCACAGGGCAACAGGCCTGAACTTCTCACCCCACAGAAGATGCCACGCGTGACCCTACTTCACCCATCAACAGCAGCCTGTCTGCACCGCCTACGTCTGCGGCTCTCCTCCAGAAAGCGGGGTCCCTGCCTTCCTCTGTCCCCAGAGGGTGTGGAAGGGGACTCACCTTCCCCAGTGTCCGTGCACACGGGGCCCCCCAGCTCCCCGCTGCTGGAGCCCCACACATCCCTTGAAATGGAAACCAAAGCTAGAAGAAGCCACATGTCCAGCACGAGGACCGAAGACCGCCCACATTCTCGGGAGCAGAAGGACGGAGGACGGGAAACCCAGGGCAGGGGGCCCGCAGCCGTGTCCCCAGGCTCCGCCACCCCCAGCGGTGGAACCTGCTCCCGCACTTCCCTGAGCCGGGGCACAGCGGACGGAAAGACAAGGAGCAACTTAACACGGAGAAACAACACAAGAGCGAGCACGGGCTCTGGCAAGACTCACCACCTCTCCGTGCACGCGTCACTGAACGCCATTGTGCATTCAGAGGCACTCACGCGGCCACACAGCCACCAATCCAGAAGGACGGCCTGGGCCAGGCCCACAGCAGGATGCAGCACGCACTCGCCCCAGCACCCTCCAGAATCTTGGCCCTTTGTCCTCTGCCAGTGGCGGGGGGGGGGGGGGGGGGTTAGGGAGACGTTCATCTTCTCAGGCCAAGTCAGTCCTGGGGGGATTCCAGGATGCTGCACGGAGCAGGTGGGGGTGAGGACCTGAGGGGTCGGGTCACAGGCGTGGGCAAGCACGTCATGAGACTGGACAGCAGGTGGTCTGGCCACTTTGCGCCATCAGAAGACACGGGCCTCACCATTTGTCAGGATCTTTGCACTCCCCCTTCCCTCCAGAGTCACGGGTTTCACAGCCCAGCGTTCCCATCCTCACACCCCCCGGGGCCAGCCTGACCCTCTCCCCTCTGCCACCTCCAAGCGGATCGCCGCTGGTCAGGTAGCTAACTGAGCCCTGAAATCCCCCACACTTAGTGCCCACTCAAGCCCCCCTCCGGAGAGCCACACTTGTTCCACGGACTGAGTGTGTGGCCCGCCAGGCCCTGCCGGGCACTGAAGACACCCAGCTCCCCAATGCCACACACCTCCAGCTGCCAAGCAGCTCCGGGAGAACCACCTCATTTCCTGGGGCTCTGCCCTTCCGCACATGCAGCATTTCAGTACAGGCAATTTTCTGAAATGCTGTGATTTCCTACGTGACATTTTTCACTAACAAACACACACATCACAGCAGAAAATATCATGTCACCCCAAGTACCCTATCTTTAACTCGGAAAACCTGGCCTCGGTTCTGGGCCTTTGTCATTGCAAACAGAAACCTTAAACCAAGTGCTGCTACCCACCGTTTCCATCTGGGCTTTTCCTTAGAACCCTGCGTGATTAATATTAAAGCCTCCAGACAGCGAGCTGTGAGCAATTCCCGGTCCCACGTGGATCTCGGGGGCCCGGGACACCTGCACCGCTGAACTGAGAGTCAGCTGCGTGGAGGGTGGCTGTTTATCTGAGCAAGGGGTCCGTCTGGGTGTGCCCCTGACCAGCGTTAACGGCCACCAGACCAGGCAGCACGCACCCTACACTGAGCTCAGTGAACGCCCACAGGACAAGGCAACCTGAGAAATGCAGCCCCTAGACCCGCGAATCTGGCCCGACCCCTCCATCCAGTGGCTGACGCAGACGGGATGGGAGCTGCCGGGGTCCCGAGAGCAGTGTCTGCACGCACCATGGACCCCCACAGGCAACACGAGAGGCCCTGCACACCCAACGCAGAGGTCTCCAACACAAAGCTGGTCTGCTGATGTCAACGTAAAAACCAATTATGGGGGAAGAAACCAGGTGCCAACCGCTGCATGCCCCCCCTGAGCGCTCCTAGATCTCCAACCGAAGTCGCCAACACACTACCTTCCAAAGACAAAACAAAAACACAGCATCTTCCCCTCAAACACCCATGGGCCACGGTGCGGAGGGAACTGGACAGATACACACAGGACTCTGTGCCTGGACACCCATCCTGGGCCTCACACACCACAGACCCTGCCCTGCGTTCCCCAACAGCCTGACAGGCACAGAGACCCGCTGCTGGTCAAGAGAAGGCTTCCTCCCCTGCAGACCCTGCACCATGCCAGGAGCGCTCGGGGAAGGGCCAGAGCCCCGCCAGGAGCCCCGGGCACCCGCCCTTCGGTCAAGGTGCAAGCCCCACGACAGGAGGCAGGGGTGAGTCGGCAGGCTGTGCAGGCGGCCGCTGGCCCCAAGTGCAGGATGAAACGCTACCCCTAAGCCGCATGCACACACCACACAGACCGCCACCTGCACCTGCCCCTTTTACTCTCCTCCTAGAGAGTAAGACGAGGAAGTTCTCCGCAGTACAGCTGCGAGCCAGCTACAAAGTGGAACCCTTTAACCTCGGCTGTTAGGTAGTTCAAACACTACGACCTGCGCGAGTTTATCGCTTACTCTCCAGGGACAGCTAAGCCGTGCGGCCTGGGGGAGGCAAGGATGCGGGCTGACTCTGCTCCACGTGGGTATTTGTCCCGTAACGCCAGCCCTCACCCACGAGAGGAAATAAAGAACTTACTACCGGGACTCTGTCGGAGCAAGAGAAGTGCACGCCTGCCCGGGACCTGCCCCAGCAGCCCCCACCTGCTCTAAGGCTGCTGACTTTCTTCATTTCTGCCAGCGCAAGGCTGGAGGACCCTGGAAAGCAGGATGCCACGGTGGCCAGGGACACCGACTGGACCCGGAGGGACCAGGGGCAGGGCCCGGTCTGCCCTCTGAGCTGACGGACCGGGATCAGCGCCCCGACTCCCGCCAGGCGTGTGGGTGAGAGCGCCCCCACCCCCGCAGACGGCTGTTTCAAGGACTCAGTCGGTCAACACACATAAGGCGTCGACAAGACTGCCTGGCACACGGCCGAGGCGGCGTGTGAGCTGCTCTTTCGCTACGTCACGGTCACTACTGCTGTGGGCATGCAAGTGTAAGCTGTGCGTTCAACATGGTAATGATCCAACGTGAGCATTTCATACCTGACACTCAGACATTGCCACGGTTTTGTACGGAAAAGAATCAGGCGCTTACTGTCATCAGTTAAAGCAAAATAACCACCAGACTTGGAGAAGGCGGACGCCAGGATCGTGTCACTCCCCTTCTCCACGGGCTGCCCGTCCTCCCTGAGGAAAAGAGGACAAGGACCATTAGGGCCTACCTGAGTAAACAAGGCCGCACTCCTTCAAGCTGGCCTTGTGCGTTTATGGCACGAGCAGAGACAGAAAACGGCATGAGGTTCAGGGAGCCAGAATACAAACGCGTTTTAAGCAGACTAGGGGAGGCTCAGGACAGCCGTAATTTTTAAGGAATAAATCTAGTTAAACAGAAGAATCTCTCAGCATACACACACCGGAATCCAAAGAGCTGAGCCAGAAAGACCGTCAGAGAGCACACAGCCCACTCCCTCACGGCCAAGAACGAATCAAAGACCAGAGTCAAGAACTAAGTCACATTAAAAAAAACTGAGCCTTTAAGACCATTCTAGTAGAAAAAGGCACCATACAAAATGATCACACTCTGCTTCCCTTATCTTTCAATTAACTACAGCTAACTTCGACACACAGCAAGTTCCACTGCATTATTTCAAGATGTCCACAGGAGTTAATTACGGACAGAAACTGGAGGTCTTGAGAAAAAACCTACTATTCTTAAGGCCAAATTTAAACTTAGCTCCACATTTCCTTCCTGTGGTCCTACTTGGTTCATCCACAGGGCAGAAACTCATCCACAGAAATGAAGAATTCGGTGCCAAGGCAACTTACTCAGTGCAACAATTTACCTCTCAGGCTACCCCGTCCCATTTAGTCCGAGCACGATCAGGCCTTAAGAGTCTGCCCCATCATCTCACCCTTTATTCTCCTGGGACTTCTTTTCCGCAGTACTGCAATCATATGTGAAAGGGACGTCATCGTCACTAAGAGAAAACAGAAAGATTTTAAACAGAGCACTTTATGAGTAAAAATGTGAGATTTTTTTTCCTCTGGAGCACCAATATTCTCATACCCGATAAAGTAAGGGTCTTATCCACGGCAAGAAATTGTCCGGGCACAGTACTGCAGAGAAACGCTACAGAGCTTTACCTGCTTCATCTTTCCAGGTGGGCCATACACAACTGGCATGGTTCCGTACCCAAAAAATCGGTTAAGCAAAACAAACGAGGACAAAAACTCAACAGGAAGTAATACATTCTTCTTTCACACCCTAGAAAACCAATGCAAGATGGTTCATGTTTTTTGGTAAGATTCCTGCATCCAAATTAAGCGGCCACCGCTTAAAAATGTCTCAACTACCCAAGAAAGCTTGTGGCTGTCAAGCACCTGCCAGCACAGGAGTGAGACCCTAAGCGCTGGCGAGTTTATGCCCATCTCCTCCCTACTACATGGCCTCTGCAGTAATGCGCTGGGACTCTGCCCATGGAACACTGTGGTGCTGGAAAAAGTAGTTCTCTGAGTCACAAAGTCTGCCACCATCACTCTACTTCCACAAGAGGCACAAAGGAGAAATCGTATTTAAAAAAAAAAAAAAACAGAGGCACCGGGGTGGCTCAGTGGGTTAAGCCTCTGCCTTCAGCTCAGGTCATGCTCTCAGGGTCCTGGGATCAAGCCCCCCATCTGCTCAGCAGGGAGCCTGCTTCCTCCTCTCTGCCTGCCTCTCTGCCTGCTTGTGATCTCTGTATCAAATAAATAAAAATCTTAAAAAAAAAAAACAACAACAACAAAAAACGCTTCCTCCATGAAGTGTCTGCCTTGGGCTCAGGTCATGTTCCGGGGGCCTGGGATGGAGCCCCCGGTGCGGTTCTCCGCTAAGCACGGAGTCCCCTCCTCCCCCCCCACCCCCGCTTGTGCGCGCGCGCTCTCTAACAAATAAAAACAAATCTTTAAAAAAACGAGGGATTTAGTGCACTTGTTACCTATCAAGCGTCCTATCAAGTGTGATACCGCGTGTCCCAGGAGCACGAGGTACCGCGAGCCTCTGCACATCCCTGGAACACACCGCAAGTTTGTGAGTGAGTTTTCGGGGAAAACTAAGAGAGCGGGGTTTCCGGCTTCGAGCCGAGAGGCCGCGTCTACGTGGGACGCACGGCCCCTGCAAGCACGAGCCAAACCGGGAGAAGGCGGAGGCGCCGACGCTGCCCAAGACAGGACTCTGGGATCCGCACCTACGGAACCCCGGGCCGGGCGGGGGAGGAGCCTGAGCCGGGAGCGGCCGCACCAGGAGGGGAATCCCCGGAGCCCCGAGGAGCGGGCGCGGCCGGCTGGCGAGGGGGGCGGGCCCACGCCCCGAGAGCGGGAGAGGCGGCCGGCGCCCGGACTCAAGCAGCCTTCCCCCCCGCGCCCGCCAGCAAGGCCCGCCGCCCGCCCCCAGACGGGAGGCCGCGGAGGGCCCACCCCCGGCCCGCGCCGCCCCCGTGACCCGCCCCCCAGCGCCGGCGCCGCCCCGGCCGAGACCGCGGGTCTTGACAGACGGCGCCGTCGAGGGGCGCCCCGGCGGCGCGAGGGATCGGACTGTGCAGGCCGCGCCGCGCGTCCGCAGCCCGGGCTCCCCGCGGCAGGCCCCGCCCCCTCACCTGCTCGCGGTGGAGGTGGCCAGGAACCGGCTGCCGCCCCGCACCACCAGCGCCTGCCCGCACAGCGCCAGCCCCGCGCAGCTCGCCATGCGCCTGCCCGCCGCGCCACCCCCCACGTGCGCCGCCGAGCCCCGCTTCCTGCCGGCGCTGCACAGTGACGTCACGCGCCGGCGCCGCACAATGACGTCCCTCGGCCCGCCCCCGCGGTGGCGGAGCCGAGGCGTGCGCAGAAGGTGCTCTCCGCCCTCTCCCTCTCGGTGGCGTCTGCTCGGTGGGTCGTCGCGGGTGCGGGGAGCGCGGACGCCCTCGAGGGAAGGCAGGCGGAGAGTTGGGGGGCCCGCTTCTGGATCTTTCTCCGCCGCCGCCGGGCGACGTGCTCCTGCGGGTACCTGCTGGGCTCCCAGTACACGTTCCCGCAGGAGGCGGGCGGGGTGAACCCCCTGCAGCCCCGGGGTGCTCGGAGCTCGGGCGCGGGGAGGGACCCTCCGCGGCCTCCCCTCCCCCACCCTCGGGGATGGTCTCGCACCCCATCCTGTGCACCCAGTCACTCAGATCCCCTTCCCTCCGTCGCCATCCGAACCACGGCGGGCCTGCCGCCGCCCTTGTCCCCGCGGATCGCTGCCACGCTGAAGCCAGCGGCTCCTCGCCCAACGCAAGTCTGATCGTCGCGCGCCCCCGCGTAAAACCGACGGGGCTTCTCGTTGCTCCACGGCAAAGACCGGAGTCCTAATCATGCTCTAGCAACTGCCTATGTCTGGCTCCCGTCCGTCCGCTCCGCAGCCTCCTCGGGGCAGGCCCTTTCTTCACGCGGTGACCCGTCCCACGCACTGGCATGGTGCACTCACCCCAGGGCCTTAGCACATGCCATTCTTTCTGCCTGAAATGTTCTCCCCAGCACCCCATCCATTCGCTGTAACTAGTTAATGATGGTCACTCAGTTTCATTTCAGTGGCCTCATCAGTCAGGGAAGCCTTCCCTGCCTTTCCATTATTTGTATTCATGCTGATTGGTTTAATGCCTCTGCACACTACAAATGCCTAATCTGGAAGGCTGTGGTCATCCCAGCTTGCAGCACAATACCTGGGGAAAAGTCCATGCCCAATCACGATTTGCTAAGCACATGAATGGGACAAGTAACTCTCTTAAATGAGCAGCTACTGTCACGGAAAAGTGAAGGAATGACGATGGGCAGGAGGCGTAGGAAACCGGGAGAATGCTGACCCTGACCCCACCTCCTGCATGAATCAAGGATGAATTTATTACCTGAAATCGGGAGCGCCTGCTGCTGGCAGAGCAGAATGCATGGGAGAAAACCAGACTTCCTTAAAGGCAGTGCTGCTAAAGGATTTTCATGGAGGAAGCTGGGAGGACAAAGGGCACAGAGTTTGGGGAAAAGAGGTAGAGGAGGCAAAAGCAAGGGAGTACCCACAGAGGGGTTGCTGCTGGGTAGTAACTTCAGGGGAGGCAGGAGACTTCCCAGAGTTTCTGAGAATGAATCTGCAAACATTTCTGTTAGACGGATCTAGCCGGGACAGTGGAAGTCCATACGCATGGTCTGGGATGTTTTTCAGGCATGCAAGTGAGTTCACAGTGTCTGTGCTGGGCAGGATAGTGATACTAAGACCACAGAGATCCCAGACGGGGGCCAGTCATCATGAGGCTCATGAACAGATTCAGCTTCCTTTCCAGTCGTCCTTTACATCTTCTAAAATGTTCCATGACACACACTCGAATAGACAAAGCTATAATATACCTATTTGATCTGACCTTGAAGTTTGCCTTCACGTTTTAAGTTACAACCTTGGGAAGTAAGGACAATTTCTTTTAAACCGTGGAGACTGAATAGCAAAGATTTAAGGAAACTCGTCCATTAGATCACAAGATGCAGAACATTTGTAAATGAAAACACAGAATCATGCTCAAGGATTAGACTAAGCACAGCCTGGTCATTCTCATCTTTTTGCGGTGATGAATCATGTGCCTCATGCTCTGAATTCTTACAGTACTTGTGCCAACAAGATTTATTTGCCTGAAGATCTTTTTCTCAGTAAATTGCGGGATAACCCAAACTTTTTCATTTTAATCCAGTCTGAATTGAAATGGTTTTAAGCTTATTTTTATTTTCACATGTCTCCTCTGGTGCTACTTTTTACTTTGTGCGTGCTATCAGATGTTAACACAGGCCCATGAACGTGTGGTCTGGGGACTCATTCCCCATCGTTATCTTTCTATATTTCAGCATTAATATGATGTGTTGATCTTTTACTGTCTAATATTCTTAGCTTATTACCCCAAGCCCACAACTCAAATTTCATTTCTGTATAATTTGGCTGGGTTATTTTTTGGTTTTTTGGGTTTTTTTTTTTGTTTTTTTGTAATTTGTTAATGTAGCTACTAAGGTTATAACTGAGCTTTTACTGCTCTGAAATTTACAAAATGATGAGGGCATAGTCGTTGTTTACAGCTTGGATAAAAATGGAGAGCCATTTGGGTTTTGTACCATTTCTTCTGGTAATTTTCTCAAAGGAGTCAGCTGTGTCAATAGTAGCTGTAATTAGTAACTGTTTCAGCAACTGTTATTAGTAACTGTATCTGTTTTCTGTTGTCATAATAATACTAATAAATACATAACAAGTATTGTATGACAACCAGTTGTGTAACCTGAAACAGTAATCATTTACTTAGCTAACAATTCTGTGATTTGGCCATTTGGGCTGGTCTTAGTTGGCTGGTCTTTGCTCATGTTGTCTGTGGCCTGCCACCTGCTTGGAAGAGAACTAGCTGGTCCAGGATGGCCTGGGACAACTTGTCCCTACACCCTGTGATCCTGCAGGAGGATACTGGGGCTTAGCTATGTGGTAAGCATAGTCAAGAACCAGTGTGCTGGGCGCCTGGGTGGCTCAGTGGGTTAAGCCTCTGCCTTCGGCTCGGGTCATAATCCCAGGGTCCTGGGATCGAGCCCCACATCAGGCTCTCTGCTCAGCAGGGAGCCTGCTTCCCTCTCTCTGCCTACTTGTGATCTCTATCAAATAAATAAAATCTTAAAAAAAAAAAAAAAAAGAACCAGTGTACTGTCCGACACAACCCGTTGGCCAAAGCACGACACAAGGGCAACAAGATCCAAAGTGAGGGGAGGAGATAAACCCCTCAACTTGGTGATAGGAGCATCAAAGTCACATTACAAAGGGCGTGAGTAAAGGGAGGGGCGGAGAATTGAGGCCATTTTTGTGGTCAAATCCATTATAGTCCACCCTTTGGCCCCAATATTCACATCTCTCCATTAAAAAAAAAAAAAACACACACACACACACAAAAAAAAAAAAACCTCACCTCCTCCCAAGATCCCCAGAAGTCTCGCCCAATCCCAGTACCAGGCTCAAGGCGCAGGGTCTCATGATCTATACTGGGTTGAATGTGGCTCCTCGGAGGTGGCCCTCTTTTTTTTTTTTTTTTTTTTATTTGAAAGCAGAATTTAATATTCCAACTGCCATGTTTCTTTTAATACAGCACAAAGTATTGTAAAGCTGCCACAATGTTGATTGATGTTCCACTAGATATTGCATATATATTTTTTTAATATTTATTTATTTATTTATTATTATTTTTTTAATTTTATTTTTTATAAACATATAATATCTTTTTATCCCCAGGGGTACAGGTCTGTGAATCGCCAGGTTTACACACT
>NW_019154127.1:12971670-12978725 GCF_002288905.1 Enhydra lutris kenyoni
CCACAGTGAATATTTCCAGTGGAAAAGGGAAAGAATGGGGGCACCTGGGTGGCACAGTCAGTTAGGAGTCCAGCTCTTGGTTTCGGCTCAGGTTGTGGTCTCAGGCAGAGGCTTAACCCGCTGAGCTACCCAGGCGCCCCTAAATAGATCTTGAGAAGAAAAGAACAGGAAAGAGTCGGTGCCCAGAGCACTCGCTGGTGCAATTCCTAAATGCACAGGGAGAATGTTTGCGGGACCAGGGAAAGGGGGTGCTCCCCCTGAGGCTGAGGTCTGCCTGCCGGGAGCATTCCCCTGGCTGCACCCCAGCGTGACTCTTACCTCTGCCCTCCCAGAGAACCCTCCTTTTCCAGCAGCTCTTGCTCCCTTTGAAAAATATGCCCTTTGAGCAATTCTTAAACTCCTACTGTGCTTTGCAAATTGGGGGCCCAGAGACCTTTTTTCACTCTATACTGTCCAGGCCCCTGAAGGTGGTACTTTGCCCAATACAAAGCCCTTAAACACTGTGGGGATGTCAGCATCGTGGCTGAATGAGATAGCCCTTGCCGTGTCCCCCGACTCAACAACAATTTAGCATTCATCCATGGACAGAGTGCCTTTGTGGGAACTCTGGGAACTGTGGGACCCAGTCCCACCCACCAAGGGACCCAGGCAGACTCCTGCCTCCCCAGGTGTCCAGTAATAGGCGCACAGACTTTGGTCCCAGCTGTGAAGTTTGCTGTGGCGTGTTAAGTGGCTCCACCCCTGCTTGGCCATGGTCTGGGAGCCCCTGGAAAACCCATCTTAGATAATCCCACCAAAGGAAAGAGTTTTTGTGGGAGTCCAGATTTCCAGCAGACAAATTCCAGTACATCATTAGAACAAAACAAAACAAAAATAACGAATTTGGATGCAGTGGAGAGGGTAAGAGGAACAGTGTGACTTTACCTATGTCATCCCTCCCCCAAAGCCCTGCAGCTTAGCCTCAAGAGAGAGCTTCCCATCGCTTCTCGGCCTTTTGGCTAAGATCAAGTGAAGAGAGAGCTTCCCAGCCCACAATTTCTCCCGCAGGGGAAAAAGAGAATGTGTGAGTGAGCCCGGGCTGCGTGAGATGCTGCCAAAGTGACCTGCGTCCCTCTAGCCCCTTCCAGAGTATGGGTCATGAGTTCCAGGGGCAGGAAGAGCTAGGAGAACCCCAGATGGAACTCTCGGGCAAGAAAGGGACCACAACACTCCCATCAAAAAGCCTTCCCATGAGCCACTACGGACTTGCCCACAGATACCCCAACTGGCCCACTGTCACTGCCCCCCCACTGTGCTCCACGCACCTCACCCTCACACACCCCCACACTGTGACCAGCTCCCTGTGCGCACTCCCATGGCAGTGAGGGTGAGTCTCGGCAACCGGCTAGTGAGCACACACAGATGATGGGCCCAAATCCACCGTCAGGGAGAGACCGTGAACTTGAGCTTTCTTTTTGGCACCACCTTTGGGAAACAAAAGGCAGGAGGTCAGCACTCCACCTGGTTCATTGTGGGGTGGAGAGAGGGCACAGGAGCTTAGAAATCAGCCACAAGAGGGAGCAAGAAATGAGGACGAGGCCCATGGATGGAAGGTCTGCAGCTGCCCCGGAATCCCTGGCAGGGCTGAGGGAAGGTATCCGTCTCCCAAAGGCAGTGAGGTCCGGCGGAGGGGATGGCAACTTCAGTGGGAACACAGCAGCGCTGGGACTTCAAGGAACACACAAAATCAAAGAAACATGATGCCGCCAAAAGATCGCGAGAACTTTCGAGCAACCAGCCCCAGAGAAATGGAGATCTGTGACTCACCTGAAAATTCAGAACAGCCATTTTAAGGAATGAGCTACAAAAGGCAAGTGAATGAAAAAAGACAAATCGACAAAATCTGGAAAACAATATATGAACAAACTGAAAAACGTCGTAAAGACGGGAATCATGAGAAAGAACCAAAATAAGAATTCACTGAAGAACAGTGAATGAAATGAAAAGTACAACGGAGAGGACCCATGGCAGAATGGATACAGCAGAAGAAAATTTGTGAAGTGGATGGGACCTTGGACATCATCCAGTCAGGGCAGGACAAGGGGGAGTGGACCGGAGAGTGAAGAAAGCCCAGGTGATCCGTGGGATACCAGCGAAAGCGAGTCTATGATCTACTGGAGGTCCAGAGAAGGAGAGGGGGAGGAAGTGGCAGAAAGTTATTTAAAAGAAATAATGCCTGAGAACTTCCTAAATCAAGATACAGATTTGGACATCCTAGTTCTTGAAGCTCATGGTCACTAAACAAACGCAGCTTGAAGAGATCCTTTCCAAGACACATGACAATAAAACTGCCAGAAACCAAGGACAAAGAGGGAATCCTAAAAGCAGCAAGAGAAAAGAGGCTTGAAAGGTACAAGCTGTCCCCAGCAAGCAATCAGCCCATTTCCCGGTGGGGACCTTACAGGCCAGAAGAGAGCAGCACGGGATAGTCCAAGGAAGAGCCTGCCAACCTAGAATCCTCTGCCTGGCCAAGCCACCCTGCAGAAATGGAGGAGAGACAAAGACTTTCCCAGACAGATGAGTGCTAAGGGAGTTCATTGCCACCAAACCTGCTCTGCAAGAAACACAGAAAGTTCTTTGAGTTGAAATGGAAGGACGGTAACCAGCAGTGTGGACACACAGGAAAACATGCAACACACTGTAAGGGTGTGGGTCGAGTCAGCCTGGGGCCGTCTAATAGTGTAATGCAGTGTGTTAACTGCTCTGTATAAAGCTTAAAGGATGATAGAATCTGAAATCACCATGGCTACGATCGTCTGTGTATGAATATAGAAAACACGAAGACATAAACTGTGACAGCGGAAACATCAAGGGGAGGATACGGAAAAGTGGAGTTTTGATATGCGGTCAAGTTCAGTTTTCATCAGTGTAGAATGGACCGTTGCGTCTATAAGGTGGTTTGTGTAAGCCTCGTGGTCACCACGAAGCAAAAGCCTACAGTAGGCACGCCTGGGTGGCTCAGTCGGTTAAGCAGCTGCCTTCGGCTCAGGTCATGATCCCAGTGTCCTGGGATCGAGTCCCACATCAGGCTCCCTGCTCCGTGGGGAGCTTGCTTCTCCCTCTGCCTCTGCCTGCCACTCTGCCGGCCTGTACTCTCTCTGTCTCTCTGACAAATAAATAAATAAAATCTTAAAAAAAAAAATTCCTTAAAAAAAAAAAGCCTACAGTAGATTCACAAATGAGAAAGAAAGGGGAATCAGAGCCTACCCCTGTGGGAATTCATCACTGCACAAAGGCAGGGAACAAGAGAAGAGACCGCCCAGGACATTCCTAGATAGACAGATACAGATATCAATACAGAGATGTTGATATTGATATATAAAAATATATACTTGGTATTATACATATAAATGTATACAGATATAGTCTATACATAAATATATGTGAACACATAAATATATAAATTTATTTTATGTGAAATATACTTTATATATTTTAATATAGTTGTATATCTTATATATTTTTAAATATTGTATATTCTAAAATATATATGATATATTCATATATAATATGAATAAGTATGTATTACATAAATTATGTATTAAGCTATAAAATTTATATACTAAAATACATATTTATATACTAAATTTGCATAATTTATATATTACATAATATGTAAATATATATTCATACTTGAAATATACCAAGCCATTACACTGTATATCTTTTTTTTTTAAGATCTTATTTATTTATTTGACAGAGAGAGAGAGATCACAAGTAGGCAGAGAGGCAGGCAGAAAGAGAGAGAGGGAGGGAAGCCGGCTCCCCACTGAGCAGAGAGCCTGACGTGGGGCTCAATCCCAGGACCCTGAGATCATGACCTGAGCCAAAGGCAGAGGCTTAATCCACTGAGCTGCCCAGGCTCCCCTACACTGTATATCTTAAACTTACACAACATTATATATATGTTATATTTCAATAGAGCTGGAGAAAAAAGAATTTCCTTGAAAAAATAAAGTCGCTTGTATTTCCCCATCGATGTGGTTTTGGCATGTTGTACGTGGAGTTCCATTTTCCCTCAAAAAAGATAAGTTGAAATCCTAACCCCTTGTACTTGAAATGTGACCTTAACTGCAGATAGTCTTTACAGAGGATTTCAAGTTCAAATGATGTCTTCAGAGTGGGCCCTGATGCAGTATGACTTGTGTCTTTACAAAAAGGGGAAATTGAGGCACAGAGCCATACATGCACAGAAGAAAAACACACAAAGAGAAGCCATAGGAAGACAAGCAGAAAGCAGGGGACGCCAGGGATCGGGGCTCAGCCCCAGAAGCTCAGAAGAGGCAGGGAGGGATTCTACCCAGGGTCTCAGAAGATGCTGTTCCCGCTGCCACCATCACTGAGGACCATATCCTCCAGAACCGTGAGACAATACCTTTCTGTTGTCTGAAGCCAGCCAGGTCCTGGTCCTTTGTTACTGTAGCTCTAAGAAGCTAATACAACATACATTTGTATCTTGAGGACAGTGCTGTACAACTCGTTCTTTTTTTTTTTTAAGATTTTATTTATTTATTTGACAGAGAGATCACAAGTAGGCAGAGAGGCAGGCAGAGAGAGAGGGGGAAGCAGGCTCCCCGTGGAGCAGAGAGCCCGATGTGGGGCTCGATCCCAGGACCCCAGGATCATGACCTGAGCTAAAGGCAGAGGCTTTAACCCACTGAGCCACCCGGGTGCCCCTAACGACTCAGCTCTCACTCACACCAGCACTCAGCTCTTCACCCTTACTAGATTAGGTAGTGACGTGTGGCCCTTCGAAGGCAGTCTAGGCTCCAGTAATGGCCCACTTGGTGGGGCAGAGGAAACAGGAAGGCATACAGCCGGGTTAAATACGCGAGATGCATATGCACAGGATCTTGCCGCACAAACCTAGTCATTCTTTTGCTGTATGGGGAGATTGAGTTTCTAGTAGTATTGGAACCTGTATCTTTTCCATCAAAAAGTGAGCATCTGGGGCACCTGGGTGGCTCAGTGGGTTAAGCCTCTGCCTTCGGTTTGGGTCATGATCTCGGGGTCCTGGGATCGAGCCCCACATCGGGCTCTCTGCTCAGCGGGGAGCCTGCTTCCTCCTCTCTCTGCCTGCCTCTCTGCCTGCTTGTGATCTCTGTCTGTCAAATAAGTAAATAAAATCTTTAAAAAAAAAAAAGAGTGGACATCTAAAACCACCATATAACTTTGGGGCACCAAATAAAACCAACCACTTATGGCTTTTTTTTTACTGATTAAAATGCATTATGAAATATTTCACCCATATCAGAAGTATACGAGAGCAAATACTCATGTGCCCAGAGCACATAGTAAGACACAACAAACAATCACTACGAAAGGACACAAGTCTCAAGGCTCCCTTGCTCGTGGACCTCACCCATCCCTCCACGCCCTCCGGGGGTACTCCGCGACCTGCTCTTCTGGGGGGCTTGTCTTTGTTAGGGAGTAGGAAACTTTATGTGTTCTGGACACCAGTTCATTATGAGTTAAATGACTTCCCAGTTTGTGGCTTGTCTTTTTACTTCCCATAGCGCCTTCTGCTAAACGCAGATTTCAAATTTAATACAAATAGCTTGGGACATCCTGCCCCATGGGAAGCGTGTGTGTGTGTGTGTGTGTGTGTGTGTGTGTGTGTGCGCGTACTGCAAATTCAAGAGAGGGTAGACCTTGAGACATTGTTTTCCCCGCCCAGTGCCCAGGCTGAGACAGACCCATCTCGTGTGACCTTTCTTTGCAAGCAGGTGGCTTTGCCCACGTTCCCCCTGTCACCAAAAGGCAGCTCGGCCATGCTTTCCTCCTGTGCTTCCCAGCCCCCTCCCCGTACTCCCGGCTCCAAAGTCCTCTCCACATCCAGTCAAACCAAGACTTTAACTCAACTGAGATCCGCAAATGCTCCCAGGGCAATGTGACTTCTTGTGGTTTCTTGCTTTTGTTTTAGTCCCTGGGGACACACACTTCCTGTGGTCCAGGACATTCCAAACGATGAAGAAAAATGATCACACTAGGCCAAGATAGGCATCATTGAAAACACCAGATCAATTCAGCAGGAATGCACACTCACCCCAGGGCTTGGGAATTTCCACAGATAAGAGCCCAGAACTACATGAGTTTCCGGTCTATCTTGGCCCCGCGATCGTGGACAAGAGCCAGCAGACAGCAGAGTACAGATCTGGACGTGGGAACAGAACTGATCATTTGAAAGTGTGCTTTGATCTTTTACCCAGCCTTGTCAAATATTCCACAGCCCAGCAGTTTTTCATAGTATCTGGTGGCTGGATACTCCCGGGGACAGATATAACTACCTGTCTTTTAAAACAGAGTTTAGAGGCACCCGGGGGGCTCAAAGGGTTGAGCCTGAGCTCTTATCTCTGCTCAGGTCACATGGTGTCAGGGTCATGGGATAGAGCCCCGCCTCAGGCGCCCTCGAAGCAGGGAGCAGGCTTCCTCCTTCTCCTTCCTCCACTCCCCCGACACACTCTCTGTCTCAAATAAATTAAAAAAAAAAAAAGAAAACATAATTTAGGGGTGCCTAGGTGACTCAGTCAGTAAAGTGTCTGACTCTTGATCTCAACTCCCATCTTGATATCAGGGTCATGAGTTCAAGCCCAGTGTTGGGCTCCATGCTGGGTGTGGAGCCTACTTTAAAAATAAATAACAACAACAATAATAGTAATAGCTTAGATATATCCAATTTCACTTTAACTTTCCTTATTTTGTCTTGACCAAAAGAAGCTTTTAAATTCATTTTCTTTTTTCTTTTAAGATTTTATTTATTCATTTGACAGAGGAATACAGCAACACAGGGAACACAAGCAGCGGGAGTTGGAGAGGGAGAAGCAGGCTCTCTGCTGAGCAGGGAGCCCAATGAGGGGCTTGATCCCAGGACCCCAAGATCATGACTTGAGCTGAAGGCAGATGCCCAATGACTGAGCCACCCAGGTGCCCCTGAGCTGTTTTTTCTTAAAGATTTTATTTTGTTGGGTACCCCCAAAATTGGGTACCCCAATAATGGGTCCGTGATTAAAGGAGCG
>NW_019154127.1:12983725-13003947 GCF_002288905.1 Enhydra lutris kenyoni
CGCTCCTTTAATCACGGACCCATTATTGGGGTACCCAATTTTGGGGGGACCCAACAATGTAAAACATATAATTAAGTTGTGTTAACTTACACAGAAAATGCCATAACACATTTCCTTTGGGGCTTAAAAAGCGTGTGCGTCTTGGGCAAGAACGCATGTATGTGTAAGGACCGCAGGAACCTGAGGATTTTTATTTTCCTTTTCGGCCCAAACACCTTTGAGCCCAGGGTTGGGTCCAAGTGATGCTCCATTTTGTGGTTATTTAAAAAAAAAAGACTTTTAATTGGGGGCACCTGGATGGCTTAGTGGGTTAAAGCGTCTGCCTCCAACTCGGGTCATGATCTCAGGGTCTTGGGATCGAGCCCCACATCGGGCTCTGCTCAGCGGGGAGCCTGCTTCCTCCTCTCTCTCTGCCTGCCTCTCTGCCTACTTGTGATCTCTGTCAAATAAATAATCTTTAAAAAAAAAAAGATGTTTAATTGGGCTTCAGGAGACTGAAGGGGGATTTGGAGTAACTTAGATAGGTCTTTGTGTGATTAATAAGGAAATACAGGCAAACGTAAGTTTCTGAGGTTTTTGCCTAAAAACTGCTGAGTTATTTCTCGCTGGGCAAGGTGATAGGTGCAGGAGAAATGGAATCCAGTCTACGGGTTTCCAGCTGATCGGAAAACGCGGTATAATCCCCGCTCTGCAAATACTCCTGAAGGCACAGACCCCCTCCCTCCGGCATCGCTTCTTCGATTTTCCTGCATTTTCCTTCCTTTGTACTTGCTTCTTGCACTTTGGCCCTGTCCTTTCTGTTCCCTCGTCCTGATGGACACCCCTGCTGTCCTCCCTGACTGCAGGTGTTAGCTTCCCAGTAGGTCCTGCTCCCTCCAAGCTCAGACCTTGGTCTTGCCTTGTTGCCATAGTTACCTTCACCCGCAATCTCACTGCTTCTTTGGAAAACCACCAGAACGCCTCCCCCCAGTCCCGGTGTCTCTTCTTTGCCAGGGGTCCCCTCAATCATACTGATGGGGTTCGGGAATATAGGTAAGGTTCGGTGGGGTGAGGTCCAGAGCCTACAGTCAAGAAAGAATTCTTGAGACATCTTTGGTGTACAATGGTGGCTTATTAAAGCATGGGGACAGGACTTGTGGGCAGAAAGATTGGCTGCCCCCCCCCCGGGGGTTGTGAGTGTGGCTGATTATCTACTATGGGGTCCGTGAGGAAAAGGGGAGGTTTTTAGGAGGAACTTTCATATGTTAAAGAAGACTCACAGGATACCAGAGGCCTTGCTATTGTCAAGTTAAGGTTGTTTAACCTTCTAGTAAGGCGTTAACAGTAAGATAGTTGGGAGCTTCCTGGAAGAGTGTTACATTCCTCCTATCACACACGACCTCACCAATGGTCTGCAGGTTTAAAAGAAACTGTTTTATTTACATTTCCTTCTGCCTCACCCTCCCTCAATTTTATGGAGGGGAGGGTGATGTTATGGTTTCAGGAAAGTTATGGGTCTCTGGAAGTTTGGCTACCGATAAGAAAGCTTCCTCCTTGTACATCACTAGGACACATGTAAATGGAGGGAGATGCAGGCCTTGCAGGACTGTGATCCCTGCAAGTGAACTGCTTGTTTTTCCTTAAGGGCAGTCAGGAGTGCCTGAGGGATGCCACATATATTCCATGGGGGGGGGGGAGTTGTGGGGTGTCAGCTTCTGCTTTGTCCCCAGTTTGCCTTCTGTTCCCTCATCAGTGGGTGAGCTCTCCTCAGGCCACTGTGACCAGTGACCACACTGGTCCCAGTGGGGTTGGCCTTTTCATGTTATTCTTGAGGCAGACACTTTATTGTTGAGGCTTTACAAGGCAAGCTTGAACTTTCCGCTGGAGACGAGAGTACATTTGGTTTGAGTAAAGGAGAATTCTGTTGGGGCAACTGGATGGCTCAGTGGGTTAAGCCTCTGCCTCCAAGTCAGCTCAAGCCAAGCATGATTCCAGGGTCCTGGGATGGAGTCTGGCATGGAGTCCTGAACGCTGCTCCCTGCTCAGCGGGGAGCGTGCTTCTTCCTCTCCCTCTGCCCCTTCCCGTGCTTGTTCTCGCTCAACTAAAAATAAATAAATAAATAAATAAATATTTTTAGAAAAGGATAAATCTGGGGCGCCTGGGTGGCTCAGTAGGTTAAGCCTCTGCCTTCCGCTCGGGTCATGATCTCAGGGTCCTGGGATTGAGCCCCACATCGGGATCTCTGCTCAGCGGGGAGCCTGCTAACCCCCTCTGCCTGCCTCTCTGCCTGCTTGTGATCTCTTTGTCAAATAAATAAACAAAATCATTTTTTTAGAAAAAGGATAAATCTGTTGTCAAGGTTTTCCCTTCTGCAGAGACCAAGGACCCCTTTCGCATTATTATCCGAAGATCTCGGGCTTGTCGCTCTGCCCCTGGGAGACTGGTGGCAGGTTGCGTTCCATTCTCGAGTCCCCTTGGCTACGGGGCTGGGGGACCGGGTTCTGCCCATCGATCCTGCCCCGGGTCTCCCCGCGGTCCCCGCAGTCGGAGGAGTGGGCTCGTCCGTCCAGGAGTCCCCGGACGGGGCAGGATGGGGGCAGGGAGGCGCGACGGACGGCGGAGCCGACCAGGCCGGTCCCGCTTCTCCGCGCACCCGGGCCTCCGCTCTGCGAGCCGCCGACACCCGGTCGGTGCGGCCTGCACCCCCGAGCCGCCTGCTCCGCCGCCGGGCTCAGCGCGCCCAGGGCCCCGCCCGAGGTTACGGCAGCACTGGCGACGAGCAGCGGCGTCCACTGCCCACCGCGCCCGCGGGCTGCGTCCGACCCGTCGCCAGGGGCCGCCGAGGCCGGGGCTGACGTGCGCGCGGCCACCAGACAGGCGACTGCGGGTCAGTGCCCGTGCCCGGGTACGGCCTGAAGTCCGCGCCGGACGGAAAGGACGCCCTCAGCGGACAAGGACGCCGCAGAACACACCCACGGCCGCGCGCCGGGACTGCCCCGCCGGTGACTGGCAGCGCCGCCCGGGGGCGGGGCCTGAGCGGCGGAGCGGAGGAGGCTGGGATGCGCCCGCACGTCCCGGCCTCGGCCCCGCCCCCGTGCCTCCCTGTGATTGGCGCCTTCGGCCCTGGGGGCGGGACTTCGCCGGTGGTGCGCGCGCCGCGGTGACGTCAGTCCCGGCGCGACCTCCGGCTCCTCCGGCCCTCGCCAGGTCCTTCCCGGTGTCCCCGTCATGGCGTCCTCTCTTCTGCTGCGGCGAGGACCGTCCGCGGCGCTGAAGGTACAGGGGAGCCGGGCCGGCGGCGGGAGCCCGTGTGGGGCCAGAGCCATCCCCAGCCGTCCTGCTGGCCGCTGACCCGCCTCCCGGGTTCAGGGGAGGGCGCGGGCCCGGGGGTGGCCGCTGGGGCGGGCACTAGCCGGGCCCCAGCCCCTCGGCGGACCGCGATCCCCCGGGAAGCCCCCGGCGTCGGGACCGTTGAGGACAGCGTCTTGACCTCGTGTTCAGGCCGCAGAGGGGAGGAGGGAGCTCGGAGGGGCCTGGCTCCGCGGGTGACGCACCGGGCCTCCGCGGGGCGCCCGCCTGCCTGACCCCGCCTGTGAGGACGGGAAGGGACGAGGGCGTTCTTGCCGGGTGGAAATAAGGCCGTCTCCCGGGACTTACATTCGTGGCGGCTCTTAGGAAAGCGCGGACGGTTCAGTGCAGGTGGCGGGGTTCGGCTTCAGGGTCCGCCGTCGAGCCCCGGAGGCCCCAGGTTCCGAGCGATTGTTTGCGCGGCCGCGTACACGGCCCTGCTTGCGGTCGTGAACGTAGGACACGCGTTTACCTTCGCGCGCACAGCAGAGGCAGCCCCTCCGCGCCGGCTTCGGGAAGAGCGCTCGGCCGCGCCGGCTGTGCACCCAGTGCTTGCCGGTCCGTTAGACGGTCGCCGCTCGCCCTGTAAGCGGTTCGGAAGTGGTGGTCACTCGCGTACGCGTGAGCGACAGCCGGACGGTGTCTCTTCTGCTTAGCGCTCTAGGCGTGGGAGAGCGTTTTACAGGAAGAATCAGTACTTTGTGGGTTGGTCGGTGATCGGGGCTACAGCACAGTGTGCCCGGGAGCAGCTGTCTTGGCTTTTCTCGCAGTTACGTAGTTAATAACGACTGTCCTGTGGGGGGTTTTTCTTACAGTTTTTTTGGTATTTTCCAAAATTTCCGTAATACACATGTTTTGGAAATTGTAATGGCTGTGAGAAGTAGACCATGTGAATGACTAGTAATGACACGTAGTATTTCTGTGTCGCGCAGCTTCCGAATGGCTTTGCTCTAAAATGTCTGTATCTGTTCGTTCTTCTCTCAGACTGTGCTCCTAGAAGCACGAGTGTGTCGAGGACTTGCTTCCACGGTTTCCCTCTCTGCAGAATCAGGGAAGACCGAAAAGGGACTGCCGCCGAATTCCAAGAGGCAAAGTCCACCAAAAAGTAAGATTTTAATGATGTCCTAAGGGAAGGAGAATGCAGAGTAAATAAAGCAGCCTACTTTCCAAGCATGAGAAGTTCTACTGACTACATGATGTGATTCTTCATTTCTTTTTTTTTAAAGATTTTTTTAATTTACTTAACAGACAGAGATCACAAGTGGTTAGAGAGGCAGGCGGAGAGAGAGGGGAAGCAGGTTCCCTGCTGAACAGAGAGCCCGACGCGGGGCTTGATCCCAGGACCCCGGGATCATGACCTGAGCCGAAGGCAGAGGCTTTAACCCACTGAGCCACCCAGGAGCCCCTGATTCATTTCTAGCAGTGTCCAGATTATAATCAGATGTAAGATCTGTGACGGATTTTAGCCCAAACACATCAGACATGTAACAGCGTTTGACCCAATATTTAGCCCCAAACCAGTTCTGCCTGTTTCTTAAGAGCCATACTCTAACACGTAGCAAGGGGTGCAGAGTGCAAAGATTGGGGCATTGAGATGGCCCAAGTATAGATCCCACAGTCCCGTGGCAGCTCAGAAATCCACCTGGCTTTTCTTCCCCCAGTTGTGGCTTTTCTCAGTGTCTCTGAAACTCAGACTTTGGTTGGCCATGGTCCAGGGTTGCAAGCATCCTTTTATGACCATGGAGAGGGAGTTAAGGACAAGCACCGTTTTCCATTACAACTTACTTTGATGAAGCTCCATGTCTGATCAGTGTCCAGCTGTTTCCATAGTCATTTTGACTGATTGCTGATTGCATTTTTACTTCTTTCTTCTCCTCCCAAACACGATGTAGCATATCCTCATGGAAGGAAAATAGAAGAGGCAACAGTATATTTTAAATACTTCCGGTAATTTTCTTTTGTAATGCCTGTTCATTACCAATAACTATAGGGACACCTGACTGGCTCAGTCAGTGGAGCGTAAAACTCGATCTCTAGGTTGTGAGTTTGAGCCCCACACTGGGTGTAGAGATTACTTAAAATCTTAAAAAAATTAAAGATGTATATTGTAGTCTCTGCAGACCTTTATATGTGGTTTGGAATGATCATCTGAGTTGGTCTTATTTTCGTTTTCCATTTCCTCAGTTTGAGTATTTGAAAGTGCTTAGTTAGTTTTTGCTTTGTTCCTCCTTAGTAGGCACACAGAACCATTGGCAGCATTTAAAATATTGGCCCATTGTTGGGTGTGCTGGCCCCCGGCTGCCTTTCCTGCCCTGTCGATGTTGGCTGAGGAAACACCCCTTCTGGATGGCAGCTCAGGCAAATTCTGTTTAATTCAGAATGTTCTGTTCTGTTTAACTCAGTCCAGTGTTAAACCCAGTATCCTTTTTTTCCCCTTTTTAGCAAAACCACAGCACCATGATCTCTCCTAAAAGACGTTTACAGCTGGAATGTCAGTTCGATTCCGCACTGTGCCTGGCACGTGTTCGGTGTCTGTCAGTGCGCACCGATGATAAGTTTCATCTCGACTTAGGTTATCGCTGCCTGTGGTGGCTTTTAGTCCTGTATCTGCGCTCCTCCGTCCTAGGCTAATGGCACTGGGCTAATGGATATGTGAGCGGGATGGGTGCTGGGTCTTGGGACGGTTCTGGGTGCAGTTACGAGAAGGGAGCACCGAGCTGGGAGTTGGGCTCCGGCCTGTGTCGTTCCCGGCCCTGGACGCAGAGCCTCCCTGCCGGAGCAGGGCCAGCGGGAGGTGATAACGCACAGCACGTTTGTGTCCCATAATTTAAAAATCTCTCATCCGTGTGTGAGGAAAAAGAAAGAATGCTTCTAAATGGACGTGTGCAGGTCTCTGTGTCCGCCAAAGTGTCAGTAGTCGGCAGACCGGAAGAGGCTCTTCTTGCCGGGCACTTAGCCAGCTTGAAGCCCTGTCCATCCGTGGCTTCGGACGCTCCAACGGAAGCTGCCTGCATGCACACTGGGCCCCAAGCGCCCACCCTTGGTGTCGCATCTCTAGTCAAAGGGTCTGCCTCAGAGGCAGGACCCCGGGGTGACAGAGCGCCTTCTGGCTCACTGCGTCTGGAGCTCCAGCTTCTTGTGGCCCACGCGTCCCTCCCGAGGGGGGGCGCCAGCACAGATGCCCCAGTCCAGGGTCTCCTTGTAGGTCCCCCATCCCGCAGAACCACCGGGCTCCCCGGCTTTGATGTTCCTTTGAATGCAGGCACTAGCTGGGTTTTGCCTCAGTCGGTATTGACTTAATAACTTAATCGTTGACTTAATAACTCCTGTGTCACTTTGTAAAGAATCTGTCGGGAAGCCAGAGTTAATCGTCCATTTCCAGTCCTCACTTCAGTTTGAAAAGTGAGGACTCTCCGGAAATAGGGCTTTGCTGTATTTATTCCTAACCAGGTGCCAGGCACTGTCCCAGGCACTCCATCCAGTCTCTCGTCTGGTCCCCAGCACCCTGTGAGTGGACACTGTTACTGTCCCAGCGGTATAGACAACAGAGTCGAGGCGGGAAGAGCTCCGTGAGCTGCCCAAGGTCCCACATAGGGCAGTGGTGGAGCCAGACGTGAACCCAGCCGGTAATGCCCCACTGTCTGTACCGTTCATCGCTGTGCTGTTCTGCCTCTGGAAAAAAAATCTCAATTCTCAGGTATTCATTAAAAAACCCCAACTTTGGCGCCTGGGTGGCTCAGTGGGTTAAATCCTCTGCCCTCGGCTCAGGTCATGATCTCAGGGTCCTGGGATCGAGCCCCACATCGGGCTCTCTGCTCAGCGGGGAGCCTGCTTCCTCCTCTCTCTCTGCCTGCCTCTCTGCCAACTTGTGATCTCTGTCTGTCAAATAAATAAATAAAATCTTTAAAAAACAAAACAAAAAAAACCCCAACTTTATAGTCCTGTACATGTACAAAAGGAAAAGTTTTAATTAGCATATAAAATTTGAGTAGCAGTTGTGGAAACATGTGTTTGTTTTTGAGTGTGCTTTTTGGCCAAGATTAGTTCTGTGACCGAGTGAGAAGGTACAGAAGAATTCTGACGGAGCTAATCCACTTCAAACAGTAATAGTCATTTTTGCCTCTAACAAGGAGACCACTGGGGGTGCCCAACTGGCTCGGTCGGGGGCGCGCGCAAGTCTTGATCTCAGGGTTGTAAGTTCGAGCCCCACGTTGGACGTAGAGATTATTTAAAAATAAAAACTTTAAAAAAAAAAAAAGGCTTTGTTAGGGAGACCACTAAAAACTTGAAGGTCATGCCCTCATTTTTCATGAGTAGAAAAGAGATTGGGGAAGGACAGGTTCCGTTTTGAGAGGAGATAGAGTAGCAGTAGGACTTCTCTCGGTGCTGTTGCTAGAGCTCGTAGACCTTTACTGTGTGTAGGCTGCTGTGGTCGTTTATCTGGTCTCTGACAGTGGAAACAGTTCGCGGACGTCCCTGGCCTGTGCTGAGCCTCCCTGGCTAGAGTTAGGGAGCGATGCACTTTCCTATGTTTGTCAAGGAAGGTCAGCATCAAACTAGAACTCACAGCGTATGGGCTTCCTGCCTCCAGATAGAGGTTTCATGAGAACAAGCCAGTAGGGTCATAAGGTGAGAGCCGTCGGTCCTCTACACGGGACAGCTTTCTTCCAGTGACATTCTGCACTGCGCGGCGGAGTGCGGTCTCCGGAATAGTGGCTCTTAGTGGCAACTCTGGACCCATGTGGCAACTTCCTTCTGAGTCCCAAGTGGACCCCGGCCCTGTGCTGCACTAGGTCAGAAATCAGCTCATTGAAAAGCAAAATGCAGGGGCACCTGGGTGGCTCAGTCGGTGAAGCATCTGCCTTTGGCTCAGGTCATGATCTCGGGGTCCTGGGATCCAGTCCCCACATCAGGCTTCTTTCTCAGCAGGGAGTCCACTTCTCCCTTTCCCTCTGCCTGTCCCCCCAGCTCGCACTCTCTTGTGTGTGTGCTCTCTCTCTCTCTCTCTCTCTCAAATACATAAAATATTTTTTATTTTTATTTTTATTTTTTTTAAAGATTTTATTTATTTATTTGGCAGAGAGAGATTACAAGTAAGCAGAGAGGCAGGCAGAGAGAGAGAAAGGAGGAAGCAGTCTCCCCGCAGAGCAGAGAGCCCGATGCGGGGCTCGATCCCAGGACCCTGAGATCATGACCTGAGCCGAAGGCAGAGGCTTAACCCCCTGAGCCACCCAGGCGCCCCCATAAAATACTTTTTAAAAATGCAAAATGCAATACTTTATTTTAGTCTCTTGGCCTTTCTGTGGAATTCTTCCAATAATTTTAGCATGAATATAAGACACCTTAATGGTGTGCCTGGGTGGCTCAGTGGGTTAAAGCCTCTGCCTTCAGCTTGGGTCATGATCCCAGAGTCCTGGGACCGAGCCCTGCTTCAGGCTCTCTGCTCAGCAGGGAGCCAGCTTCCTCCTCTCTCTCTGCCTGCTTCTCTGCCTGCTTGTGATCTCTGTCTGTCAAATAAATAAATAAAATTTTTAAAAAAAGACACCTTAAAACATTTTTATTTCATACTATAGAAATTTCCTTTTCAGTTTCTAAGCAATACCACTGTTGATCCCATTTGAAATTTTCTTTCCGTTTTCAGTAGGCAATAAACCAACCTACAATGTAATTTTGATAACTTAGTTTGCAATTTTTTAAATCCCCACAACAACATTTTGGAAGATTCAGGTGTTGTAACTTTTCTATTCAAAGCAGTTTATCTAAGATACTCCCTATTTTAACGTAACTTTTCATACTTAGAAAATTTAGGGGCGCCTGGGTGGCTCAGTGGGTTAAAGCCTCTGCCTTCGGCTCAGGTCATGCTCCCACCTGGGTCCTGGGATCGAGCCCCGCATCGGGCTCTCTGCTTAGCAGGGAGCCTGCTTCCTCCTCTCTCTCTGCCTGCTGCTCTGCCTACTTGTGATCTCTGTCTGTCAAATAAATAAATAAAATCTTAAAAAAAAAAAAAAAAGAAAATTTAGGCTAGTGGGTGTGGGGGCCACTAGAAGTTTCTGAGCTAATTTAGGTACAGTCTAGAGAGAGTTCAAGTGTGCATACCCTCCTTTGCCTAATTTTTTTTTAAGACTTAATTTATTTATTTGACAGCGAGAGAGGGAACACAAGCAGGGGGAGTGGGAGAGGGAGAAGTAGGTTTCCCGCCGAGCAGGGAACATGACACGGGGCTCGATCCCAGGACCCCCCAGGATCATGACCTGAGCCGAAGGCAGACACTTGACAGCCAAGTCCCCCAGGCACCCCTCCTTTGCCTCGTTTTTGTGTTGAATGTGGTCCCAGAGTTCGTGTGTGTTCTGAGAGTCAGGGCATTCGGAATACAGACCCTGGGCCTGCCGCGCGTGGAGGCGGCAGAGCTGGTGCTGGCCGAGGGGCCAGTGGTGGCTGCCGTGGGGATGCCGGGGCTGGAGGGGGTGGTGGTGCAGGGTGTGGGCGTGAGCCGCCACGATCTGCTCTGGCTGGGCCATCAAGCCCTTAACGCGCCCACTTTCTTCTCAGTGGCCCGTTTCCGATTTGTGGTTATTCCTCCATTTTCTGCATTTCCTGTCCTCCTGTCACGTGTAGGTCCCAGAGCCCAGAGAACAGTGAGAAGCCGCTGTGGATACTGGGAAGACAGTAAAGTCAGGACTACGCTTCTTTCCACTTGAGAGAAGAAGGGTCGAGGTCTCTTTAGGATGAGATAGACTCTGGCACCTGAGAACAAAGCCGCTGCATCTGGCGTCTGCTCCGCTGCAGTGTATTTTTAAGTTTTGCTTTAGATTTGGAAAGTAGTTGTAACTTACAACACTTGTCTTATATTTTTCTTCAAATTTCTGTGGTTAGAAAAGATTTACTACCCGAGAAAATTGAATGAAGTTGGTTCTGATCAGCGTACTATGCAATCTTATTTTTTTAATGATTGACTCTACAAAATGCAAGGGTTTTACATTAGCACTTATTCTGTCTCCTCCCGCCCCTCCCAAGCTCAAAACTTGTTGTTTCTAATGATATACGCACCAAGTTATTTTAGACCTTTTCGGTTGTGTAATACTTTTCTGTGGCCGAGGAAGTCCCCAGATGACTTGTGATTTTGAAGGACTTCTCTTCCCCGTGGGGCACGTTCATTTGAATGACATTCTCCCCACCCTGTCACCCCCCTCCCAGCATTCGCACACGCACTTGCATGCACACACCCAAATGCAAACCAGGTGCTTGTCCCTGTCCTGGTTTTTGTTTTTGTTTTTTAAGATTTTATTTATTTGACAGACAGAGACACAAGTAGGCAGAGAGGGAAGCGGGGGGGGGGGGGGGAAGCAGGCTCCCCGCTGAGCAGAGAGCCTGATGCGGGGCTCAATCCCAGGACCCTGAGATCATGACCTGAGCTGTAGGCAGAGGCTTAACCCACTGAGCCACCCAAGTGTCCCATGATTTGCAGGGGGGGGGGGTTCCCAGAAAGTTCGGGCTCATTCTCTGTGGATGACTTTCTTAACATTTGAGAACCATCAGTTTTTTAAAGATAAGAAATTACCCATTTCTAAAACCCTCAGTAGTCATTTGGAAATATCTTTATAGTTTAACTATTTGAAATTTGGGTGAAATTATCATCAAAGAAGTTCTTATTGTGAAAAGTGGAGACAAGTTTGTTACTTCTGTTGGTAAAAATCCCTGTTTTTAAATATTTCAGCTGTGAAGAAAAATCTTCATGTGTCTTACTGTTCCCTATCACGTGGCTTGGCTTTGACCTAAGAATGCGTTCTCCTGGAACATTTCTTAGGCTGATTATGTTGAAAATATTATGATTACAAGTTGTTAGTAATGAAATGTCTTTGACTTACTGATAAATTTAGATTGTTTTACAAATTACTGAAAATAATATTCCTCTTTATGCCATTTCCTAGATGTAGTGGAACCAAAGGAGAGGGGCAAGCTACTAGCCACCCCAGCAGCAGCTGAATTGTCTAAAAACTTGTCTTCACCCAGTTCTTACCCATCAGTTGTGAATCTGGGCGGGAGGGTAGCTAGCCCTCGCCCCAGTCCTGAGGATAGCGTGCTATTCACAGATGAAGGGGTTCCAGAGTTTTTGTCAAGAAAGACTTTGGTAGAGTTTCCTCAAAAAGTTATGCCTCCATTCAGAAAAGAGGGTTCGGAGTCCAGAGCTGTTCAAGAGAACAGGGGAGGGACAGATGGATCCTCGTCCTCGTCCTCGTCGTCCAGCTCCTCTGACTCGGAGTCTGATGAGGAGGGCGGCGGCTCCACAGTTGACCCTCCGGTGACGAGCAGGGGCAGAGGAGGCCTTCCCAAACCGCAGGCCTCCCGTTCGCTTGAAAGCGGAGCCCCCAAAATCGCAGCTTCCACCAAAGAGAAGACCCGGTCCGAGCAGGGACAGCCAGACCTGAGCCCTCCAGAGAGGCCCCGGCAGGCAAAGAAGAAAGGGGCCCCTGTGAAGCCACTAGAGGACAGAAAAGACACCAAACTGAAAACCACAGCACCCAGGTTGCAAGCAGATAAGGAGTTGATGAAGCAAAACGTAAAGGAGAAACAAATGGGGAAAATACTTAGATCAAGTGAGAAAGATAAAGAAAGTCCCAAACCACTGGAAGTTAAAAAAGCCTCACCTGACCATGTGAAGTCGGGCTTGTCTACACAGCCGGCGGGCAGCCCCGCACCGGCGCCCACGACGTCAGGCTTGTCTACACAGCCAGCTGGCAGCCCCGCACCCGCACCCACGACGTCAGGCTTGTCTACACAGCCGGCGGGCAGCCCCGCGCCCACGACGTCAGGCTTGTCTACACAGCCGGCTGGCAGCCCTGTGTCGTCGTTAGAAGCAAGCAGAGCAGCGGGGCAGCTGCAGGCACCTCCTGAGACCAGAGATGGGCGTTTGGAGAAACAGGTCCTGGAACGCGATGGGGAGGGGGCGTTTCCCCCGGTCGGCAGGGAAGGTTCTGGAGAGCAGATAATGGGAGGAGTCCTGCAGGCTCGAGAGGAGACACTGGGAGACCAGGTACCACCAGTACAGCATGGGAAGCCGGCAGCCCTGGAGCTCGAGGGAAAGGACGAGACGGCGTCGACGCCTGGCCCGGCAGAGCGGGACGACACACAGGGTATACCTTGACCTCTGCTCTCTCGAGAACCTCCTTTCCCGTGCGGGTGGCGGGCCGCTGGAGGCCCAGGCGGTGTGAAGAAGTGTCTGCGGTAGCAGTGGGCCCCGGGCCGGGTCTCAGATAAGCAGAGGACTATCGGAATTGGCACAGCCCCGGGGCACTTTCCATTTAGGCGGAAGGGGAGGCAGGAGGCCTGGGTCATTTCTGGCCCCCCCACCCCCCTCCCCAGCTGTTTAATGTCCTTTCCCTTGACCTTGACTTGCAGAGCCTCTTCTCCGTGGAAGGGGTCTGGGGGACTCCGGTGGGCCGTGCTCACCCTGTGGGGCAGGCCTCCAGGGAGCGGTGCCTTTCCATTCCTTAGGCCTGAGGGGCAAGCCCGGTTTGGGGATAACTCAGTGAGCAGCGAGCGGCCCAGGTGCGCCCGGAGCAGCTTCCGTCTTCTTTCCCCAGGATGATGCTTCCTTCTCTGATTTACCCAAAAAACACGGTGGGCTATTCTGTTTTCCCATACTGAATTTTTATGAAGGGCTCTTTCGCTGTCATAAATGTTTAGTATTTTGTTCCTTTTGCGCTACCGTGTGGCGATGCACTGACATGTGTAGAGGGCTTGTGCTGTCGCTGGGTCAAGGCAGGCGGGCAGGGAGGGCTCTGGGCGCAGAGCCAGGCTCCGCAGAATGTCTGTAAAATGCATTACTAACAGCCGCGGCCCCTTCCTGTTTGCTCTGTGGTCTTCCTGAGGCCGCCCCCTCTTGCCTCATGTCCACTTTGTGGTCGTTGTTGTTACTGGTTGTGTCGTGTGGACAGAATTTATGGCTTTTCTTCTCTCCGTTTTCTCCCTCTTTCATTAATATACAGAAGTGCCCGCGCTTGTCAGACTGGTCAAGGCGTCAAGAACCGCACTGCTTCGGTCCTTCTGCCGTAAACTGCAGGGCAATGCCCAGACTTTAGGATGACGACAGGGTTTGCACATTGCAAACGATTTTGAAAACAGTTTTCTTCTGATTTTTTACGGACGTGTTCTTTTTCCTGCATTCCTTGTGCCCTTCGGAGGCTGAGGCCGCCACTGCCCTGGAGCACGGCCCACTTGCAGGTGTCCCTGGGCAGTGTTCCTGCCCCTGCTGCCTGGCCCCTTGCCTCTGGCGGGCTTGATTTTCACACGAGTTTTCTGAACCCCATTTCCCTTCAGTTAGCACCATCCGTGTATCTGCTCTGAAGATGTCCCTACACGCATCGGGAGGCTCTCCTCGAGATTGAAAAGGTGTCAGGTCTGAATAAGACATTGTTTTTGTTTAATACAACTGAACACATGAAAAACAAAACATTTGCTATGAATCCAAGTAGGGAATCTATTTAGGTCCTTTTCCGTGCCCCCCAGGTAGAAGTTGGGAGAGCCCCATTGTTAGAAGTCCCGGACCAGTAGGCACGCCACCCGCAGCCCCCGAGAGCCACACCTCTGCCCTCTGACACCGCCTGACCCCGGGGCAGGAAGGGCTGCATTTCCTTTGCTTCAACCACACACTTGGACTTCTAGGATGACCAGACGTTCTCCACAGGAAGAAAGTTTCCAGTTTATATATTTTAGTCTGAATCTACAGTATACCAACAACTTTTTCAGAAAAAGTTGAAAACTCGACACGTCATTTCCATCCCCCTCGAGCTGTGTGGTTGTGTCGTTAAAACAGAGTCTGACGATTCTTAGCAGGCTCGCTTTGGAACAGTTTTCCCTGCTGGTGGTTTGAAATGAGACCGCTCTCTGACAGATCTGGGGTCTTTCCTGCATCTTTAAGTGGCCTGAAGATGACCCCGTAACCGTAGGCATTTTCAGAGTTCTACGAAGTCGGGTGTTAACGACTCGCAACCGTCCCATTGGGAAGCGGGTGTGTTTTTGGAAACGTTTTCAGCTCGTTCCTTTATTTTGCTTCTGAAGACCCTGTTGCTTTCACAGGCTTTTCTGTTTGGACCATTTATTTCAGGCAGGGTGTGTGAGGAGTGCTGGGTGCGCCCGCGGACGCCCTTCTGTCCCGTGTCCTCACAGGTCTCGCTTTCCCCCCCGCAGAGCCCGCTCAAGCCGCCAGCCCCGCCGAGCCGTTCGATAACACCACGTACAGGAACCTCCAGCACCATGACTACACCCCGTACACCTTCTTAGACCTCAACCTGGACCTGTCCAAGTTCAGGATGCCCCAGCCCTCTTCCGGACGGGAGTCCCCTCGCCACTGAGCGCTCCCTTGACAGAAGAACGCTTCCGGTGCCTGGGCAGCAGAATAAAACCCGCTCCGGCCATGCCGTGCGTGATCCCTGTCCGTTGGCGGCGAACAGCGAATTCGCGGCACTTCGTGTAGCTGTGCGTTCAGACGCTTCTGTACACGGGGTTTGCCCGTGAGCCGTAGCCTCAGAGAGTCGTGGGCACCTTGCATCGCTGCGATCCGCTGTGTCTGCTCCCCGGTCTGTCGTTAGTCTGTCTCACCAGCTCGGCGCTGGTGAATGTAGTGATACCTTCAAGTATGGCAGACCTGGTTCTTGGGAAAGCCAGACTAGGAGTTCTGGTTCCAACCACTGTACTGCAAAGAAAATAAACACTGAGTTACAGCGCTTCAGTATTAGAGAAGGAACAGAAGCCTTTTGTTCACCTGCGTCGGGCATAGGCTGTCAGCTCGGGGATGTGTTCAGCGGGGTGGGGTTGGGGCCGGAGGTTGGTTTCGTGGGGTCCGGCAGAGCAGCTCTGCCCCCGATGGCCACGGCGGACTCTGGGCTCTTCAGGCTACAGAGGGTTTCTGGGTCGGCCGCGGGGCCTTCCAGCACTCACGGTAGCGTCACTCACGCCTGGGGTGCGAGTAGTGTGGGGAGGGACTTGGGTGGTGGTGGGCGGTGTCTCTGCACCGGCGCCCGGTGGGGACGAAATAAACCATCTCCTGGGAGAGAGTCCCGTCCGGTGAGGTTACTCCGAAGCAGTTATGGAAGGTGGGCCCGTTTGTTAGGGCGGCTCAGCTCCGCCTGAAGGGGACCCTCCCGCCGCCCCACCTCGAATCCCTATCATTCTAGTGGTTCGCTTTGTTCTCACACGGCGGTTGTCGATGGGCCCGGACTCCTGGACGATACGTCGCTTCGTCTGAATTCTGGTCCTTGGTCTTTTCGGTGCACAGCAAACGACACAGTGTCTTTGTAAATTACAGTTCATTTTTCTCTAATCCCGCATTTCTCCAGCTAATCCAGGTGAGAACACCGGAATTGAAAACTACGATTGTGATCACTGCCTGGCCTTTTATTACTTCTGACGGCTTAGCCCCTCGGTGAGAGTCTCGTCGTCACATTTTTTTACCGTAAAAGTAGTAGAGCCACGTTACCCAAAAGAAAGGAAGCGGGCAGTAACCGAGAATCCACCGTGCCACGCCCGCACCCCCATTACTAACACTTCCCACACCTTCCCTCAGGGTAGGGGCAGCAGAAGGATGGCGCCCTACAACGACAGTTTGCTGTCCCACAGGGCGTTCCCATGTCCCAGCTGGCTTCACATAGCGGCCACAGGACTCATGGGGTGTGTGGGGCCAGGGGAGTGCAGATCCCCGGTGCGTTTCCCAGACTGCTCCTGCCGCTGCGGCCCGCAGCTCTCAACCCAGCAAAGGGTAGGAGTGTTATTTTCATTTGCATGAAGCTTTTTTTTTTTTTTAAGATTTTATTTATTTGACAGACAGAGATCACAAGTAGGCAGAGAGGCAAACAGAGAGAAGGGGAAGCAGGCTCCCTGCTGAGCAGAGAGCCCAATGTGGGGCTCGATCCCAGGACCCTGAGATCACGACCTGAGCCAAAGGCAGAGAATTTAACCTGCTGAGCCACCCAGGCGCCCCTGCATGAAGTTTTTCGCTGGTTATTTTCCAGTCTTTCCGGGAGTTGGCTCCTTCTCCCCCAACCTCCAAAAAGGCTTGAGAGCCAACACAAGGGGTGCTGGCCACGGCTGTATGTGCAGGACCCGCCATGGTGTGTCCTCTAGCAGCGCCCCACCTGCCCGCGCTGCACAGTTTTTGGATCCTCGCTCGTCCCCCTGCTCTCAGCGCAGCTGGAATCGTCTGTGTGACTGTCACTCGTGCTGTGTTTTGTATTGTTTCCTTAAAATGGATTTCCAGAAACCGGTCTGATGACTCACGTGGGATTCACAAACGTTGGTGTTGCTTCAGTTTCCGCAAGGGTTTTAATTTTTTTTTAATTAAAACTTTTCATTTTTTATTATTTTTTAAGATTTTATTGAGAGCTAGCGTGAGTGAGCAGGGGGAGGGGCAGAGGGAGAGAATCTCAGTCTCCCACTGAGCGTGGAGCCTGATGGGGCAGGGGCAGGGGCAGTGAGGGCTCGATCCCATGACCCTGAGATCATGACCTGAGCTGAAGCCAAGAAGCCTTTGCTCAACCGACCGAGCCGCCCAGACACCCCTCCACAAGGCTTTTAAACCCGTTTAATAGGTTCGAGTGGAATAAGATAATGATTCCATTCCCTTTTGTATTTTCCCTGTCACCAGAACGGTGGCATCTTCCCGGACGCCTGCTCTCTTCCACCTGTCACAGGAAATACCCTGGACTGCAAGGAAGTCCAGCCCTTGCTCATGCGGAATTCTGGTCCTGACGTTGCCCAGCAGCTGCTTAATAACCGAAAACCAGCAGATGCTTGTGCGGTTCGTCTGGTTCTGCCTCCGAGCACGGGCTTCTGTCTGAATGGTCGGCGTTCTCTCCTGCCGGTCTCAGCCAGCACCCAGAACCCAGCGACGTGCTCCTCCGCTCCCAGCTCGCCACCCAGCCCATCTGGCCGCGGCCCCACACCTTGCACGTGGGAGGCAGCCAGATGTTTCTAGAACGGGCCTGACGCACGACATGCAAACAGTGCAAAGCCCCGTGAGCCGTCAGGCTTTCTGTGAAGGGCCGGAGGGGGGGTTCTTTGAGGTTTGCCCTGTGTAGTCACTGTCCCACGTCTTGTTCTTACAACCTTTAAAAATGGCAAACCCATTCTTGGCTGTGGGCCTCTCGTGGTGGCAGAGAGCAGGGTTCTCCAAGGGGCCGTGGTATTGAAGGGGCGGCCAGAGGCCACTTCATGCAAGGACGGGCTGGACACTCAGATCATGGGTGTGTTTCTGGGGCTCAGCGCCCAGCCTCCACCACCTCCTCCCCCTGACCGCCGTCCCTCTGCCCTCCAGCCATCTTTATTCTAGAAAGGATTTGAAACACAGACTAGGGTGTAAGAGTTAACGGGCAACGTGGGGTTCCTTACAGGGCGACGTCACTCTCGTGGGCCTGTGAGCAACTGGTCTAAGTGCTCGCCTTATGCTGGGCCTGGGTCTGGGCTGCGGGTTCAAAGACCGTGCACACCTCTCCCCAGTCCCAGCCTCAGGAAGGAGGCCTGGGGAAAGCCATGTGAGGAGATGTGCTGAGCCTCATAGCAGAGGGGCCGTCTGGGGAAGAGAGCAAGTTGATCAGAGAAAGCTCTGTGGGACAGGACGTCTACCCTGGATGTTGACAGTGACTGAGAAGCCCCCAGGTTGGTCTTCGAGGTGTTGGGATGGGTCTGTGCCAAGCCCCGGACAGGGACCCTGCTGGAGGCCACGGCTTGGGAAGGGACACGCAGCAAGGATGGGGGCTGAATCGTACGCTTGGGCTCTGTGTTAGAGATCTCGGACGCCACCATGAAACCACCCCCTGAGCCGGGGGTGGGGGGTGGGGGGCGAGGGCGGGGAAGGGGGCTTCAACAACAGACGAGTGTTGTCTCGGTTCTGGATGTTGGAGATGAAGGTACTGGCTGAGGCAGCGGATAGGTCCCTGTTCATGGCTTGTGGGTGGCCATCTTCCTGTGTCCTCACACCACGGGCCGCTCCCTGGAGTCTCTCCTAAGGGGACCCTAACCCTATCCTGAGGGCGCCCCCAGAACTCGTCTAGCCCTAGCTTCCTCCCAGAGGCCGCACTACCAGTCATCGGCCCTTGGGAGTTTAGGGCTTCAACACAGGAACTGGGGCAGGAAACACAAAAATTCAATTTTAATAAAAACCTAATTTTTCTTAACGCTTTTGTTTACAAATCTTACCACCTTATTTATAAATAAGCTCCAATTTTTATAGATTTTTTAAAAAAGATTTTACTTACTTATTTGACACACACAGAGCGCACACAAGCAGGGGGAGCAGGAAAGGGAGAAGCAGATCCCCAGCCGAGCAGGGAGCCTGAAGGGGGCTCGATCTCAGGACCCTGAGATCATGACCTGAGCCGAAGGCAGACGCTTCACGGGCAGAGCCCCCCAGGTGCCCCTAAATAAATTCCAATATTAATCAACATTCCTAAACTTAAGAAATAAATTTTATTGGACATTCATTTCTTAGTACAATGTATTGGAACTTTTTTTAAAAATTTTTTTAACTGTTGGTATTCTTTTTTATTTTTTAAAGATTTTGTTTATTTATTTGACAGACAGAGATCACGAATAGGCAGAGAGGCAGGCAGAGAGAGGGGGAAGCAGGGTCCCCGCTGAGCAGAGAGCCCGATGCGGGGCTGGATCCCAGGACCCTGAGACCATCACCTGAGCCGAAGGCAGAGGCTTAACCCACTGAGCCATCCAGGTGCACCTGGAACTTTTTTTTTTTTTTTTCAGTTCCTATATCCATGGGTACATATTATTTAAGGCTAGAAGGGGTTCAATGAAATATAACAGAAAAGGAAAAAAAGATGTGTAGACCAATTATCAAGGATGGATTCAGGTTTTGTGGGACCTGATAGAATCTAGAGGGCTCTTTTTAATAAATACAATACAAACATACAAATTCAAAGTCGAATGTGACCAGGAATATTATATAGGATGAGGAAAAATAGCTTACAAATTTTAAAAGCTGGTAGATACTATAAACCTCACAAAATCCAGAAAAATAACATTTTAATTAACGACTTAACATACTTCTATATGTGCCAGGCAGCTAAGGAAAAAACAACTTTGGAGGAGCACCTGGCTGACTCAGTGGGTTAAGCTTCTGACTCTTGACTTTGGCTCAGATCATGATCTCAGGGTCGTGAGCTCGAGCCCCGTGTTGGGCTCCGCGCCGCTGAGTGTGGATCCTGCTTAAGATTCTCTCTCTCCGGGGTGCCTGGGTGGCTCAGTGGGTTAAAGCCTCTGCCTTCAGCTCAGGTCATGATCCCAGAGTCCTGGGATCGAGCCCCGCATAGGGCTCTCTGCTCAACAGGGAGCCTGCTTCCTCCCCTCTCTCTCTGCCTGCCTCCCTGCCTACTTGTGGTCTCTGTCTGTCAAATAAATAAATAAATAATCTTAAAAAAAAAAAAAGATTCTCTCTCTCCTGCTCGTCCCCTACGCCCATGCACGTGGGCTCACACTCCCTCTCTCAAAAACAAAAAATAACTTGGAGGGGCCGTCGGGGGGGGTGGGGGCGCGTGGAGGGCTCAGGTGGCTTAGCGTCTGCCTTCGGCTCAGGTCACGGTCCCGGGGTCCTGGGATGAGCCCTGCATCAGGCTCCCTGCTCAGCGGGGGGCCTGCTTCTCCCTCTGCCTCTACTGCTGCTCTCCCTGCTTGTGATCGCTCTGTGTCAAATAAATAAAGTATTTTAAAAAATACCTTTGGGGGCGCCTGGGTGGCTCAGTGGGTTAAGCCGCTGCCTTCGGCTCAGGTCATGATCTCAGGGTCCTGGGATCGAGCCCCGCATCGGGCTCTCTGCTCTGCGGAGAGCCTGCTTCCTCCTCTCTCTGCCTGCCTCTCTGTCTGCTTGTGATCTCTCTCTGTCAAATAAATA
>NW_019154127.1:13004347-13045033 GCF_002288905.1 Enhydra lutris kenyoni
GAGCCCGATGCGGGGCTCGATCCCAGGACGCTGGGATCATGACCTGAGCCGAAGGCAGAGGCTTTAACCCACTGAGCCACCCAGGCGCCCTGGGCTGTATACTTTTTCTGAAAGATTTATTTATTTGAGAGAGAGCACACACAAGCTGGGGGAGGGACAGAGGGAGAGAGAGAACCCCAAACCGACTGCCCGCTGAGCGCAGCCTGATCGGGGGCTCGATCTCACCATCGTGATCGATCTCACCGTCACGTGATCACCGAGGTCACGCCCTGAGCTGAAGTCGAGTTGGACGCTTAAGGGACCGAGCAAGTCAGACGTCGCTGCTCTGCACTGGCTGATTGCCTCCGCACGTGGCCGTTTCATAGCCTGTTTCGCTAGATGTAAGGATAGTGGCGTGTTTCCTCCAGCACTGTTGATCAAAATTGTGTTTTGGTAGTTTAGATCCATAAACGTGACCGCACACAGACCTCTTTGCTGTTGTGGGGCTCCTTCAAACACGGATTCTGAGAAGCTTGATTTCACATGATGCCGTCAAAAAAGGAAAAGCGAGGCCCGTGTTTACGTTCTCGACAGAGAGAATTCTGTTGGTCTAGGTACAGGTGGGAGCTGAGTTCTCTGAAATGAGTTTTTGTGATTAAAAGGATTTCCTCCGAGTAGCTTCTGTTCCATGTGCGTCAAAGCCCGCACACGCATCCCACCCCACATCGGGTATTTCTGGTGCCAAGACACCTGGGACCCGGCCCCATCACACTGTGGCCACACCACGCGTTCATAGCAGGGGGTGGGGGGGTGCATTCCTGGTCACGTGGCACAGTCATACCGCATTCACGATCACGGACGTGTCCACACCACAATACCTGCTCTGGTAACCACCTTCACATCGGAGCTCCTGGCGGGTCTGCTCAGTGGAAACCAGGAGTATGCCTGGAAGCCATTCCCACACCAGACAGCTGTCACCAGCTTAGCTACCCGGGGGACTCAGTGTGTATCTCTAAATACATCCCACTAAGCCCAGACGAGGTGTACCCCCGGGCAGGCAGGTCCCAACACGTCCCAGCCACTCTGACACCAGGCAGGGGAGAGGGGGGCTGACCATGCTGGAGGGGAGGTGGTCTGCAGTGAATGGGATCCAGAGGTCTCCCTTTTGGAGATGTGACACCGGCTGACCTTGGGAAGCCTTGGCTGGACCCCAGCACGCTCCGGGGAGGGACCTGAAACTTGTCTCCGTGGCCCCACGGGAGCGCCCCCACTGGGCAGGAGTAAGTGTCCCCATTCATCCACACTCCAGGCTTAGTGATAGCCAAGGGCGCCTTCACACTGAAAGCGGCAGCCCTCCCTCGTGACGTTGATCCGTATCTAACATGGACACGTAGCAAGGAATGGTGGCACTGCCGACAAGTGACAGCAGGTAAGGCGGCCCCACACCCGAAGCGAATATGGATTTCTGGCATTCAGTTCTCAGATGGCAAAAATGAGTGCCTGTGTTTCCCCCACAAGTCTGGAGAACCCAATGTCTCCCGTCCTGTGCCTCTAACTTGAGGATGTGACCTTGATCTGTTGGAAGTCAGTGCAGCCTTGTCCCGGTCTCCCCGAAATCACAGGACACACGCAGCCAGGACATGGTCAGTAGCACATTTGCCACGTGCTTCCTCGTGGGACAATGGCAGAAGATGCCCTGGGCTGGCGTTCGCGGCAGGCTTCCAGCAAATACTGGATGCCACCCGAGCTCCGTGACCGATGGACAGTGCCGCGAGGGTCCTTCCATGTCTGCTTTGTTGTCTGGGCACCCCCCTCCTTCTCCTTAACAGGGGTGGGGGGGTATAAGAGCCACATCCCCCTCTGACCGCCGGTCGCACGTCCCCGGCCCCGGAGGCACAGCACCCTGACACAGGCTGAGACATCTGGGGGTCCCGCCATGCTTTATCCTCAGCAGAAACACATGTGAGTCCAGGGAGAACCGCTCCCCGTGGGGTCATGGTGCCCCAGGGACGGGGCTTCCTCCGGCACTGTGTGTGGCTGCTTGACGCGGGGCCCTGCAAGCGTGTAGTGTCGGGGCCGACGCCGGCAGTGGGCTGCTGGGTGAAAAGTCAGCCTGCCTCCCCGAAGCGAGAGTGGGCTGCTGGGGGGAGAGGGGTGGGCCCTCCGGAGCCCCAGCTGTGCGGGCGGAGCACGGTGGAAGACAAGGGGCCTGAACGCATTCCCTCCCGACTGCCTGGGCCGTGCGTCCCGTAGCACAGTACAGACACCTCTCGTTCGTCCAGGGTTGGGCGCTTGCAAATCAGGTATTAGGCCAAGTCACGGTGGGAATGAAGCAGGATTGTTGGCAACAAAGCGTCTTCCTCGGCCGCTGCAAGTGGAGGTGAAGACCATGGGGTGGCGTCCCAGGAGGCAGGCTGTTTGCTGGGCTCCGTGAAGAAGCAGCTCTTCCTGCCCGAAGAAGGTGAGATGTCTCTCCTGTCGCCCCCACCTGCTGGATCCCCAGCCCGGCAGGGATGCAGCCTGTGGGTGGGAGGAATCGGGGGCGGAGGGGATGTAAAACATAGCCCGGGACAGCCATGGCCGTCTCCCTTCTCAAACAGGCACCCAGCAGCTTGCAAATGCAGGAAAGGGGCAAAGATGGGAAGAGAGGAGGGAGGCCTCTCCGCACAGTCGAGGCCTGACCGCCACCTGGACACCCTTGGCAGGAGCGCCAATGGCCGAAGACCCGAGCACGGCCCTGGGGGGCAGGGCTAGTCCCTCCACATTGGCCCCCACTAGCCCTCCTTCCTTTCTTTCTTTTAAGCGCTGGTTTTGAAATCTCACAAAATTCGAACTAATCAGAGCCCAGGTTCCAATATCTCTTGATGTTTTTAGTGCATCCGAAGACTTGCCAAGGTTTTTATTCTTAAGCGTGGGGCTTAAAATAGCCCCTCCTCAGCTCTGAGCCAGCCAGAGGGAAGCCAAAATAAAGCGCCGTCCTCTTTGAACACATGGCAAGTCAGTGCTGCTGGAAAAAGGGAGAAATCAGAAGAGAAAGGATGTTCTGGTACAAAATAAGAATGTAGGTTTAATGCATGGAAACAGGCAAAGCTTCGTGCCACCAAAAGCTGTTTTCTGAGTGCGAAAATGTGAACTACAGAGTTTATGAGAGGGAAGGGGGGAAAGGCATTCCTGAAAACTGACCCAGACCCCCCCACCCCCCGCCCGTCTGACGCCCTCGAGAAGGAAGGGCCCGAGAGAGGCTCTGCGGCTGCGGGACGCAGCTGAACCTTCCCACCCTGCCCTCGGGGAGCCATTTCTGCAGGAGGAGCCCCCGCTTGGCCTGCGCGGTGCCGAAAGCAGTTCCTTTTCTTTCTCCGGCCTGTCGGGTCCCCTGTCACCTTCTCACCCTGCCGCTGGGTCCTCCAAAGCCTCCCGCCACTGTCACCGGACACACGGCTGCAAACTAAGGTCATCCACGCCCTGGGGGCACAGCTCACGGAGCTCCTGGGGCTTGGCCTGTTTTTAAGGCTTATTTTTCAGCATCTTTTGATGTTCTCTGTATTTTTTTTTCAGTCTTTTGGTTATTTAACCTAAAAACGTAATTCTCTCTCCGTGCTCTTAGCATTCTGGGGGGTTTCCATTCCTCTCTTGTCCTTTCAGCCGACGCCGATTTTGTGACTGTTGTTCTTTAAGAGCTGACAGCGCAGAGGACGACATTTGACGGACCGGTGCTGGAGGCCAGCGTTTCAGATTTTCGAATTTCTTATTGGAGTTCGGGTGTCATTAGAAAAAAATGCACGCGCCCAAGGAGACTGTTGGTAGTGTGATCGTAGAGGTATCAGGTTGATATATAATGTATAAGTCTGTGTAATGGATAGTTTTTATTATTCATAAAATTTTCCAATGCCTCGCAGATGTGCGGCCGCAGCTGTTCCCCTCACTAATGGCCTCAGGCTGTGACTCCGAGCGGAGTTTGGTGCCAGAGGCTTCTGGCAGCGACTCTGGTTCTTGTGATAGTCCCGGGGAGGAAATCGTTCATTGTCAGCAGGGGGATGATGACAGGCCCATGAAAGGCCGCGTGGGGAGGAGCTGGGGAGGAGCGGGGCCGATCGGAGGCCGGAGGCCCGAGGCCGGACCGGGCTTGTTCACAAGGGTGTTTTCGGAGCCGCTTTTGAAAGGAAACGTATTGTCTTCAAAGTCCTTTCCAGTGATTTACTTGAGTCTCCTTCCATCTATAAAGTCTGCTGTTGCCCCCAGGGCAAATCAGAGTGGCCCCTGCACCCAGGCTGGGGGACAGAGGGGCCGAGGACAGAGGGCGGTGGGGAGAGCTGACTCCCGCGCCCCGCACACCCGTACCCTCTCCTGACTACGCGGAAAACGTCTGTCCGAGCGCCCACTGCTCGGCCCTCGCGGCGCTCCCTGGGCCCACGCGCCTCCGGGACCCAGCTGCTCAAACGTGATGCCCTAGGAATCACCCAGGGTTGCTAGCGGAAATGCTGGTTCCTGGGCCCCGGGCAGGCCCTGCCTGGGTGGAACAAACAGGCAACGAGACGCATCTGCAGGGCGCTGCGGCAGGCGGGGTCGGGTCCCAAGGCCAGGTGGTGTCACCTTGGACTTCTGCAGGGAAGGCAGGACTCGTGACAGGTGGGGGAACTCACAGGGTCCTCGCCGTGCAGCCGGGGGGCGGCCCGGTCAGTCGGCTGAACCGGGGAAGTCCGTCTGTGTCGAGCGGGTTTGGCCGGGACACCTCTAATCTCAGCCAACCACTAGGGAGACAAAGGACAGGAAATTGGAGAGTCTGTGTAGAAAAGGGCATCTTGTGAGCCTGTGGGAGCAGAGAGAAGGACCAGACAGTGAACCTCACCTAAGGCGTGTGGGGAAGTGGGGGGTTCTCAAGGTCGCTGTTTTCTGGGGGCGTCAGGTCAAGCTCATCATTCTTGTCAGCCTCAACAATCTGGATTTTGACCGACGCGCAGACTCGGAGGAGGTCCGGAAACTTAGAGAAGCTCCGCTTCGGGGCGTCAGAGTGATGCAGATGCCGTGTTGCTTGTCATGTGGTGACCCTGGGTGCCGAGATGTGGCCAACCGCCCAGTCCTCCCCAGCACTCCCTGTCCTTTCTGCTCATGGGTACTGATGTTTCCCGTCTCCAAATTCAGAGACCTCCAGCCGCTACGATCCCCGAGACCATGAGCACCCCATGGTGTGGAGAGTCTGTATGCGGATGGCCTGGGCTGCCCCGATAAGGGCCCCTGGCCCCTGCCTCCTCCCCTCAGGGGCCTCTGCTGGCCTGTCCTCCCCACCCCCTACCTGGTCTGACCAGACTGTCCCCGGCCCAGGCATCTCTGTGACAACCCTCAGTGCTGGCCGGTGACCCCTGCAAGGCGGGGCGGGGGGCTGCTCCCAGCGGCTTCCCCGCATTCCTGGTTACTGGCCAGGGCGGGGGCTTACAGAGCACACTTGGCCTGAGGGATCTGAAAACACTTTATCCAGCGCTGCTCTGGGCTTAACACAAGGTTATCAGGAGCTGGGCGCCCCTGCAGAGAGGGCAAAGGGAGGGAGCGGCTCCCAGAAGCCAAAGAGGCAGCCTAATGCTGGAAGCCAGCCGTGGGACAAGGGACACAGCACCGCTGGGGACCCGGGCCTGAGTGCCACCGTCCTTTCCTCCGACCTCTGAATTCTGGCCAAGCCTCCCCTTGGCCAACCCACCTGGAAGCCAGAAGGAGGGAGCCGAGGGAGCCCAGGGAGCAGCCCCGGAGGGTGGCCCCCAGGCCCAGAGCAGGAGGGAGGAGGGGCCGCACCTCTGTCTTCCCCGGGGACGCAGGGCCAGCCTTCCTCCTTAATACTGCAGACCCTGAAGTCTGCAAGGGACACCTCTTTCAAGGGATAGTGGGTGCCTCCGGGGACACTGAGAGTACTTTCATTTCTATATTTTTATTTATTTGCTTCTGTATTTGAGCTTCTAACCATGGGTGTGTTGTTCGATAATGAAACCTAATACACCTGTTTTAATACGTAAAGCAGTGACATAGGGAGACACGCTACGGGCCGGCTCTATGCTCCAGCTCCAGCCGGGCCCCTCAGGTGCTGTGTTGAGATCTGGGGCTGGATGGAGGCCCGGCCACCGACCAGCCCGCGGGGCCCACTGTCCCGGCTGTCCTGGCTGTCCCAGCTCGGGGCGGTCCTGCAGGGACAGGCAGTGTGCTCCCGACACGGGCTCCTGAGCTTAGGGCAGACCCCGCAGCCCTGGCCCGCAGCCTGCCCTCACTCCAGACGCCAGCCACGCTTCGTGGGTTCCAGGCCTCTCGTGCTTCTGACAAACTAGCCACAGATTCGAGAATTCCTACCACCCCCTCGGTTCAGCCGTTTGCCAGGACGCCTCACAGAACTCAGGAAACCACTAGCATGGTGGCTAGGGTTTGGCCGTAAAGGTTACTCTAAGGTCCGGGGGGCCTCGAACGCAGAGCGTCGCGCCATCCTCCCGGCACATCCCGGGACTCCCAGCTGGGAAGCTCCTCTGAGCCTGGGGTGTTGGGAGTGCTTGTCGGGGTTTATGAAGCGGGCACAGGGGAGCCCTGGTCCCATGTTTGGTCCCAAGCTCCAGTCCCCTCTCCTCCCTGGAGGTCAAAAGCTCCACCTGCCATCACTTGGCTCAAAGTCCCAACCCTCTGGCCCGAGCTGGTCTCTGACAGGAAGGGCTCGCATCCCAAGACAGGGTAGGGACCGTTGATCACCTTCTAGCACCAACTAGGGTGTGGTCTGACGGTGTAGAGGCCCCCTCCCAGGAACCAGCGACAGAGACCGCCAAATTCTTCCTGTTACGCAACACTGGCTTCCCGGTGGCACATCTGGGGACCACAGGCGCCACGTGAAAGCCACTGTCCGGTGGGGAAGCCTGAGGTTGCGGACGCGTCTGACAGTGCTCCCCTGACGGGCACCGGGGGTACCCAGAGCTCAAAAATGGGGTCAGGAGAAAACCCAGACATCTAAGATGTCTTCGGGGGAGATGGTGTTTGCTGCAAATTCTGGCTTTGTCAACGCTACCGTGAAGCCCAGTAGGGTGTGCTCGGAGTTGCAGGTGACCAGAAGGTCCCACATTTATTCTTTATGACTCCATACCTTCGGATCGTTAAATGACTTTCTGCCTCAGTGTAACTTTGGGAAGTTAGCTTGTAATTAATTCCTTCGAGGGACTCCGATAGCTTCCGGAAGCAAACTCTTTTATATACTAATTTTTTTTTAAAGATTTTATTTATTTATTTGACAGAGAGAGATCACAAGTAGGCAGAGAGGCAGGCAGAGAGAGAGGAGGAAGCAGGCTCCCTGCTGAGCAGAAAGCCCGATGTGGGGCTTGAACCCAGGACCTGGGATCATGACCTGAGCCGAAGGCAGCGGCTTAACCCACTGAGCCACCCAGGCGCCCCCGGAAGCAAACTCTTTTAACTTCTTTAAATATTTATAGACTGAGATAAATCTGTCTGTGTTCTTCATCTGTTTGACTGTCTTTGCCACAGCCGACGTTGTGTAGTTGGTGACAGGCTGTATGTAACTAAGCACATCACTTTGTGGGATAGTTCGTCTCTGTTCCGAGGAGCAGGGTGTGGGGAGGGAGGGAGACCCACTCCTGGTGCCTGTCTCCCCCGGGGACTCGGTGTAAGGGGGCAGGCGAGGTCCTTCACGTGCCTCCACTTCCCCCTAAATGGGAACTGATAACACTTTCTCCCCCTGCAGTGAAAATCCCCCATGGCTGGGATTCATTCTAAGCTACTTGAGGGTGTGGGGAGGGACAGGAAAAAGATGGAATAAGACTTGAGAAGTGTTAATAATTTTACAGCTGAATGATGGGTGCACAGAGGCTCCTTATACTTTCCTCTCTACTTTTGTGCATGTGAAAATTTCAAAAATAGGAAGTAAAAAAAAATAATAATAATAACAATAATGCCTTCCCCTGTCTACTGCACAGGAATGCCAGAACGTTCCGCACTGTCCTCGAGTGCCTTTGTCTCTTGGAGAAGGACATCACGTAAATAGTTCTGAGTTATTACTCTGTGGCCGTCAACTGATCGAATCTCCCCCTGGAGGTATTGTTGACAAGGAGACAGAAAACAGATGAGGACCCAGGGGAAGAACGGCTACAAAACACGAAGATAAAACTTCCGATGCGTCTGGTGCTACTCGGAGCATCCGTCTTAGTACAAGGAACTGGAGGCCCATCTGGGCAGCTCGGTGACGTAGGAAATAAATTTGCCATATATCAGAAATATGTTGCCCAGTGGCGGACAATTTATTCCTGGAGCTCCATATGCGTCACATTTCCAGGCTCATAAATGATAAATAATAAATTTTTATTTATAAGTCACCGGCTCCCAGGGGCGGATGAGCCGACCGAATGCGGCTGAGAAGCTGGTCCATTCCCACCACAGACTCGGGGCGCCGGGCGGTGGGCTCACCCAGTTTGGGGAATTGTGGAGCCCATGAGAAAAGCCAATACACCTTTAGGAAACCGTGCCTGTCGTACCTTGAAGTTGAGGTTGTGGCAAGTGCATCGAGGGGAGGTGCACAACAACGGATCCCCGAAATGCAGGTTTGTAAGCTTCTTGGTGAGGATTGACGGACCCGTCCCTCCTTGGAAGACGCGCATCTGAGAAGCCATCGCTCCGGGCTTCCTGCACACCCCGGCGCTGTCTGCGTCGTACACAGAGAATTACCCTCATCCTTAAAGGAAAGTCATGCCTCCTCGCCCTGTCAGCGGCGCCCGCAGAGGCCTGGGCGTGTGCTGGTCCGCACAGACCGTGGCGCCGGCCGAGGGCGGGAGTGCACGCAGGGCTCAGCCCGGCTCCGGCAGCCGCCATCCAGGACCGCTTGGACAAACGGCGGGCGTGAAGAAAGGCGATGCGGATGTTGCTGAAAGTGGGGAGGAAATGTATGCAAAATTATTCCATAGCAGCAGGCCTCCCGCAGTTTTTAAAAATTTAATTTTTTTAAAGATTTTATTTATTTATTTGACAGAGATCACAAGCAGGCAGAGAGGCAGGCAGAGAGAGGAGGAAGCAGGCTCCCCCCTGAGCAGAGAGCCCGATGCGGGGCTCCATCCCAGGACCCTGAGATCATGACCTGAGCCAAGGCAGAGGCTTTAAACCACTGAGCCACCCAGGCGCCCCCTGCATTTTTTTTTTAAACACAGACCAAGCATGAGCATACAGCAGTTTTTGGTAATTCAGGATTGCTGGTGGTTGTAAGGAGACAGGGAGTGAAAGCTTATCTTTGTTAGTATAGCCTTGGGCCCTGGGAGAATAAGATGGTGTCGATGAGACTTCTAGGGGAATCTTTAAGTCAGGAAGAAGTTACCTTTATAACTTTTTTTTTTTTTTTTTAACGTAAACGCTACACCCAACATGGGGCTCGAACCCATAACCCCGAGATCAAGAGTCACACGCTCTTCCAACTGAGCCAGCCAGACACCCCGGTAAGAAATAGCATGTAAAAAGACTTTGCAAAACTTTTACATATAACTTGCAAAAGCTAGGTTGCTTGTAAATGATTCCATCCTGGTGTTAAACAAACCTCAAGGTTCTTATTAGGTAAAAGCTTGTGTCCCTCGTTCATACCGCACAAAAGTAGGAAAGGGGATGACTAGTTAAGCCTGATGAGCACTAGCCAGGATGAGGATACCTGGACCCTGTCTTCACTGCACCTTGAACTTGTCTAGACAGGTTTCTCCCCATAAAAGGACCCAGAGAGTTTCCCTCCAGCTCTAGAATTCTGTGAGCACGTTCTGTTTTCTGGAAACAGAATCTCTCCAGGGATTGTGACTACTCTTTGCACCTAACAAAAGTACGTGTGTTTGCAGTAGGTATTAATGTGCAGGCAAGGGAAGAAGAGGGCCGTCCATCCCGACGAGCGGCCAGCCGGACAGACACACAGCCACCACAGAAGGCGTGCTGTCCGACCCAGCCCACAGGTCCGGCCCAGGATTTGTTCTTTCCTTTTCTTCTCATTGAAAATGTGTTACAGAAACTGCAGCTCTGTCCTCTGATGTCTCAAGAGAGTGTAAACGTTCATTTTAGCAAGATTAGGAAAGCAGCCAAGGAGGAGGGGCAGGAAGAAAAAGGAAAAATTTTTGGCACGATGTGCTTTTTTGTGCTACTTTGTCCTGAGTGTGGGAGGGCAGCGCGCCAGCCCCCCGCCTCCCTTGGGCATCCATCCGCAGCCTCCCCAGACGATCCGGGGCCCTGCAAGGCCAGCGCGGACCACTGGTGGGCATGGAGGCAGGACAGGGACCTTCAGCCAGGCCGTCACTTCTGTGTCCCCCACCCCTCCTCCAGCCAGCAGCGCCTGAGCTCTGGGGACCTGCACGGGCAGGAGGACGACCTCCCACTGCCCGTTGTGGGCAGACACGGAGCAGGAGGCAGGATCCGGAGGCACGTCTTCCGAGGCGAGCCCTCAACTGCATAATCCGTCCAGGGAGAGCCGCAGGTGAGAGAGTGGCTAACCTGGACCCAGGCCTTCCAGGACCGCCCCACAGCAGCCTTGGTGGTCCATGATGCCTGCCTGCTCTCCCGGTGGCCTCACTGGGCCATCAGAAAGGCCTAGATAGAAATAGAAAGGGTCCTGGGTCAGTTAGGGTCTCCGGAGAAACAGAACCAACGGACGGGATTTTAAATAGACAGGTTCATAGATCGATCTATCGACACACGGATCGATGGTAGGGATAGATGCATGGGTTCTAAGGAATCAGCTCATTGGCAAGTCTGAAACCCGCAGGGCCGGCCAGCGGGCTAGAAACTCTGGTAAGAGATGATGTGCTCGGGGCCCTGGGTGGTGCTGTCGGTTGAGCACCGAGTCTAATGCCGGCGCAGGTCATGGACTCAGCGTCGTGAGATCACGCCCCGCGTGGGGCTCTGTGCTCAGCATGGAGTCGGCGGGAGGTTCTTGCCGTCTGCTTCTGCACGTCCCCACACCCCCCGATAAATAAATAAATATCTTAGAGAGAGAGAGAGATGATGATGTTGCAGCTGGAGTCCCAAGGCCAAAGGCTGTCTGCCGGTAGAATTCCTTCCCCCGGGCGGGGAGGGGGGGACCTGTCTTTGCTCACAAGACCTTTGTCTGATGGGATGAGGCCCACCCACGTTATCCCAGGGAATCTGCTCTGCTGGTTTAAATGTTAGTCACATCTTGGGGCACCCGGGGGGCTCAGTCGGTTGGGCGTCTGCCTTCGGCTCAGGTCATCATCCTCCGGTCCTGGCACCGAGCCCCACATCAGGCTCCCTGCTCAGCGGAGAGCCTGCTTCTCCCTCTCCCACTCCCCTTGCTTGTGTTCTCTCTCTCCCTGTGTCTCTGTCTGTCAAATAAATAAATAAAATCTTTAAAAAAAAATTCAAACAATGTCATTCTTCTGGGTGACACAAAAGTCCCGCCACCTGGGACTCCTGGGTGGTTGTCAGTTAAGCGTCTGACCCGGGCTCAGGTCATGATCCCAGGGTTCGGACTCGAGTCCCGCAGGGGCTCCCTGCTCGGCGGGGAGTCTGCTTCTCCTTCTGCTCCTCTCCCTGCTCATGCCCGTGCTTTCTCTCTCTCTCTGAGGATGTCCTGAGGAAGCAGAATTTATTCGTTAGCTTTATTAAGGGTCGACCATTGAATATGCACATTTTAAGGTTCTGTGTGAGGCAACCGGACAGACGCATCAGGTTCCTCTGCCTCAGACCCTCGGACAGGGACCGCCGGGAGGAAAGGCCTGGCGGGGAGATGTGCACTGCGTCCGCCGCTGCGTCTTCACAAAACGTCACTTTTGCCCGAAGGAACCAGTGAGGGACAAACTTTTGCTTCTTAGGGTTAGGGTTCCGGCAGACATATTCTTAAAAATGAACGACGTAAGCTTGCCACTTCAAGGCAACCCACGGACAGTATTTGCTCTGAAATGACCAAAATTTGGAAAAACTTGTATCTGTCACCATGAACTTGATCACATCCTGGTACTGGGCGAGGTTTCTGATGAGGCAGGTGCTGCTGCTTCATACCGTCTAGGGACATGGAGCAGCGCTTGCGGTATCCGTGTAACTCGGGGTTAATATGTCTCCAATGACTGAGTCACCGCGTGACAGCACCACGCGGGGGTCGCAGGTCCGTCTGCAGTGCGGGAGAGCCCAGTGGGTTTTAGGCTGACAGCACGAAGAGTCCATCGATGAGGTGTTGCCGGGCCCACGTCACCACATACCTTCCAGAAACGTCGATGTGTGGGTTTCTGTGGAGTCTCTGTGTAAATGCTCCTCCACCTTCCAGCTACATGGCTCCGCGAGGCCGGATTTTCTTCACACGCGTTGACTAAGACACTATATCGCGACAGATTGAACACAGAAGCGGCTGTGAACACCCAAGCGTCTTCTCTCAAGCTACACGCTAAAGAGACTGGCAAAAGCGTGAAACAATTTGACTCTTCTAATTTTTTAGAAGCATTTTTCATAAAATACACTATTTATATTAACAGAGAATCATATGGAAGAGGTTTCTTAATGAAATCGCAAAGAAATGAATCTTTCAATTAAATAAATAATTAAATGTGTTACTTTAATAATAACAAATAATATTTAATAATACATTTAATAATTTAATTTAATAAAAAATCTGTTAAAAGCGGTTTCTTGGTTTTACTGTCTAATGCCGTATGCATCGATGAGCCTAAAGCCAGCCGAGGGGAGAGCGGCGGGGCAGTCTCCGGCTGTGAGAGCGTAGGGCCGGGTGAAGGGACTTGTTCCAACTGCTCTGGCGACTGTAAGTCTAAATTTCCCAATTCTTCATGTTTACGAAGTGCCTATCTGATAAATTTAACCTCTTGAGTATTTCAGAAAGTAGGAGGGGAGGGGAGAGAAAGAGAGGTACAGAAGCTCAGAACCAAGTGGTCTTTTAAAAATCATGAGATCATCGCACACCCACTAGAATGGCTGCTCCAAAAACAAAACCAGAAAATGAGTGTTGGTGAAGATTTGGAGAAATTGGAGCCCTTGGGCACTGCTGATGGGAATATAAAATGGTGTATCCACGGTGAAAACCAGGATGGCAGTTCCTCAAAAAATTAAAAATAGAACCGCCATATGATCCAGCAATCCCACTTCTGGATATATACCTGAAAGAATTGAAATCAGGGACTCATGAACTAGAACAGATATTTATGTATCCATGTGCTTAAAAACAATTTTTTTTTAGAGATTTTATTTATTTATTTGACAGGAAGGGAGAGCAGAGGGAGAGGGCGAAGCAGGCTTCCCGCTAAGCAGGGAGCCTGATGTGGGACTTGATCCCAGGACCCTGGGATCACGATCTGAGTCGAAGGTGGACGTTTCACCGACTGAGCCACCCCAGCATCCCTTAAAAACAATTAAAAAAAATTTTTTTTGTATATCCATGTTCCTAGCAGCATTATTCACAATAGTCAAGGGCTGAAAATAACACAAGTGCCCATTGATAGACAAAGGGATAAGCAAAATATAGTATATCCAGACAACGAAATATTATTCAGTCTTAGAACAGAAGGAAATCTACACAGAAAACTATGTCATTGATCAAAGAAACCGTAGAAGACAGAAAGATATGGAAAGACACTCTGTGCTCTTGTTAAAATATCCATATTACCCAAAGCAATATACAGATCCGTACCCCATCAGATCCAAGCCCCATCCAGATCTCAGGAACAGTGTTCGGAGAAGAGAACCAACAATCTTAAAGTTTGTATAGAACCACAGAAGGTCTGGAATAGCCAAAGCAATCTCGAAAAAGAATAAATCCAAAGGTATCACCCTCCCTGATTTCAAACTACATTACAATGTTATACTAATCAAACCAGTGTGGTTGCGTAAAAACAGACACACACACAGATCAGTGGAACAGAACAGAGAGCCCAGGAATAAGGCCACACATATAAGATTAATTAATTTATGACGAAGGAGGCAAGAAAATACAATTGGGAAAGCTGGACAGAAAGAAAGAAAGAAAGAAAGAGAGAGAGAGAAAGGAAAAAAGAAAGAAAGAAAGAAAGAAAGAAAGAGGAAAAAAGAAAGAAAGGAAGGAGTGAGAAAGAAAGAAAGAAGGAGGGAGAAATTACAGCACTATCTTACACCATATATAAAAATTCACTGAACACGGATTAAAGACTTGAATGCAAGCCCTGAAATTATGGAAGTCCTGGAAGAAAACATACATGGTAAGCCATTTGACATCGGTGTTGGCAATGAATATTTGGATTGGACACCAAAAGCAAAGGCAACAAAAGCAAAGATAAAGTATCAGGACTACATCAAACTGAAAAGCTTCTGCACAGGAAATGAGACCATCAACAAAATGAAAAGACAACCTATGGAATGAGAGAGAATATTTGCAAATCATGTATCTGATGAGGGGTTAATACTGAAAATATGTAGAGAACTCATAAAAGGCAGTAACAAAAAACCAACAATCTTATTGAAAAATGGACAGAAGGGGCGCCTGGATGGCTCAGTCAGCTGAGTCTCCAACTCTTGATCTCAGCTCAGGTCTTGATCTCAGGGTGGTGAGTTCAAGCCCCACGTTGGGCTCCACGCTAGGTGTGGAGCCTGTTAAAAAAGGGGGGGGGCGACAGATGATCTGAATAGACATTTTTCCAAAGAAGTCATCCGGATGGCCAATGGACACACGAAAAGCTGTTCAGCATCACTCATCATCAGGGAAATGCAAATCAGAACCATAATGATGGATCACCTCCCACCTACTGGGACAGCTATTATCAAAAAGATAAGAAGTAGCAAAAGAGAAAACCACAGCATGGTGGGGGCAAGCATCACCCCGCGCCCCCTCCTGAGCCAGTCTGGCATGGTTTGCAAGTCCGCTCCCGAATTCCTGACCCGTAACCGCGTCTGTCCTTCACCCTTTCCTTTGAAACTGGTCATCCCATCTCACCAGTTCCCGCATTCAATCATGGAGTTCGGTAAGATGTTTGGCACATGTCGGTTGCGTATCCCTGGGACACTCGGGACTCTGTCCTTGGTCAACATGATTTTTTAACATTGGTCTGTCCCACGTTTGGCTGTGGCTGCCATTTTTTTCCTGCTGCATTTCCCTGGGATCCTTGAGAGGGAAGCGTGGGTGGTGAGGACAAGGTCTCCTGATCTTTTAGGACTTTGTCATTGGTATTAGTCTCTTGAGAGAACCAAGGCTTAGGAGTGAAAGTCTGTGGGTCCCCCTCATCCTGGCCTGACCGCTTCACAGCTCTTCTCAGCTCAGATGTCCCCTGCACTTTCCAAGTGCAGCCCCATTTTCTCTTCTGTGTAATCCTCTCAGAGAGGTCCTGTTGTCCCCATTGAAGACAGAAAGAACGGAATCTCAGGGAAGGAAACCGCCTCCTTGGAATTTACACGGTAAGTGGCAAAGTCAGATTTACACCCAGGACTTTGGACCTAGGACTTCGGACCGCAAGCCCAGTGCTCCTTTGACTATACCACAACTGCCTCTCTCTCTCTCCCTCTTTTTTAAAATGATTTTATTATGAGAGAGAGAGAAAGAGAAAGGGGAGAGGCAGAGGGAGGGAGGGAGAGAATCCCAAGAAGACTCCCCAGCCAACACCCCAGCTCGATCTCACAACCCTGAGATCATGACCTGAGTGGAAACCAAGAGTTGGACGCTTAACCCAATGAGCCACCCAGGTGCCTCCACAACTGTGTCTTCAACACAGCAAAAGAAACTGCCACATGTAGGCAGCCTCTAAGCGGTTCTCGGGGATCCTCTCCTCTGGGCGCTCACGTCTTTGTGTGATCTCCTTCCCCTACTGTGAGCAGGACCTGTGACTTGCCTCTAAACCACAGAGTCCAACAAAGGAGATACGATGTCACTTCTGCGATTACTCAATGCAGGAATGTGATTTCTGTGTCCTAGTGGACTCTGGTCCCTGCTGGCTTTAATGAAGCAAACTTCCAGATCATGAATTCCTCCATAACGAGGTCCAAGTGGAAGGGAACTGAAGGTGACCCCCATTCCAAAAGCCAGCAGGGAGCTGAGACCCTCAGCCCATCTGCCCACAAGGAAATGAACCCTGAAAATGGAGCCATCCCCAGTGGAGCCTTCAAAGGAGCCCCCAGATCTGGCTGGCACCTGTGAGACCCTGAAGCAGGACCCAGGCAAGCCATGCCTGCATTCCGGACAAGCAGAAATTGTGCGGTAATAAATCTGTGTTGTTTGCAGCCACTAAGTTTGTGATAATTTGTTACAAAGCAACAGATTCCCCATACATCAGGTCTTAGAAACATTCATTCATGCATTCCACAAACACGAGCTTGCGGAGCACTAGTCAGACACTCAGCAACAGTGAACGAAACAGAGTAACACTCTTGTACTTTCTGATTTCTAGTGTTTACAGGTGTGTGGGTGAGACAGTTGACATGATGGATAAGTTACCTAGTTATACAGTTACATAGGAATGTTACAGGTAGCTACACAAGTCTGCTGGAAGAAGGCAGGGTGAGGTGGGAGGGAGTAAGCCGGGAGTTTTGCAATTTTAAACTTTTGAGAAAGCATTTTGAGAAATACCTCAGGGAGGAAGCCAAGCGGGTATTTTTGGGAAGAGTGCTGCAGGCAGACGGATCAGCCCGTGCAAACACCCTGAGGCTGATAGGCCTGGAATGAGGGAGGAGCAGGAAGGAGGCGGACTGAACAGCCTGGGTGGGGGAGGGGAGGGGAGCTGATGTCAGAGGTGCGGAGGGGTGAGGGTGAGGTAGGGTCCCATAGACTCCCTTTGGCTAGTGTGAGGACTTTGCTTTCACTCTGAATATGATAGGGAGCTCGACCCCAGGACCCCAGGATCATGAATGGGGCCGAAGGCAGACTTTTAACCAACTTCCCCACCCTTGCATCCCAACACTGCTGGCGCCTTCCGGCCTCCCCCCACCCAGTACAAACCTCAGCCACACCGGCCGCCTTAATAAGCCAAGAGACTTGTCCTTATTTTTAAGTGGTTTTCATGATCATTTTTCTTACTGATGCCTTCAGATCCTGGCCAACTGCTAAGGACAGCTCAAGCCCCCCCCCCCCCCCCGCCCCCGCCTTGACCTCAAACCCTCCCCCACGCCAGGCACTAAGCACCTTTGAGTCCTATTGGGGTGGATTCTTGCTTTGCACTCTAGCCTGTAAGCTCTCCCGGGCAGGTGCAAGTCCTACCTGTCTTTTACACCTGGCTACTGAGCCCGAGACCCCGCTCCGTTGGGCTGGCGGGCACCTTGGCAGAGTTCTTTCTACCTGTCCTTGCGGCTTCTCTCCACCAGCATGCCCCACCTCCTGCAGCCTCCTCACTGCCTCCCGCCACCTGCTGCCACCTGCACACTTCTATCCGCATTTATAGGCGGCTTTTTACTTTCCACACCTAAACAGGGTCCTTGGGAAAAGAGTAACACCCTTGGGGAGGGGGGGGTGGGGGAGAATAGCCAGAATGGCTGATTACCTGCAAGTTTTTGTCTGGGAACCACCTGGTCCTCAACATTAGGGACAAACCTGGGGATGGAGGCAAAGGGAAGCAAGGAACCCTCCAAGGCCCCACAACTAATTTTGAATGACTTTTCCTAAGGAGTCCCCCTCAACCCCCAACTGTGTGAGCCTCAGGGCCACAAAAACTGGGGGTGATTACTGATGGTGCTCCCAGCCCTTTGTCTCCTACTACAGTCCCGGAAAGGAAGAAAGCTTAGCTGATCAAGGCGGGGGGGGGGGGGCGGGGGGGGGGGGGGGGGGGGAGGGGGGGGGGGCTGGATGTGCAGGTGGGAAGACCAGAACACAGAGCCCGGAGGGCAGGTTGGCGGGGCTTAGGTCTCCTGGGCCTTGTGACCTGAACCGGCTCTCTGGTGACCCCACACAGCCAGGTTCTCTCCAGGTTCCAGAAGCCCTGCGGATCGCCCTCTTGAGGGAGGGGAAGGTGGGGAAGCAGGGACGATGAGATCCAGAGTTGAGGCGCCCCGGCCCCCCATGGCTGCCCAGCCTTGCTGGACTGTACTCTTCCACAGCCTCAGGAAGCCCGGCTCCCCAAGTTCTGCCAGCTAGATGATGTTACCTGGAGGCTCTGACAACAGCCTGATTTATAGACATTATGCAACCTTCTATTTTGTCTTCCGTGAGCAGTTTTCAGAAATCGGACTTGACATTTTAGACCTCCTTCAAGTATTTGTGGAAACATTGGACAGGTGTTTTGAAAATGTCCAGGACCTGGATTTAATTTTTGCCACGTCGCTGAGGTTCCTAATATTCTTGCTGAAACGGGGATGGGGGGGAAATGCTACTGGAGACCAACGTGAAGGAGATCGTTACACCAACTGATACAATCTGAGGCTAATAATCTGATAATCTGAGGCTGATAATCTGATAATCTGAGGCTGATAATCTGAGGCTGGCTTGCAGGAACTCCGGCCCCAGCTGTATCTGCTGTAAAGGACAGGAATCTTCCCCCCCCCCGCCCCCCCGATCCCAAGAAATACTAACATTGGTGACATCAGTACAAATCCGCCCACTTGTAAGGAATCCAGGGGAGAAAGTCATCTCAGTTTACCGCGCAGCTGCTCACCAAAAATAGAGGTGGAGAGTCTTACTTTTTGCTCTGGGATTTAAGCCAAGATACTGTACAGAAGTTGTATAAAATTGGTATGGAAGTTTAATGTTCCTTTTCTCGCTCAGTGATTTTGAAGAAATTGGGTAATTCCAGTGTCATATTTCTCTTTCTTTTCTGAACTGCATCCCTCTGCCCACCTCCGGCATCCCTCCATGTCTTGGCTACTGCGGCATTTCAAAAACCATGTGAGACGTGTCTTTAAATCACGTACTATCCACAATGTTGTTTGTGTTTTTTTTTTTTAAGGATTTTATTTATTTATTTGACAGAGAGATAGATCACAAGTCAGCAGAGAGGCAGTCAGAGAGAGAGGAGGAAGCAGGCTCCCCGCTGAGCAGAGAGCCCGATGCGGGCCTCGATCCCAGGACTCTGGGACCATGACCTGAGCCGAAGGCAGAGGCCTTAACCCACTGAACCACCCAGGCGCCCTCCAAAATGTTGTTTTGTGTGGATCACAGTGCGGCGTTCCATAACTCCTTCTGTTGTTTGTCAGAATTGTTATTTAAAGAACTGAGTGCTAGTCCATGAAGACATTATGCTTTTTCTCTTAGTTTACAGAAACTCCAAGGTAACTAGACAGTAAAACAAAACAGCAAACACACAGGCCAGGACCGGGACTCGGGGGAGGAGAGGCCAGGGACAGTTGGGCGGCCTGCGGACAAGCACAGTCACAGAGGTCTGTGCCCAGGCCAGCTGTCGCTCGGTTTAGAGTTGTACTGTCCCTGCCTTCAAATTCCCAGTAACTGCTGAACAAGGGAACTTGCATTTCCGCTTTGCCCTGGGCCCTGCACATTCTGTAGCTGGTGCGCACCCCTGAACTTTTGGGGTCCCCTCCAACTTTTCACCCCGTTGGAGCCCCAGTGGCCTCTCCGGCGCGCCGGCCTCGCTACAAGCTTGTCTATACAAGGCGGTCACAGAGCAGTTCTGCTGTGGCTCGCGGCGGCGGGGAGCTTAGCCGGATGTCCTCCGAGCCGCTCCAGGCCCGACCGGCCCAGGGCCCGCAGCCGCGGGGTCCCATCCTGGCGCGGCTTCTACCAGGGGCGGCACCGGAGCCGGCCGCGCGGCCCTGCTCCGGGCGGTGCGGAGCCCGCACAGCGATCGCACGCGGTGGGCACGCACAGCCGCCGACAGCCCGGCCCCGGCGCCGGGAAGGCCCGCCCGCCCCTCGGCGCGGTGGACAAGGCCACCGCGGGAGCTGTGGGCGCACTGGCACAGTCTTGGAAAGCCCGGCCCGCAACGCAGACAACTCTCCGTGTCGCTCTAAGGGAGGCCACGTCCTCCGCATGAAGGGTCCGCGTGGGTCTCCCGGGGAAAGCTGTGCGGGAGGCAGAGCGCGGGAGCAGAGGCGAGCCCGCCACGGTCCCTGGAGCCCTCGCCCCGGGCCGCGGGTGCCGCTGCGCATCCGCCCGGAGGAGGCACACAAAGGCGCGCGCGCGGGGTGCGGGCCACCGGCGCCGGGCGCCCGAGCGGACGGGATCCCAGGGCAGCCGGGGGGTGGGGGTAGGGGTCCGGGGCCCACCTGCCGCAGGTCGCGCCGGGGGAAGCCCGCGCTCCCCGCCGCGATGGTTCGGCCCGCCCTCCCCGCCGGCCTGCGGCGGATGGTTCCGCCCACCCGAGCCCGCGCCACAAACCCCTCCCCTCCCGAGAGCGAGCGGAGGGGGCGTGGCACGCCCCGGCCACGCCTCCAACTGCATAGTCATGAGGCGGCCCTCTCGGCCGGCGGGGCGAGGAGGGGCGGGCCGCTCCTCGCTCCCTGGCGCGCCCTGCTGGGGGCGGGGCCGGCGCGGGCGCGAGGCGGGGGCGGGACCGGCCGCCGCCCGCCCCCGCCTTGCTCCCCGCCCCCGGCGCACAGGCCCCGCCCCGCGCCGCCGCGGCGCAGGGGCGGGGCGGGGCCCGGGCCCGGCAGGCCCCGCCCCCCGCCTGAATATTGATGCGGCGCGCGTCGGCGTCGCCCTCCTCCCATTGAGCGAGGCTGTGTCGCGTGGCCCAGCGTCGGCGTGACGGTTGGACGCGGGCGCGGCACTGCGGGTCCCGATTGCTGCAGCCGCTTGTCAGTGTGATGAAGATTGGCACCCAGGTAAGCTGTCACTCAACCGCTCCGCCGCCGCCGCCGCTCCGCCGCCCCGTCCCTATCAATCACGCCGGCCCGCAGGCGCCGCGGCCGCCGCCCCGCCGCCGCCGCTCGGGTCTCCGCGGGCCGCCGCCGCCCGGGAGGGCCGCGCCGGACCCGCCGCCCGGGGCAGGGGGCGGGGAGGGGGCGCGGGTGGGGGAGGGGAGCCGAGGCCGCGGGGAGGGGCGCCGTCCGCCGGGCCGCTGCGGGGGCGCGCCCCGCTTGTTTTTCTGTGTGGGCTCAGGGACGCGGAAATTTCTGGAAGGCGCCGCCGCTGCCGCGCGGGGCCCGCTGTGAGGCGCGCGCTCCTAACCGTCCCTCTCGGAGCGCGGCGCGCGCCCCTGTGCGGGCGGGGGCGCGGGGGCGCGCGGGGGGGGGCGGGGCCTGGCGGGGGCGCGCGGGGGGCGGGGCCGTGCGGCGGGGGCGCGCGGGCTCGGCCCGCGGTGGGGGAGGCGGCGGGGGCGCGCGGGCGACGGGGGGCGACGGGGGGCGACGGGGGGCGACGGGGGCGACGGGGGCGACGGGGGGCGGCGGGTGCAGGGCTGGGAGGGCGGCCGGGGCGCGCTCGGAGCCGCAGCCGCCGGGGTGCGGGGCGGAGCCGGCGGGACGGGTGCGGTCGCGGGCCGGGAGCGGGGCCCGGAGCCGGGCCGGGGTCCGAGGGGGGGGCGCGGGGTCGCCTGGAGCCCTGCTGGAGGCGGGCCTCGGGTGGGGGTGGGGATCGGGGCGGCCGCCGTCCTGCCCGAGGGCGGGGTGCCCCGGTTCCCGGAATTAGTCGGCGCAGATGTGCGGCCTGTGGCGAGTAGCGGCCGTGGTGTGGGGTGCGGGAGTGGATGCCAGGAGGTGCGGGGCAGGGGCTGGCCGCTCGCCGGCGTCTCCCGTCGCTGCGGCAGAGCTCCTCAGTCACTGGACGGGAATCAGGAAAAGTTGCGTCCGCTCTGGGGGGTTCCGGCGGCCGCGGAAGGTTCTCGTGGTGCCCGTGTGCCGAGGCTTGGCCCGCTGGGCCGGGCCGTGTGCTTGTGGGCCCAAGGGGCCGGGTCCCGAGCGGGGCTCTGGGCGGGCGGCCGGGCCCTCGCACGCCCGCAGCCCGGGGCGGAGGCGGCGCGTGGAAGCGCAGCCCGCGCGCTTGGGTTGCAAGAAGGAGGTTCCCTAAGAGCCGCTGGGGTGTCTCCTTGGGGAAGTGCGTACTCCCCACCCGGGTGCGTGGCACCCTCGGCTGGTTTATACTCCTTTCTGAGTTTGTACTCCTTTCTGACGTGTTCCGAGAGAGGAAGTACCGAATACGCTTCTGCAGTGCAGCGTGTTGGATCCATTATGTAAGGCTCCGCATGGGGGGCTGGAGACACAGGGGGAACCGGAGGCGACGTGCAAGCGTTTGCCGGTGTCGGTGTCGTTGCCGCGCGCTCCTGCGCTTGTGCGCACGTGGACTCGGGGGAGGCAGGCCGACTCCCAGCTTCAGTGTCCTGAGCGTGGAGAGTGACACGTGGGTCACGAAGGTGGAAGGTGTGCGTGCAGAGCAGGAGCTGACACAGCGCTTCCTTATACAGAGGTGGGGGGATGCTTCGTGTGTCAGATTTACAGGCGGGAGTTAGAATGGGTGAGATCCGCGGCCGAACCAGAGCTGGGAAGACTGACCTTCAGGCGTGAGGCTTTCTGAGTCTGCAGGTGGCGTGGCTGAGGATGGGGGCAGACACACGCATTGACAGTTCCGTGTCCTGTGCTACAACTTTAGAGATGGTCTGTGTATGAACGGAGGGTGCTGCTGGTGGACAGCAACATTCTAGCTGTAACTTTCACTGTTGCAAATTGTTAAAGTACTTGAAACTGTTGAGGAGAAAGCCTGAAACCACCGGAGGGGGTGGAAATCCTCTGCCTCGGGGCCTTTTTGTGTTTCTCCTAGCCTGGGGGCTCCTCACCCACATCTTTTAGACAAAATGAGATGGAGGAGAGAGCCCATATATTGAAATATAGTTACCAAAATACTGAGCCAGAGTGATGCTCAAGCGGCGGGCGTGCCCTTTGTTAGCTCACTTAGTAACAGGTCAAGTTCGGGCTGCGGTGCTTCCTTCTGGAGCAGCGACCAGCCTAAGTGACGGGCTGTTTCTGTAGCAACTCCGGTGCTTTGTGAAAATATCTGTGGCTTCTCTTGGTGGAAAAGTCACAGGTACTGCGAAGACTCTGGGATTTCATGTCTTCCTTGACGATTGAACGGCTACTGAGTTTCAGGCGGAGGTTATTGGGAATCAAGATGTGATGTTGTTTCTCACTCACGTTCACGGAGAGCAGGGTCAGAACCCATTAGTAGGCCTGTGTATATGCACCTTGTTTTCCTTGCTCGGGTGGGCAGCTGTGCTGGTGGCTGCGGGGATGGGCAAACGCAGAGCTTAGCAGTCCGTGGTCATTGTCAGGGGCAAGGGAGTGGCAGCAGCCACGTGGGGAGGGCCGTCTTATGCCGAGACCAGATCAGTTCCCGGTGTGTCCTGGACGGTGGGGAGTATAGTGTAGAAGTTGCTAGAATCAACGTCTGAGAGCGGGAGGCCTGGTCATTTGGCAAAGCCCTGGCTGTACAGCCTGTCAAAGGAGGCCACACCTGCCATCCCACCAGCCGCCCCACCGCTTTAGCTACTGTTTCTGGAAAGTTCATTCGCAGAAGGCTGTGGGGTACCGCAGCAAACGTGCTGTGTGACGGTAGTTTGAAACCAGTGGCTTGGAAGTGCTGTGGTTCGGGGTGGGGGGCGGTAGCCTTAGTGAGGGGAGGGGGCGAGGGGACGGCAGCTTCATTCTAGCTGGGATTCCTTAAGGAAAAGGTTCTAGGGTGTTCTCAGAATCTTCACAACAACCGACCAGCCCGATTGCAAGTGTAAGAGTTTGTGAGTAAAACTGAGCCTTCGTTTTCTTGTCTTGAGGCTTCCTCTAAGTGACAGGATGCAGTCACCTGACAGGTCAGCGACCAGGCCTGCCTCTTCTCTGAGTGGCTTAGCCATTCAGCGTGGATTGCTGGTGCTCCTGTCTGGGGGAGACCATTTCAGCTTGGGGTGACCCCCCCACCACCTAAAAAGTGTGTGTGATTTTGTGCAGTCTCTAGCCGAACGCAGCTCTCCATGTGCCGGTAAGGCTGCCGGGCCCGTTCCCTGGAAATGCTTTTCTCCTTTTCCGTCCGTGGCTGGCACCTACAGGATGGTGAGCTGCTTTCGGCAGGTGGCAAGGTGGCAGGGAGCAGGCCGACTTCAAGTTCAGGGGTCAGGGTTACAGAGCAAGAAGGAAACTAGGAATCTGGTGGGTCCCGGAACCACTAGTGCTGGACTTCGGGGCCCACAGAACTAGCCTGAGCTCCGGCAGGAGGCTGGGCCGCCCTGGTTCGGCTGGGCCATCGCTCTCCACGGTCTGTGTGCTCTGCACACTGGTGACCACAGGGCCTCCCCTCCCAACAGTTTGGGGCCCAGCTCTACCAGCCTGTCCTCTTCCTGTTTCCCAGCAGGCACCCCAGAGAGAGTGACGAGCTCCTTCCCTCCGCCTGCCTCCCAGACCCTGACCCCTGGGCCGAGTGCTGCCCTCAGGGAGGGGCACGGGCCTTCCGCACTGCTGCCCTTCTTCCCTGGGGTCTCCCGTAGGTTTGGGTCACTCGGAAGGGACCGTGGATTGGGAGGTGGTGTGGTGCAGGTTCCAGCCAGAACCTGCACCTGATCAGACTTGGGGTAATAATGCTGGTCTCAGTCCCCATTGTTTTACGTTGTCTGAAATACTTGATCAAGGTGTGTATTTTTTTGCATTAAAAAACATAGGAGTTTAGTTTTGCATTCTTTTAAATTGTGTTTATATGTACCCACCCCCGCCCCAGAATGCACTTTAGCAGAATTTATGCCGAATAAATGCAGACGCTTCTGGGGTACTGCGGGGCCAGGGTGCGCACCTGCGGGAGTGTTGACATTGGGGCCGGACGCTTCAGTGCTGTGGGGGCCGTGCCGGGCGTTGTGGGATGGCAGCAGCATTCCTGGTCTCTACCCCCCAGAGGCCAGAAATGTCTTCAGATATTGCCAAACGTCCCCTGGGGGACAAAAGTCAGCCCCGGTTGAGAACGTTTCCCAAAATGTATTGTGTGGAACCCAAGTTTAATGGGATACGTATCCATTTTTACATGTTAGTTATTTTAGTTATTTTGTGCCTTTTTAAAAAAAAAGATTTATTTATTTGACACAGAGAGAGAGAGATCACAAGCAGGCAGAGAGACAGGCAGAGAGAGAGGAGGAAGCAGGCTCCCCGCTAAGCAGAGAGCCCGATGAAGGGCTCGATCCCAGGACGCTGGGATCAGGACCCGAGCCGAAGGCAGATGCTTAACCCACTGAGCCATCCAGGCGCCCCATTTTGGGCTATATTTTTAGTTGGCATTATCATGTATGTATCCGTGTACTTACATAACCCACGTGCTTCTCACTAAAAAGAAATGTATCAACGATCTCCACATAATTTTGTGATTCTTTTTTTTTTTCCTGTATTGCTTTATGGCATGTCTGATGTCACAGAACCTTTAGAGCATTTAGGTTTGGATATTTTTTTTTTTCCACCATTCTCTGGTCTACCAAGCCTAGTGCTGGGCAGATCACAGGGGATCTGGATAGGAGGGTTGGTGCCCCTGGGTCCCTTTCTACAGCGCTCTGTCCCTGAGCACACAGTGCCCTGGGAGGAAATATTGTCCACGTGGAAGGGCTCGTGCTTCGAAAAGTTGGGGTTCTTATTTTTTCCTAAAACCATTCCTTTACTCTTAATAACAAGTCCATCATGAAAGTTTTGAGTGTCAGGTTTTGTTTTTGTTTTTTTTTTTAGATTTTGTTTATTTATTTGACAGACAGAGATCACAAGTAGCCAGGGAGGCAGGCAGAGAGAGGAGGAGGCAGGCTCCCCGCTGAGCAGAGAGCCGGGTGCGGGGCTCAATCCCAGGACCCTGGTATCATGACCTGAGCTGAAGGCAGAGGCTTTAACCCACTGAGCCCCCCAGGCGCCCCATGAGTGTCAGATTTTAATGATGCCGGTGATAGTCACCATTTGCAAAGCAAGGGTGTCTGTAATTTTAAATTCTACCAGCAGTGTCCTAAGGCCTTCCAGGTCAGAATTTCTGAAACAGATTCTGATGCCATGAAATCACCTTCGTTGCTGTGACTTGAATGGACATGTGGACATTTAACTTGGGGATGCTCCCCCCGCCCCCATACAGTTTGTTTTAACAGGATTTAGTATCTGATTTTGAGTGTTAACTCAATAAGAGGCACCTCCCCAAATCTTGTTTGAAAAATAAAGTGATTTCTTGACGAATGTTTTCCTTAATATGAGTTGTTGACCCAACACCTCCCGGGGCTGGGGAACATGAAGGCGGGTTGGAGGGTGGCCGGCAGGTGACTTATGCTCAAGGCCTGGGCACTGATGACTTCCCACACTCAAAACGAAAACTCCTTGGGGCGCCTGGGTGGCTCAGTGGGTTAAAGCCTCTGCCTTCAGCTCAGGTCATGATCCTAGGGTCTTGGGATCGAGCCCCACATCGGGCTCTCTGCTCAGCAGGGACCCTGCTTCTCTCCCTCTCACTCTCTGCCTACTTGTGATCTCTGTCAAATAAATAAAATCTTTAAAAAAAAAAAACAAACAAAAAAAAAAAACGAAAACTCCTTGAACCCTGTGACAGTTTCCCGAAAGGTGTGTCTAAAAAAAATTTTTTTTTTTTTTTTTTTCAAATACAGAATTTTGACAGTTTTCTTGGATTCCTTGACAGCTTTCTTAAGCTTTATTAATAAACAGGTTTAGTCTGAAAAAGGATCCTCAGTTAAATGTTTTTGGGAAATGCTAGTAACCAAAACAAAAAAAAAAGAGGGAGAGATGTAGTTTGCCAAGGCCTCAGGCCGGCGGCTGTAGTTGGCGGTGTGACCGAGAGCACGTAAACTTGAAATTCCCCTCGAATGTTTGGCATTTGTCTGTCAGTGGAACTGATCGTGCTTGTTAGTAAAATAAAGCCGCTTTGGAGAGCAGCTGTGAAGCTGCGGGGCTGGGGAGGTAAAACCCTTTGCTCATAGTTTGGCAGCGAGCGAGCGAGCGAGCGAGCGAGCGAGGGATGGGGCAGGAGGGATGGGGCCAGGCCGCTCCTCCCGCCTCGGGCATGTTTGGAGACTCACTGAAAAATGCAAACGACTTGATGTCACCAAAGTGAGCAACTTTTAGATGGGTTAAAAATAGAAGAGTTCAGTTTTTAAAGTATCACATGTCTCTTTGGACAGCTCTGTTTTCAGACCAGGGCTTGGAAGCCATCCCGCATGGGCTCCTCTCGTCTGGCCCTGGGGCCGCGTGTTCTACATTTGAAAAGGTCACAAAAGCAGGAAAGCAGAATCTAGGGAGGACAGTAGCAGCTTGCAAAGGCTAAAAGGTTCCTGTCTGGCCCTTTACAGAAAAGCTCACTGACCTCCACTCGGTGCTCAGCGGAAACGCCGGAGGTCAGTCCGATCGGAATGGATAAAGTTGCATAAGTGTGCTGGTGAAACACGGGTAAGAGAAGGGAGGAAGTAGGATAGTTTCCCTTCGTAATCCTGCCGGGACCTGCTTGTGGCGAGAGCTCCTGCTCCAGAATTCGACTCAGAATTCGACTCGCCAAGGCCTCCCTGTGACTACGGGCTGGAAGCCGACTCTGTGCTCAGTCGTTCTTCTCTTTTGTTGGCATCTGAGCCCTGGGGAACCTTGCTTTGCTGATGAGTCAGTATACAGGGTCGAATTCTCTCATGGGTGCCACCTCCTGGCCCAGAAGTCATTCCGGGCCCCCGGATGCTGCTGGGAAAGCAAGGAGGGTTCCTTGGTCATGGGCCTGTCCTGTGGGCGGCAGTCCGCGCGATGGCCGGGCTCGCGGGCTTGGGAGTGCTGGGCGTGAGGGCCCATGGGCCCTGGGCAGGGCTCCGAAGTATGGGCCAGGGGACTGGGGGTGCGGCTGGCCGGGCTCCTGGGGGGCTGGGCTGGGGGTGCCCTCATTTTTTCAGGTCTTTCATTTTTCAGGGCTTGTTTTTTCTTTCTAGAATCCTCCCCTCCCCAACTTTTTTGTTTGCTTGTTTTCAGATCTCTTTCAGCATTTCTTTTGTAAAAGGAGTAAAAAAGGGGACTGATAATCTTCAGCTCTTTTCCAACAGCCGTTTTCTCCTGGATGTTTTGACGTGTCTGGAAGTGTTCGTTTCTCTGTTTCAATTTTCATGTCAGTCCAGTATATCCTAAGAAGGTGACCTGTAACTTTTAAATTTTAAAAATTTCTCTATTACTATGTCTCTTATTTTCCCCATTTTTTTTCAAAGACGATTTTATGTGACTCGATCTCCAAGTGGATAATTTAATTAATTGAATTTGGGTGCAGTAGAAAACCTTACGGAGCACTCCCAGTGTCTCTGCCTTCAGAACTCAAAGGAATGTTTCTCTAATGTATTTGTTTCATATAATAAATAATGTTGACAGCAATGATGATAGTGCGAATAAAACATTTAAATGTTTTCTCATTTTGGTTATATTCTTGATAGGGTGTCATTAAAATTACCTGAAATCTGTCTAGACTAGTCAGAATAATCGCGCGTTCCACATAGTTATTGTAACGTGCTTTGCTGCGTTTGATGTGGTTCCTCATTGAAAGGAGACATCCTGGTACTGTACTGTGAGTACACAGACAACTAAATGTGTGTGTGTGTGTGTACACACGGTTTATACAGGTTACATGGTATTAATTGGGAAGGAAGCATTACAGCGAAGAGAAACCCACAGATAATAAAAAAGTTTACCCTGTAAATGCCCCGAAACTCATTTTAAGGGGTTAGAAAATGTCCTAAAGTGATCCTAGATGTGTTTGCCGTTCCAGCCTTGTGTTTGCACAAACAGCAGTGAGCCTCTAAGGACAAAATGTCACAGTCCCTACTGCTAAGGAGGACAAATTCAAGTGTGGAAGTACAGTGAAACCTTAGTGTAGGTTTCGCGGATGCGGTGAGGACTGTCAGAGCCCGGGGCTGGGATGTTGGTGTGAGTGTGATCTGAGCTGGTGTGTGAGCAAGCCGTAGAAGACTGGAGGGGGGCTGTGCAGTTCCCAGACTACCAGAGGGAAATGCAGCCATGGAGAACTTCATTTCAGCAAAAAGATGTTAAGAAGAAAGAAGAGGGGTGCCTGGCTGGCCCAGTTGGTGGGACATGTGACTCTTGATCTGGGAGTTGTAAGTTCGAGCCCCATGTTGGGTGTAGAGCTTACGTAAAAACTTCGAAAAGGAGAAGAGAACAAAGAGGTTTACTTGGCGTCTTAAAAGCAAACAACTAATAAAAGATGGCATGAGTAAGCACAGTATGGATAACTACAATTCACATAAAAGGTTTAAGTCTCCCGGGTGATGATAACTCCAGATTTAGAAGAGTGAAATCTAGTAAATGCTGTTTATGTGTGATAACATCTAGAGCACAAGGAGGTAGGCAACTAATCACTATCAGTCCTAACAAGAAGAAAGCAGGTTTAGTAACATTACATTGGACACAACCAGACTCAGGTTAGGGAGCGCTGGGGGACTGCGTCATGTTGCTCAAAGGTATGATTAATAATCATAAATTAATGTCACAGTAAAACTTGCCAAACATAGAAGTTGCCAGTTGTATATGTAAAAGGGAGGACTCTTTTTTTTTTTTTTTTTTAAGATTTTATTTTATTTATTTGACAGAGAGAGATCACAAGTAGGCAGAGAGTCAGGCAGAGAGAGAGGGGGAAGCAAGCTCCCTGCTGAGCAGAGAGCCCGATGCGGGGCTCAATCTCAGGACCCTGAGATCATGACCTGAGCGGAAGGCAGAGGCTTTAACCCACTGAGCCACCCAGGCGCCCCCATGAGGATTTTTAAATAGGAATAAAACATGCACAGTTTGATGGCAACAAATCAGAAGCCTTCTGGATGGTTTATGAGGAAGTCGTAAATGACCAGCATTTATCTTGGAGGTAGAAAACTTGTATAGACCAGCACCTTTAGATGAAATTGAGAAGGTCGTCAGAGATTTATCTGTTTAAATAGACAATAGAAACCATTGTGTGAGTTAGATCAAACTTTTATAAAGTGTAGCGACCATTAACTAAATAAAAATCTGTATGTCATTATGTTACACGGTCGAGGTTTTCAGGGTAAAGATACAGAAATATGAAATCAAAGTGGTAGTAGGTAAATACCCTATAATCCCAAATTTGCATTGTACATAATAGTGTTAACTCGTTTTGAAAAAAAGTTAATGAGAAAACACTTCCTGTGTCCCCTGAAAAGCCTAGAAACAGTGACCAACCAGTAGCAGTGAGCAACGGTGGTACCTAGATAGTGGTCTGTGCATATCATTTCCCACTGAAAGGAATCTGAGCCCCTTGGATGAATGGCAAAGTCAGAGTTTGGTGCGGAAAATGAATAAGATGATCACGGAGTAGCTCGTTTTACCTGAAAGCAAGAAAGTTATTGAGAATTAGTAGGGTGTGTTAAAGGCTCTAATCGGTAACTAAAGGGGCTTGCATTGGCCAAACATGGGATAATTTGGAACATCAAAAAATATATGCATTTATATGAAACTCTGCTTATTCTTTTTAAGGTTTTTTTAATTTATTTACTTGACAGAGATCACAAGTAGGCAGAGAGGCAGGCAGAGAGAGGAGGAAGCAGGCCAGGCTCCCTGCTGAGCAGGCCTCAATCCCAGGACCCTGAGATCATGACCTGAGCTGAAGGCAGGGGCTTTAACCCACTGAGCCACCCAGGCACCCTACTCTGCTTATTTTTGAAACGTTCAAACCCATGAGGTGATAATGTACTAAAAAATTGGTCACTGTTGGAGAATGCTGGGGAATCAGCGCAGTATTCTGAAAGTTGACAACCAGCCGGAAGGCAGCAAGCTTTAAGGAACCCCGTCACTGGGGCTGCAGCGTGGAGGTTGGACTTGGTGGTGGGGTGGGGGTTGGAAAGGGTGGCCGCGGGAGAAGGGTCCGGAGGCATTGCTTGGCGGTCAGGAAATGGAGATGTGAGAGGGGTGCTTCACCCCCTGTCCAGTGGGGTGAGTGTTTCTGTAAATCTGTGGAATGAAAACTAGGTGACTTTTCTCCAGAGTGAAAATCTGGAAAATAATCTTTTTTTTAAAAATATATGTATATATTTATTTTATTTTATTTTTTATTTATTTGACAGAGAAATCACAAGTAGGCAGAAGTAGGCAGAGAAGCAGGCAGATAGAGAGGGAGAAGCAGGCTCCCCGCTGAGCAGAGAGCCCGGTGTGGGGCTCCATCCCAGGACCCTGGGAACATGACCTGAGCGGAAGGCAGAGGCTTAGCCCACTGAGCCACCCAGGCACCCCTGGAAAATAATCTTCACAGTTGCAATCAGAGCCTTTATCACCCAGCATTTGAACCCAGATGCTTACGAGCAGTATCAGGTGTCTGTCAGGTGTCTGTCGCGCGCTGTCAGTCTACATTTGCTACATTGTATATTTCTTGTATGTGTCAATGCGGCATGAACAAGGAGTTCTTTCCTTTTCAGTAATTTGTGTTATGGTATTTTGGAGATGCCTGACTTCTAAATCTTGACTGTGGGAAGTACCGCGTCTGCTCATAAACATGAGGCTGTCATTTTCTTTGGAGTCTCGTGAATGTTTGCGGAGCACTAGCGTAGGTGGGCAGTATCGAGCGCTGCTGCATCCTCGCTGTGGTTGGAAGTCGTTCCCGTTTGCCCAGGGATCGCCGCCTTCCTCCACGCTGAGGGTTTCTCATTTTGAAAGACACCATCGTTCATACATGGGATTCATGAAATTAACACGGAGGCATCAAAGTCCTGCAAGTTATCAGATACTGTACCGATTTCCCTGTGAGTTCTACAGTCACGTTAGAAACAAGGTTCCTGTATTCTCAGAGATCATGTGTCGAAGACACAGCAGGGCTGCCTAGCCAGACAGACCGACCTCACAAAGGTATTTGACCTCTGAGGTCCCTGTCACCAATGATCTACCAGAGTGTTCTGGTTAGCCACTGGTGTGACTCCCGTCACCCCATAAAACAACCGTTTCCTTATGCTCAAGGCTGCCTGGGTTAGGAATTTGGGGAGGGGTACAGTGGAAACGGCCCCTCTGCTCCAGGTGATTGATTGGGTCCTGAGCTAGGAAGACTCAGGCTGGCTGTGGCTTGATGGCTGAGGGCTGGAGTCTTGGGAGGACTTTCCTTAAGTCATTTCCACTGCTTTCTCGTTCCACGTGAGTCGCTGAGATCAGCCCAGATTCAAGAGCACAGCTCAGTGGGAGGAGCTGGTGAATTAGGGGGTACCTTTTAAAAGGGCCTCACATGGGTCGTGACATATGGAGTAGACATTTAGGTGATAGTTCTTCTCTCTCCCCCCTCTCTACCCTTCGTACAAAATGAAGAGCGAGCCTCTTAGAACAAATTTTCCACGCATCCGTGCATCAGCATGGACTGTATGAGTTGGCCTGTGATACAGCTTTGAGATGATGTTCTTCCAAATCGGTAGAGATTTCATCTTTTTTTTTTTTTTAAAGATTTTATTTATTTATTTGACAGAGATCACAAGTAGCCAAAGAGGCAGGCAGAGAGAGAGAGAGAGAGAGAGATAGAGAGAGAGGAGGAAGCCCCGATGTGGGGCTCCATCCCAGGACCCTGGGATCATGACCTGAGCTGAAGGCAGAGGCTTTAACCCACTGAGCCATCGAGGCGCCCCGAGGTTTCATCTTTTGAGTGCTTCTGCCTTAACCAGCTTGGTCACCAAGAGTCAACGTGCCCATGTGGCTGACCCGGAGAGCACGTGGTAGACGGGTACGGCATGCTTGGAGAGTAGCACCAAAGCCCAGTTCCGCCAGCACTTTGCAGGAATTGATGGTGTTCAGAGATTTTTGTAACAGTGTCAAAATTGCTAAGGTTTGTGCATTTTTGGTATTTCTTCTTCAAGCCCTGGCAGGTCTAATGTCTTATTTCTTCTGTTCCATTGGCCTGTTTATTGGTTCTTTGCCGTTACCCACGTTGGGTTGTTACCGTGGCCTCGTAGAGCATTTTGGAAGTTGGTATGTCTTCAAGCTTTCCAGAGTAATTTAGCGATGCGTGGAGGCGTGTTCCCCTATATGCACATTAGAGTAGGCCTCATTTCTCAAAAATGCCGGGAATCTTGATTGGGACCGCAGCCCCATGACTTACGGGTGATGACATGTGCCAAGAACAACGGGCAGACCTTCCGTGAACCGTCAGGAGAGGCAGCCCCGCTGAGCTGGCGGGTCCGAGGTAGTGTGCGCAAACCGGGGGCATTTCTTACCCAGAAGCCCACCGGAAAGTGTAGTAACAATGAGATACTTTTGACAGTGGCGAGAAAAACCAGAAGATACTTAGGAATAAATCTGACCAGGTACAGTAGATCTCCACGGAGACCATCGAACTTCCTGGGGTTGCGGGAGGGGGCCTTAGATGGGGTGACCTGGTACTAGAGAGATGCCTCTTTTCCCCAGATTGGTCCATAAACACCTTTTGGACGCTGGTGTAAGGTTGTGTCTCGACAGCAGGGACCCTGTCCTGTCCGCTACTCCACCCCAGCCGTTAGAACGCAGAGACGGCTGTCGATGGGTGTTTGTGGACTGAATGAAGGCTCGGCAAGTGTGTGCCCTCCCTTTCCCCTGGACGGTTGCTGGGAGCCCTTTCCAGGCCGCTCTTGGATGAAACCGTCTGTTAATGATTGATGACGGGTAACTGTAATTGGTTTCCCCGTCCCCTATGGATGAGATATAGGTTCTCTTTCCGTTTATTATTAAGGTGCCTAAAAAACATTGTGAGCATCTGGCTTTTCTTGCTGTGAGTTGTTTTTTTTTTTTTTTTTTTTTAAAGATTTTTTTTTTTTATTTGACAGAGAGAAATCACAAGTAGGCAGAGAGGCAGGCAGAGAGAGAGGAGGAAGCAGGCTCCCTGCTGAGCAGAAAGCCCGATGTGGGGCTTGAACCCAGGACCTGGGATCATGACCTGAGCCGAAGGCAGTGGCTCAACCCACTGAGCCACCCAGGCACCCCATCTTGCTGTGAGTTTTTAACGCCCTTTGACGTGAGGCTTTTGAGGGAAGGTTTTTTGAGATTATTTTATTTATTTGTTTATTTATTTATTCATTTAATTTATTTGACAGAGATCACAAGTAGACAGAGAGGCAGGCAGAGAGAGAGAGAGAGAGAGGGAAGCAGGCTCCCCGCCGAGCAGAGAGCGCGATGCGGGACTCGATCCCAGGACCCTGAGATCACGACCCGAGCCGAAGGCAGCGGCCTAACCCACTGAGCCACCCAGGCGCCCCTTTTGAGATTATTTTAAATCGACATGTTTTTAGGCTGCAAAGTTACGGCCCTATTCTTTTCTTATGCTTTATGTGGACTTCATAAATTTTATTATTCTCTGTGTAACTTGGTAAATTTTGGGGCACCTGGGTGGCTCAGCGGGTTAAGCCTCTGCATTTGGCTCAGGTCATGATCTCAGGGTCCCGGGATCGAGCCCCACTTCGGGCTCTCTGCTCAACAGGGAGCCTGCTTCCTCCTCTCTCTCTACCTACTTGTGATTTCTCTCTGTCAAATAAACAAGTAAAATATTAAAAAAAAAAAACAAAAAAAACTTTGTAAATTTTAACCTTCTCTTTAAGGGAAACTTTGATCAACTCAAGATGATCAGACTTTATTATTTTTTAAAAATTTTTTATTTTTAAAAAGATTTTAATTAATTAATTTGACAGAGAGTGAGAACAAGCAAGGGGAGCAGCAGAGGGAGAGGAAGAAGCAGGCGCCCCGCTGAGCAGACAACCCGATGTGGGACTCAATCCCAGGACCCTGGGATCATGACCTGAGCCGAAGGCAGTGGCTTTAACCCACTGAGCCACCCAGGCGCCCCCCAAACCATAGTTTTAATACTTATTTTTAAAAAGATTTATTTATTTTTGGAGAGCGAGAATGCACAAGTGAGGGGGAGGGACAGAGAGGGAGAGAGAGAGAGAATCCCAAGCAGACTCCCCACTGCACGTGGAGCCCCATGTGGGGCTCAGTCTCACGACCCTGTGGTTATGACCTGAGTTGAAACCAAGAGTGGGACGCTGACCTCACTGAGTCCCCTAGTGTTTAATTCTTGAGTGTACTAGGCTTAATTGTCATTGGAAACACCTGGAATATCTGCCCAAACAAGTAAAACCTTACCAATTAGACATCGTAATTTCAAATTACATACATAATGAATCTCAAGTTCTTTCCAGACCTGTCTGCCAGGAGATGTGCTTTGCAGTGTCAAGAACTTGGCTTTGCTCACTGCTGTGTTCCCAGTACCTAGAAGAGTGCCGTGCGATCCATAAGCTTGCGTAGATGAAGAATGTCTACAGTCTCTGTATATTTCTCTCTTACACCTTTTCACTAAAATTAAAAATCATGTCTAAAATCAGAAGCTTAATTATATATTTTATTTATTTATTAAAAAGATTTTTATTTATTTGGCAGAGAGAGGGAGATCACAAGCAGGCAGAGAGGCAGGCGGGGAGGGGGGGAAGCAGGCTCCCCACTGAGCAGAGAGCCTGATGCGGGGCTCGATCCCAGGATCCTGGAATCATGACCTGAGCCGAAGGCAGAGGCTTAACCCACTGAGCCACCCAGGCACCCCTCTATTTTATTAAAGATTTATGTATTTATTTGAGAGGGAGAGAGAGAGTGGTGGGAGTAATAGAGGGAGAGAATCTTCCAGCAGACTCTCCACTGAGTGGGGAGAGCCCAAGGCAGGGCTCGATCCCAGGACCCTGAGATCATGACCTGAGCTGAAACCAAGAGTCAGATTCTGAACCAGCTGAGCCACCCTGGTGTCCCAATTTTACATTTTAAATTAGGTTCAAGGCTAAAATGTAAGATTAATTTGCCAGATTTTCTTAAATACTACAAATACCTTAAAGGTCAAATACATAGTTCATTCTAAAGCTTAAATAAAAATATTAAAATCTAAATCTTCCATATGGCTTAATGCCACCCCCAAGGCAATAATTAAATCCTCTCAGACAGGGGCACCTGGGGGGTGCTCAGTCGGGGTAGCGTCTACCATCGGCTCAGGTCATGATCCTGAGGTCCTGGGATCGAGTCCCACGTCGGGCTACCTGCTCAGCGGGAAGCCTGTTTCTCCTGTGTCCCTGCCCGTGGCTCTGGCTACTTGTGTTCCCCTCTGTCAACAAATAAAATATTGAAAAATAAAATGCTCTCAGGCAAGCAGAAGTTCCCATGTGGGGGACCCACGCTGGCCGAAGGGTTGTGGCCAGGATGAGGAGAGACGGGCCCTGCGCTGTTAGGGCCTCTGCCTACCCTCCGCCCTGCCATGCAGTGCTCCCCAGCCCGCAGGAAGCCTTCCCTGATTCGTCCACCTGCTCTGAGTACAAAAGACTTCGCCTCCACTCGGATTCAGTCTGTTTATATCTGTTCTTTTCTGAAAAAAACTAAATTTCGTCCCATCCGCCTGGACAGGAATGCCTAGAAGCATTAAAATGCCTGCCTGTTGGATTCGGGCCACATTTCATACTTTGATCTGCCTTTAAGGTCACAACACTAACACTGTATTCTTAGGCTGATTCTGAAAAGAGTGTAACACTCTTTATGGCAGTTTGTTCGTGTGGCCGAAGTTACTTGGTCCCTGAGTCTCAGGACCCCTTCAGGTTCCAGGTTTCACTTCACCTCTGCCAGCAAAGTGTGGGACCCTTGCTGGAGTTTAATCATTGCTAGATGAAAAACGGTTATTATTTAAAAATTTGTGTTTCTTTAATTACTGGTGCGAGTTTCAGTGTTTCTGTACCTGAAGATCGGAAGATTGTGTTTTCTTCGTCTGTATTAGTCTGGCCAGAACTCTTGAAAGGGTAGCAAAGGGATGTCAGTACATGCTGTGTCCTTTTTTTTACTGGATGAAACCTGCAGAACTAGAACAGACAAAACTACGTGCAGCTCTTCACTACCATGTACCGTAAGGACACTGGTTGACTTCCTTCCAGCTGGAGTATGGAGCTCCGTGTGATGGTAAGAAATTAAGGCAGTGTTGGGGTGCCTGGGGGGCTTAGTGGGTTAAAGCCTCTGCCTTTGGCTCAGGTCATGGTCTCAGGGTCCTGGGATCGAGCCCCGCATCGGGATCTCTGCTCCACGGGGAGCCTGCTTCCCCCTCTCTCTCTGCCTGCCTCTCTGCCTGCTTGTGATCTCTGTCAAATAAATAAAGTCTTTAAAAAAAAAAGAAGTGAAGGCAGTGTTGCTGGAGTTTGAACATAATAGGAACTTACTTTTCTGTGTAATGCAGGGAAGAAATGGGGACTAATTGATGGTTTCAAAACTCAAGTTGGCCGGGAGTTTGCATCCTGCCTCACAGAGCAGTTACAGACGCGCGTGCCGACTCTTCATTCTTGTTGGCCACTGCGAGTTGATTTCCCAGTGAACGCTGGATTTCCCGCGGGCGCTCAGACGGTGGCTGGGGCCCGGCGGTCCTGGCAGCCTGGAGGCCTGCACCTGAGCCCGGAGGTGGTGCAGGGTGAGCCCCGCGGAGGCTGCTGGGAGCTGGTTGCCTGCCCGCCTGCAGGGCTCAGTCTGCGTTCCCACCTGGAGGCGAGGAGCTGCTGTCGGGGAGTGGGGTTTGGAGGGGGCTCCGCAGGTTAGGAGCGACACATTTGTGGGTGCCCCTCCATGGGCGGGTGCCGCCTGTGGGGTTCGGGCGAGGGGGACCCCCTTCAGCCTCTTGAGCCAATGGCGCCACCTGCTGGCGCTTCCCTCCCTTTCTTTGGTGTCCGTCCTGTAGGCATGCGGGTCACCCTCCTGCTGTGTGTTAGTCACAGAATTACCGCCACCCCCAGCCCTTTTAAAAAAATTCCTTGCGTGGTATTCTGTTGTAGAGGGAGCACGTGTTTTCAAAGCGTTTGGCACAAATGACAACTAAATTCCATTTAGGATGGTTGTACCAGTTATATCAGACCTTGTGGTTTTACCCAGTTTTGATAGATCGAAGGACCGCAAATCCGTGTCTTTGAGCGGCGCCTGGGGGGCTCCGTTGGTGAAGCCTCTGCCTTCGGCTCAGGTTATGATCTCAGGGTCCTGGGATCGAGCCCTGCATCGGGCTCTCTGCTCGGGGGGGAGCCTGCTTCCCTTCCTCTCTGCCTGCCTCTCTGCCTACTTGTGATCTCTGTCTGTCAAATAAATAAATAAAATCTTTTAAAAAAATCCATGTGTTTTTGAACAAAATTCTGACTTTCCCCCAATATTTATTATGAACATTTGGAGACGGAAATTTGAAAGAGTAGGACGGAGACCCCCTACCAGCTAGATTTAGCAGTCGTTGACTCTGGTCACACGTTGTTTGGCTGTGTGTGTGCCTGGGACCATTTGAAGTACGTTCTGGGGGTTGTGACCACAGCCCGAAGCATCGCAGCCCTCGCTTCTCAAAACGGAGGTGTTTCGTACAAGTGAGAAGCGCTGCCGTGTGGGTAACAGTCCTGGGTCTCTCCCGTCGCCCCGCCCGCTGCGTGCGCCTCCCGGGGGCCCCTGCGCTGCGTCGGGCAGCTTTTGCACTGTGCTCATTTGGTATTTCCTTCTTTACCCCCTTGAGCCCAGAACAGACTCTCGCCTTCTTTCTAATCCTGCAAGTGTGAAACGTTAAGCAACTTCTTGCTTTGAATTTCACTCTTACAGAGAAGTTGCAAAAATTGGTCAAAGACTTCCCATCTGCCTTCCACGGTGTTAACATTTTGCCAAATCTGTGCCCCCCCCCGGCCCCGTGCCTCACTGTGTGTGTGTGCATGCGTGCACATGCATACACACGCACGTGTGCCCGCAGACTCGAGAGGGAGCCCGTTACAGACACGAGGCCCCTGGAACGTCAGTGTGTGTTTCAAAGCAAGGATACCGTCTTCTTTACCCAGAGCACAGTGATCAAGATAGCAAGATAGCTTCTCCGCTGGATGCAGATGTTGCCTGTTGTCTCACTAGGGAGCTTTAAAGCAGGAAGGAAGTAACAGTTTGGGGGCCCAGGACCCAGTTCAGGATCACACCTACTTACCTGTCACGTCCCTTTCTGGAGAGGTCCGCCCGCCCTCTCACACTGGCGCTTGGGAAGCTTGCTGGCGGGTTCCTGCGTAGGCTGTGGTTTGTGGAGACAGCCTCGGGATTGGGCAGGGCTACATGGTGGTGTCAGGTGCCATCTGTCCTTTCTGGGGGTGCTGTGACGTTCTGTCTCATTACCGATGATGGGACTTGTCACCATCTGGTCAGGATGTTTTCTCTTTGTGGTGAGGCTCCTATTTTCCCCTGTAAGTAATAGTATCTGTGGCTTGTATCCGGAGACCCCGTGCGTCTCCTCCTCCTCACGCCCAGCGTTGGCCCCGTGGTGGTTCTTGCCTGAAGGAGCGATTACTGTGCCCGGTGCCGTGATGATCGGATGGTACCCTCCTGTACGCGCTGGTCGGGACGCTGCGGTCATTCAGAGCTTTCCGGCCCCCACTTGTTTATCCATGTACGTGTGTCTGTCGGAATGGACTCACCGATGCTTTTCTTTTTCTCGTTTTTATTTTCAACCACCCAGTGCTCATCGCGGCAGGTGCACCCCCAATCCCCATCCCGTCTCCCCCGTCCCGGTACCCACCTCCCCTCTGATGACCGTCAGTTTGTTCTCTATAGTTAAGAGTCTGTTTCCTGGTTTGTCTCTCCCTCTCTCTCTCTTTCTCTTTGCTTGTTGTTCCTTAAATTCCGCATATGAGTGTAGCCGTGAACTCCTGCGGTACTGTCTTCCTCTGACTGACTTAGCTCACTTAGCCCGACACCCTCCAGCTCCATCCGTGTTGTTGCAAATGGCAAGAGCTCATTCTTTGTTATGGCTGAGTGTTGGTCCTTTACACACGCGCGTGCGCGCACACACACACACCAAACATGTTCTTTTCCCATTCGTCAGTCAGTGGATGCTTGGGCTGCTTCCAGATCTTGATTATGTAAATACGGCTGCTGTAAGCATAGGGGTGCGTGCATCCCTTTGAATTGGTAGTTTTTTAAACATTTTTTGTTTTACTTTTTTAAAACTTTAACTTCAGTTAATTAACACATAGTGTATCATTAGTTTCAGAGGTAGAGTTGAGTGATTCATCAGTTGCATAGAACACCCAGTGCTCATTACATCACGTGCCCCCCTTAATGCCCACCCCCAGGTACCCCATCCCTCCACCCCCGCCCCTCCAGCAACCCTCAGTTCGTTTCCTATGATTAAGAGTTTCTTATGATTTGTCTCCCTCTCTGATTTCCATCTTGTTTTATTTTTTCCTCTCTTCCCCTATGATCCTCTGTTTTGTTTCTTTAATTCCACATATGAGTGAGATCATGTGATAATTGTCTTTCTCTGATTGACTTATTTTGCTCAGCATAATACCTTCCAGTTCCATCCACGTCATTGCGAATGGCAAGATCTTATTTTTGATGGTTGCATAGTATTCCATTGTATGTATATATGTGTGTGTATATATATATACATACATATATATATATATATATATATATATATATATATATATATATATATATATATACATATATCACATCTTCTTTATCCATTCATCTGTTAATGGACATCTAGTTTCTTTCCATAGTCTGGCTATCGTGGACATTGCTGCTATAAGCATTCGGGTCACTCCATCTGCATCTTTGGGGTAAATACCCAGTAGTGTGATTGCTGGGTCGTAGGACAGCTCTATTCTCAACTTTCTGAGGACCCTCCATGCTGTTTTCCAGAGCGGCTGCACCAGCTTGCATTCCCACCAAGAGTGTAGGAGGCGCCCCTTTCTCCGCATCCTCGCCAGCATCTGTCATTTCCTGACTTGTTAATTTTAGCCATTCTGACCGGTGTGAGGTGGTGTCTCATTGTGGTTTTGATTTGTATTTCCCTGATGCCGAGTGATGTGGAGCACTTTTTCATGTGTCTGTTGGCCATCTGGATGTCTTCTTTGCAGAAATGTCTGCTCATGTCTTCTGCCC